>NC_143018.1:15841304-16141304 GCF_055824585.1 Amblyomma mixtum | reverse complement strand
GAGATACTTATTTAGTAACCATGTTCCTTCCAATCCAGCTACCTACCGCTACTCAAATCGAGAGCACTGCTTAAGGCAAAAAGTCCTATAGCTTAGTGATTTTATGATTGGCTGTCTTCGGGGCTACGTGGAACGATTACACAGGTGTTACTACAGAGACAGGAAAGTCACATGTCGCAGCTGCACGCTTCGTCAGATCGTTGCATCCGGTCTAGGAAATGGGCCGCTTCCTGCTTCTGTAGTGCTCAGGGGCTGTTGCTTCCGCTATAGTAGGATACAACTTAAAAAAACAGCAGTTGCTAACACTGGGCTGCGGTCCGCGGCGTTCTGTATTACTCCGCTGGCCAATCGCAACAGTAAAATAAATCAGCCTTTCAATGTTTCACTATATCAAACAATCCACGTATAAAAATTATAGAGCTCATAATCTTTTTCTTGTTATAAGCTTCTTGTTTAGGTAAGAAGAAACGTTTAACCAGCGGACTACTTTTTCGTCGTGGAGGAATTCTGTGCGCAGAGGCTGAATGTGGGCGGAGCTGGCCTGCAGACTTAAGTTGTAACCGACTATAGAACTGATAAGCTGGGAAGTGGCTTAACCGCACTTGTCTTCCAGACAGACTAAAGGCCCGTTCACACTTGCGAGTCGCAGAGGTCGCGCGACTGTTTTGGTCGAAAAGCGACAGTCGCAAACGGTCGCCCTGGTCGAAAAGCGACAGTCGCGGGCCAGTCGCTCGCTGCTCGATTTTTCAGCCTTGCGACTGCGAGTCGCAAACCGCTGAACCAATCAGCAAGCGAGCCAAGCTTCCGGCAACGACATCGCTCGCGGGCGCGCCGGGCGACGACGTGCGCTGATACCAGAGGGCTGCCCTAGTCGTCGCTAAGTATCGATGCCGCAGCTGAGGGCGCTTCGGATCCTGGAGAGCGCTAGTAATTAAGATGCAGCTTTCGTCACCGCTTTATTGTGGACCTCGTATCATAATAATATCAAGACATGCTCGCCTTCAGCAGCGGGCCTAGCAGACAACAGTCGAGCCGCATGAAGCAGCAAAGGGGCTATGGGAAGAAATTTGCTTGTGTCGCAGTTATCCTTTCTACCAGCAACCCGGTAGTGGCCAGCGATCTTCAAAAATGATTCATTTTTTTTTACATTCCTGTACCCAAGGGCTTGGTATGAACGCGAACAAGCAATATTGGCGCATTTTTCTGACGCCGGCGGCCGGCATACTGCAGGCTGGTAGGACGGCCCTGCAGAGAAGCGCGCCTCTGTCATCATGACGCTTGTACAACCGCGGTGCGCATCAAAACCGTCACGACAACCTAATCTTCGCTTGGGTAGTTGTAGTACATTGCGAATAGCAGTTTAGACGACCGAGCGCGAGTACAGGAGGCGCGGTCAAAACAGACGAAACTCTCGAAGACGCGCGAAGAACGTCATTCCCGAGAGTTTTCGCTTCAAACGAGAATCTAACGAGAAAGCGACCCGCTGGTCGCGCTTGCAAGTGTGAACAACGGTGTTGTCGAGCTGCTGCTTGGTCGCAAGCGACTGCGAGTCGCACGCCCTTTGCGACTCGCAAGTGTGAATGAGCCTTAAATCAGGCATTTAGACGCGACCTTCGAAGATCGTGGCCACAAAGGACTTCTCAAAAACTGACAGCGGTGGCCAGTTTCTACCATTTTGCCTGTGTTCGCAAGAAGTGGCCGGATTCTTTTCGAATAAAGAAAACAGGTTTATTTTAAGACTTAAGGATACAAGAATGAAATAACTGGATTATTGATACGTAGGAGGTTCGGCGGATCTGCAGAGTTGGGAGGGCCTCGCCGACGCGTCTCGTATCGTCGGCGCCTCTCAGTCATCATCTCTTCCCAAGCTGCAGCGGTGGGGCTTTTATAGCCTGAGGAACGGTGGCCCCTCAGAACTGGCCAATCCAAAGGCAGCACTCGTCGGCAGTCCGAAAGGACCAACCAGCGATCGCGCGGCCAACCGCTTCAAATTTTGCCGCGCGCGGTGGCGTCCGGGAGAGGAGGAAACGGCGCCTCGCTGTCTGGCCTCTTGCGACAAGTCCAGGCGTGTTGCTTGAAGATGCTTCTCCTTAGGACTCCGCTGCCGTAAGGCGCAGCATCGTGGCTTGTCAAGGGGGACGCTCGTAGGAGAAAGTTAGGATGCGGGGCGCCTCGTGGTCGCTGAGCAGGAGCGTTAAATGTCGTGTGCTGGCGTGTTGGGACCGCGTGGCTCGTAAGAAATGTGAATGCTGACACCTGAAACTGAAGCGGTTTCCTGAAACTAAGACCTCCTCACGAGAGGGAAAAAAGAGAGCCGCGTACCATCTGTCTCATATGATATATATCTTAAGTCCACCGGTGGTCTGTCTCAATCAATTTTCTCTGTTAAAAAGCAGCATAAAACTCGGATAATGTGCCATCAAACGAAAAAAAAATATCAGAGGTTTAGCGCTTGTTAAGCCTAGTGATACGAGCGAAAGCTCTGTTAAACATAGTTATGCATGGTTTGGCGCCGGACTCGGTCTGGCGCGCGCCTCACCCTTGGCGGGACTGAGCGACCGAGCGCCAGCGACTAGTCACGTGGTATGACGTCACTCGCCACACCTCCGCTCCGCCGGAATAGCTGTTGTCGCTCGCACCCCTGTCTGATTGCAGCCCCACCTTGGACCCCTGCACACGAATCAGACCCAGGCAATGAGGCGGCACACGAGCTAGCCTCAGCTCTCTACTTCCGGGTAACCCACCCCACTGTCGGGGACTGGATGAGCGCGCGCAAACCTACACTGAAATCGTCGAGCACTATAGAGTTGGAAGAAGGTCTCTGCCACCACCGGACCGAACTTTAAGCAACAGAAAGGCTGTCGCTTGGCGACGCCTGCAAGCTGGGAATTTCCCAAATCCAGTCTGGTTGTTCCTCACGCGAATAGAAGATAGACCTGATGATAAATGTAAAATCTGTGGAGAAAGGGGCACTCTTGATGATATAATCTGGCAATGTCCAGACTCCCCAGGAGTCAGGAAGAACATTAAATGTAGAGATGCCTGGGAGGCCTTGCTGCGAAGCGAGTCCCCCGCCGAACAGCAACAAGTTATCCGCCTGGCGACGGAAGCCGCTGTTAAGATCGGAGAACACGGGCCTGTGAGGAATTAGTGCCAGACGTGAGTCATCGTGGAGCAAAGAAGCGGCGGAAGCAGCGGCGACGGCGGCGGCGTCAAGTGGCCGAGTCTGCTCTCGGGTCGCCGGACGGAGTGGTGCTGCGAAAGGTCAAGCTGTTGCTGTTAATTGAAAGATGGCTGTGTCCTCGACAGAGGTCTCGTGTTTCGGACATCCGGCGGGGAAGTACGAGGCCGTTCATTCACCTGCTGGGTGACTGAGGGAAATTTCTTTCCCACGGAGGCAACGAACTTCTAGAAGACTTGCCGCAGTGGTCAACTTGACACATCATCAGTGTTTGATGAGTCGGTCTTTCATCCATCGACCCTTTCCATCGACCGAGCTGCAAGAGAGCACCAGTACCGCCCACTGCCGTCGGTGGTACCACCAGTGTCCACAACTGCCCATCTGATTGGACATAGTTCTCCAAACTTTATTCCTCAGTCAGGGATCTGGGGAATACGGAGCGTATTTATGTTGTTTTGTGACCGCAGCAGTCCTATCTCGACTGTAAATGTGTAAAATATGCCTGCTGTACTGTCACAGACCAGTGTAATGTGTCTCGTCAGGAATTCTCTCGGGGCTCGGCTATCGGCGAACGAAGCCGACTGGAATTCCAGGAGGAGTGGAAAGTTCTACAGCGGTGGTACGGGTGCGCTGTTTTTTTTTTAAGAAAGTGTAGAGGGCAGGCATAGCCGACTCGGCGACGCCTGTCACGGATTAACCTTTTGCGCTCCCTCCTGCTCTCCCGCGCGGCGCTCCGAGGGAACTTCGCGGGCTCATGCGTCCCCTCTGCCCCGTCGTCACCGCGTTGACAAAAGCGCCCCGATGATGAGGGAAAGGGAAGAAGTATGATATCTGCCGGTCCGTCCAGGTTGCGGAGAGCGGTTGGGACAGTCGGGAGGAAATAGGCAGCTGAAGAGGTTGGGTGGTGTGTTTGCGGGCGTGGAGGGCCGAGTTACCGCGCCGAGGCACGCGTTCCATCGCACAAGGCCCGCCGCCGTCGAGCCATCGTCGCATCCACAACCACCCGAACCAGAGTCATCGCCGCAGCCCCCGTATGTGAATTGTCCGTCGGACTTTCTGCTTTTCTAGCTCTACTTTTTGTATATTACTTCTTTTCATGCCCTGTACGCCTTCTTGTGCTCTGTAGTTGGATTTGTGTGTTCTTAGTATTGTTCTCTCTTGCTTGTCGCGTTTCGTGTTTTGTATACTTTTTCGGCTACTCCTCTGTTCGTTTTACCTGTTTTTGTGTTTTCCTGCATTCGAGTAAATATTTCTTCTAAACCCGCAACCCCTTGAGTTCCTTTGGAGGACTGACGCACCGACACACGTGCACCTCGCACGGGCTGACCGACCTCAACAAATAAATGTTGCACAACGCTCGCTTTTAGGCCACAGGGGAGCGTAAAGCGGCCCCTGTGCCTCGACGGCTTGCACCAGGCAGCCGGTTGGTGGGCGATAGTTGTGACGTACAGTTTCCTCGATAACGGAGTCCGCCACCTTCCCTCAGAGCCGGGACCTGCGGGGATGAACGAGTCACTCAACTCAAGGGCCCCTCCGTCTCCAACACCGCGAAGAATCACTGCAACTTCGCCTGTCTTCAGTCGCGGAGGCCCCGACCTCCGCCCCTTGAGCCTGCGTGCCAAAGGCGGGGAGTAGGGGGCCTCCTACCGCGGTAGAAAATAAAGTTTTTGCGCTCTGTCGGCTCAAGGTCAAACGCGCACCAAACTTGACCTTGGGAGTTGTAGAGCGTAGAGCAGAGCTTTCGCTCTGAAATGTAAACGGACCATTGAGCATTCGTAGAATGCCACTTAGGCACGGTACTAAGCATGAAATGCTTTTAGCTTCCGTTGTCGGCAGTGTGGTGACGTCACGCCGAGATCGAGAGCCAACATCCGGGCACTGAATTCCACTCATCCGGGCTCTGAAACGAGAACATCCGGGCACCGTACTAGATTGAAAGAGTTTAAACGAGACTCTCTAAGCCCTCCTACGGGACCGGCATACAAGCGCCGGTTGCTCTCCAAACGAGTCACGAAAAATAACTGCTCGAAGTGTCTTCTCAATGTTCACCAAGATATCACTCGAGCTGTGCATTTGATAATGCACGGAATTATAATTTCCGATTTCTAATAACGCGTGCGAAAAGCACATACATGCCACGATACACTTCGTTGTCATACGTGATCTCTTAGGGGCTTCGCGCATCGAAGCAAAGCCGCGCAGGCGCACAGGGGCCCGGGGGAGGAGCTTCGTGTCGTCTGCTACCGCGCTGGCGCGCACCTCGCTTGCACCTCCCTTGAGGTGCGCGCAGCGCTGTAGCAGACGACATGAAGCTCCTGCCCCGGGCCCCTGTGCGCCTGCGCCGCTTTGCTTCGATGCGCGAACGCGCCGGATCCGCTGGCGCTCCGCGGAGCGCGGCCACGCGGAGCTGTGTTCGCACTTAGAGTGGACCACCCTGTACATTCTTGTCAGGCCTGCGTCTCGTCGTGCCCGCGTACGCTTCTGCATCGTCCTGGATTTCAATGCCGCCAGGCCCGCCACCGTCACGGCTGCTTAAGCCGAGCAATGTAGCCTGTGTTAGGCCCGTAAACATTTCATGCTTACTCTACTCTCGGTTACGGGAGAGGCGCAATTTTATGCGAAGCATATTACTAGAGGTACACTACAGCCCTTCGCCGTGGTTACGCGCCGTGCACACCACGTGGTACAGTGACGTCACACCACGTGACACATGACGTCACGACAGAGGAAGACGGAGGTACACTACAGCCCTTTGCCGTGGTTATGCGCCGTGCACACCACGTGGCACAGTGACGTCACACCACGTGACATACCACGTGACACATGACGTCACGACAGAGGAAGACAGAGGTACACTACAGCCCTTCGCCGTGGTTATGCGCCGTGCACACCACGTGGTAGAGTGACGTCACACCACGTGACACATGACGTCACGACAGAGGAAGGAGGTACACTACAGCCCTTCGCCGTGGTTACACGCCGTGCACACCACGTGGTACAGTGACGTCACACCACGTGACATACCACGTGACACATGACGTCACGACAGAGGAAAACGGAGGTACACTACAGCCCTTCGCCGTGGTTACACGCCGTGCACACCACGTGGTACAGTGACGTCACACCACGTGACACATGACGTCACGTGACACAGGGTCCACCTCGCGCTGTCGCTGTGGTTGCACGCCGTGCAGACCACGTGGTTCAGTGACGACACACCACGTGACATACACGTGACACATGACGTCACGACAGATCGCCGTCACGCGCTGGGAGAGGGAGAATTCCCTCTCCCATTCCCGCGCATTTCGAACGCGCGTTCACACTCGGTGTAGGTGAAACGCTCGCTCCACCGGGCAGGCGGACGCGGCTTCCGTGGCGATCCAGGCGCCCTCAACGCGCGTCTCGGGTTTAGTCGGCGTTCCGCTGTAGCCATGCCGTTGTCTTCCCCCACGAGGAAGGCTTCTAGTGGTTGTATTGAAATGACCAAGTATTCAACCAAGGAAAGCCATGTATTACCAAGCCTAGCCATCAATATGCTTCGCATCTGACCAGGGTTAACCAAGTTAAGCGTCAGCCATTTTTAAGTTCTCAATTCACAAGAAATTCTTGTTCGCTTCTTTCATATTTCAGTGCACAGGTTGCTAGCACAAGCCCTCGCTGAGCAAACCCAGCTTGCTGCGAACATGGCTCCCAGAGATGGGGCGGGGACAAACGGAGTTCGGGCCTAGCAGGCACCGGACACTAAGCAGACTTCGAGTCAAGCGCCTGTGGGGACCTTGCCCCCTCGACCCAGGTGGTTTGCTTTCCCGCGATGCGTTTTCACTATTTGGTTACCTTAACAAGGCAGGGCGCCGGCGTCGCAGCGACACGAGCGGCACGGATGGCGTGATTGCATGGAGGTAAAAAAACTAGGAGGGAGTGCGCTCAGCCTCTGCAAGCCATCCTCCTCTGACGCCGCTGCCGAGGGCCCTTTTGCGCACTGACTCATGGGAAATAGGCCCTCCTCCACAGTTACCAGACTGCCAGCCAGCGGTGCTTTTTAGTGAACGTCCGTGCTCCGAAGTAGCGCAGCGCAGCGCTTTGGCGGAATGCGTACCGAGCTCGAGGTTGTCTGAAGGCTCCGCGTCTCTGTTGATTACACTCTTGAGTTTTTGGGTGCACTGTAGAAAACTGCGGGTAAACTTTTCATCAAAGGGTGCGGCCGCGACCTCGTCACTGTTCAACTGTGGCTCATAAAGAGAATGGAGAGGAATTCCTTTCGTCGTTATACACACATACGGAGCGTTTATTTTAGCGCATGCTATGAGCGGAGAACTCGAGAGTAGGCGAAGAAACGAGCCTCTAAAAAAGGGCGCAGCGGCTTCCAGAGCGCTCACGGCGGACGGACGTGTTGAACGAGCGCTCCGGCGCGCTGCGCAAGATTCTATTTCTCGGGCAGGCGGACTTCGGCCCGCCCATGGGCCCTCCGTTCTCCGCTATTCTCAAGGCACAAGTCGTGCCGAATACGCGCGCGCACATAGGCGGTTCCGACGTGAAATTCAGCAGTGAAGTATTTCTCTCTCTCTCGCTGTCGAGAGAGAGTGCCGGCGGCTTTACGTCTGCCCCTGCGCGGGGTCTCCCGGCCACTGCGCACAATCACTTACAAAAAGAAGTAAACTGTAGCCGCGCGCTCGTAGCGTCCTGTCTCGGACTAATCGCGCGCGCGGCATACTGCACTAGCGGCCGGGGTGGGGCGCCCGGCCGCGTCGGAGGTAGCACCCACGGAGCGTTCGTGTCACGCGTGCACTACCTGGCGAAGAGCGAGCGGGAAGTCAAGCCCGCCTGTTCGATGAACGCACAGAGGCTCACCACTATTCTGTCACGGGTATAGAGGCTAGAATATCACGGGTGCGCGCAGTGCCGCGCGGCCACAGGAGCGCTTCGAGACTGTCCGGGATGATTCCCAGCGCCCTGCAGGCCGCGAGAATCTCGCGACGCGGCACTGCAGAAGCGGCACAGCGAAGGAGCATGTGCTCCGTCTCCACTGCGCCGCAGTCAGCGCACGCGTCGCTCGGGGATGGTGGCCGCTGCGGCGAGCGAGCAGTTTGCGCTCACCACGGAGCGAACGCAAGCAGATGGTCACGTAGTTGCTCGTACAGCGAGAGAGCGAAACCGAAACCGAAATCCAGCTAAGAGCTACCACTGCCTTGTCACGTGAGGGCCTATTTCCCATGATGCTTTCCATTAAATTTTTTATGACTAGGCTTCAAGATTGTGACGTCATGGTCCCTCCTAGTTTTTCTTCCTCCATGCGTGATTGCTGCGAGCGCGCGGAGGGGGGGGGGGGGGGGTGCGGGGGGAGGACGACTCTCTCCTGCTAGGGAACTCTGACGCGCGCTGACGTTCCGGCGCGACGTTCCGCTCTTAGCCAGCGGGGCGAGACCGTGGGTGAGAACTTCTCCCGCATCTCGTCCCTTCTAGCCGTGGAGTATCTCCCCTGCCCTAGCGCGGGCGAACAGTCGCTCGTAACCGTGTTGGTGAGTCGGATGTCCTCGATTCCTTACCGCATTTTGTTGCTAGCTGGCGTTATTGTTGTTATAGTAATAAATGCCTGTTCCTGTCAGCCACGGTCGTTTCTTTGTTCCCTCAGAGCACGGCCCGCCGTGGTTGGCGTGCGCTAGGTAGCGCGCACAATCACGTGGTGAGGTCCCCGCTGTTTTGAATTGCGTCAGCCGCGGTTAAACGGGGAAGACGTGTTTATCCCCCTATTACAGCCACACACGCCTTAGGATGCCTCGGATCTCGAACTAACTGCGTGCTTAGCCAACTACACCACCTCAAAGCGCACAAAACATGAAAACTACAGTGGCGAAAATGAAACTGAATAACCAAAAAAACCCATCCGTAGCCCAGTCAACAAGCCACCAGATGTCAATCCGAAGTTTCTTTCTTCCCGGCATGCTTCGGGTGTTCACGGCGGATGAAGTGCAGAGTCGCCAGCTTTCCGACCACATGCTCACCTGCAACCAACTATCAAATCATCCAGGGCCAACTGCGCATCACTACCCAGAGATATGAACCCCGAACTACACAGGGGCAGGCACCAGGTCGGAACTGAATATTACACAAACACTGCTCGTACACAGGCAGATCCGACATCCTCTACGTTTACGCGGCTCAACACAGCATACCGAGCTATCATACCACTGTTGCCGTCCGCGAGGATGGCACCATCGGGACCGCAGCCACCCTCCACGCCAAGAACCGTACGGAGGCTGAGGGAGCGACCATCGCCTTTGCGCTCATATACGCTGCACAAGATCACACCGTAACTGAAATCTGTACCGACTCTCAAGCTACGTACCGTCACTATCAGCAGAGCATAACCACACCAAGCGCCCGAGGCATTCTTGCATCAGGACACACGCTTACGCAAGAGATAACCCTCACGTGGGTGCCTGGGCATGCCTCTATTCCCGGTAATCAGCGCGTTCATGCGCTCCCTCCTGGCCCCGGAATATCAGACACACAAACCAATGCAGGAAACCTCCCGGGGTCTACTCACATACCATCAAATCGCCGCTCATTACAAAAATAGCCGCTTCACCCTCCCACTACCTCACCATACACTATACTCAAAATAGAGTGCAGTCTGGCGGCAACTGCAAACAAAATGCTACATCTCACCTTGTCCCCTTCATCGCTACCATCCTTACTTGACCCTCCCACTTTGCTCAACACATGGAGGGGCCGAGGCCACCCTTATACACTATCTGCGGGAATGCCCCCAACCCATGGCAGTTCTCCTCATACCCAACCCATCCCCCTCCTCGTGGGAGGCTGCTCTGCGAGCTGCTCAACCAGCTGGCCAAACGCCATGTTTGTCCAGAGCTCTCCTGGACAGAGCTCTCCGTTAAGCCCAGGCCCGTGAACTCTTGGACATGTAGGAGCCCACCCTTGAGGATGATGATGATGTCCTCAGGCTTAATGGCACACACCCACGGCGGGGGTTTGGCCAGGGTGCATAGCGGACCCTTGAGGACATTTTGTGCTTCTCGTTCTTCTTCTTTCCTCCGTCAAGTGAATAGTAAGAAACTCGATGCACACAGCAAGCCCAGCACTCCCATTTCAGACCACCATATGCATATAGTTAGCCTATATATGTATATGCCCCTCGTCGGCTTGTGCCTAGATTATGTAGGGACTTTCACTGGCTGACCTTTCCTGGGCGTGTGACCAGTGCAGTGAACGTGTAGACTTGACCCACATGCTGTGTGGTTGTGCATCAAGTGACGCCTACGCCCAGAACAAGGAACAAAGTACTAAAAAGTGCTTCACTTCACGACCAGCCTCGGGCTGTCCAGGAGGCCCGCGCGGCGGCGGAGAGCTTCGGGCTCTCAGTGCCTACGTGGGAGCTGCCCTCTACACCTGGCGCCTAGCCGAGTGTCCTTCAGGACCCCTACTGTGGGAAATAAAGTTTTACCACCACCACCACTGGCTGACCTCAACGTGGCGCCAGTTTTCTCGACTACATTCTTACCAAAACTGTGAGTAACCGTTTGTCGTACAGCGTTCCGGATGATGTCATACGGTTTCTCGTTGCATACAGCTTACATGTGCTAATCAAGTTGGAGGCTAGAGGACAGCTTACTTCCTTTTTACTCTTTGCGTGTTTAGAGTGAAGGATAAAGCCGAATTCACGGACGCTGCCATGTATTCGGCGCACCACGCTATAGCCGTGAGTGTTGTCTAGCACTAAATCAAGGTTGAAGCTACCACGTCACAGGCCGCTACCGATCCGACATACAGACAGTTGCGCAAATCAGAGAAAATCGAAGAAAAATTCTCTCGGCTTAACCGCGCGTTTGTTTGGGCTCAAATTTTGCACAGAGGTTGCATTTGGTGGTCAGTTTTGTTTTATACTACA
Source organism: Amblyomma mixtum (assembly GCF_055824585.1). Taxonomy (NCBI): domain Eukaryota; kingdom Metazoa; phylum Arthropoda; class Arachnida; order Ixodida; family Ixodidae; genus Amblyomma; species Amblyomma mixtum. Next base: position 16,130,214 of record NC_143018.1, on the reverse strand, counting down.
TTTAGGTGGGGTACTTGCCTGATTCAGTCAGAATTTTTTGGAAATCCCCATCGTATGTGGCGACGACGATCCAAAACTGAAAGACATCGCAGCAATGGTACCCGTAGCGCCATCTCGCACCCACCGGAGAAACCCAGCTGTGCTAAGTGGAGAGCTCGTTTCTCCGATGGCTGCGAGATGGCGCCACGCGTACCATTGCTGCGAAGTCTTTCGATTTTGGTTCTCCGTCGCCACAGACGATGGGGATTTCCAAATAATTCTGCTCGAATCAGGCAAGTACCCCACCTAAATGTAGTATAAAACAAAACTGACCACTAAATGCAACCTCTGTGCGAAATTTGAGCCCGAACAAACGCGCGGTTAAGCCGAGAGAATTTTTCTTCGATTTTCTCTGATTTGCGCAACTGTCTGTACACTGAAGAAGCAGTCATCGCCCCGGCCATCTCCACAGGCAAAGAATATGTCGTCGTCTGCTCACTCCGAGGCCGCCTTGCGCGGCTACCGACGGCAAGCTTACCCCCCGCGCTCTGACTATATTCCCAACATCAGCATCCCACTACCACAAGTCAAGCTTTCCTAGATTCTTTAGAAGAGTTAACTGCTAGGCTAGTTGATCATACATACTAAAAAAGATCTGTGCGCCAAGAAATCACACACAAGAAAGAAAGCACTCGCTTGTTGTCTTCTTTCTTGTGTGTGTTGTCTTGTCGCAAAAATCTTCATAGTTTCCTAGGTTCCTGGCCGTAAATCTACCTGGAAATCGGCAAGCCCGAGTCTGTGCAGACCAGGCTCCACAAAGAAGAGCCCAAATTAGTCTCCCCAGACCGCAGCCGGTCCCCAATCAATACTCTCAAATTTTCGACCATTCTCACTACCTGGGGGACACCATTTCTGTCGGTACAAAGAGCACGGTTGCAAAATTTTTGTTGAAGATCCGGGCACCTTCGTAAACTTATATAAACAGAGGACCAGATCATCTTGGTCAGAATAACCAACAGGCTTGCGGAAGGTAACGGAGTCCTGAAGATAGGGGCCATGACCGTGGATAAGCCTCACATGAGGCCAGGTCAGTAAGTAATAATTAAGTAAACTTTATTCACTCACTTGTTCACTCAAAATCCGGGCAACTAGCGCGGCCAGTTTTCGCATGCTATAGTACGCGGGAGCGCCACCTATGAAGTCTGGCAGTAGCTTTCGGAGAAGCACTGCAGCTTCTTAGCACGTGCTTAAGATATGGATACAGAACATGCGTCCCACATCTACTCTTCCAGCCTTTTAAAAATGCTTAGAAAAAGTAACATTTAAACGACTCTCAGACTTTGGCGAAAAACACAGCCTAATGGCGTCATGCAAGCATGATTTCAGGAAAGGTAGATTGACGTAGAGCGGCCTTGTTTTACAGGAAGAATCAGTTTCAGAATGGTTTGAAAACGAAGAGGTAATTTTGGATATATCTGTAGACTTCTCGAAAGCGTTCGGCCGGATGAATCATGATACTTCCGTAGCCGAACTCGACATCTATGGGTTTTCTGGGCGTTTTTCTTCAAGTCATCCAATCTTAGCCACCCGTCGTAACCGCAGCGGTGGCTCAGTGACTAGGGCGCTCGTCTACTGCGGCCGCGTTTCGATGGATGCGAAACGCAAGAGGCGCCCGTGTGCTGTGCGCTGCCGGTAAATATCCCCAGGTGGCCGAAATTATTCCGGAGATCTCCCCTCATAAGTCAGCGCCATAGACTCTCACATACCGAAAACTGCCAAATTCTCCTGCGCAGACTTGGAATAAACATCTCCGGTCATACCCCGGCGACACGAAATCCTCCCACTGTTGTCAGTAATAATCTGTGCATTCCACCTCTTCCCAAAAATACCCACCCGGAGCATGATCGAGAGGGACGGAAAGCTAGAGCCAAGGCTTTGAACAAGAACTATCCTCCTCATGCGCCGGCAGTTTACGTAGGTGCGGCCGAATATTCAGACCGACCAGCTTAGGCATTAGCAGTAGTGGATGGATTCCAAAACCCAATAGTCAGTGCGCCCATTTCAAATTTGCGATTCCCTGGAAGCGGAAGAGGCAGCAATTGCCTTAGCTATCGCACACTCCTCCGTTGACCATATTTTATCAGATTCCAAAACAGCATTTAGTAACTACGCCAATCGCAAAATCCACTCCCCGGCTGCAAAAATCCTAGCATCATCCCCCCCACCAAATCGCCTCATCACCCTTCTCTGGGTCCCTGCCCACAGCGAATACCCAGGCAACACGGCCGCTCACACCCAAGCCCGTGCACTCGTCAACCGGGCTGAAAAGGATATATAAGCTTCCGAAAGACACCTCAGAAGTGAACCGAGCATCGAAAGGCACCACCAGCCTTTCAGTGTTCTTCAGTGCCAAGATAGACAAAGATCAGTGCCCGTTCCGCGCAATCTTGTCTGAAAGTGGCACTTGGCAACGTGAAGTCGCTATTTTCTTGCAGGAGGGCCTTTCTCACCTGGAGGTGGACGACCCTTTCCTCATCAGGAGGCCCGAGGCTGTTTCAGACTTCCTTCATAATGAGTGCCCGCCGCATGTAAGCGCTTTTTTCGTTGATGTGAAGGACCTGCACTATTCCTTGCCTCAGAGCTCTGTGACCGCGAAAGTCAGCCTTTGGATCGACCGCTCTGGCGTAACTAAGTTCCAAAGCGGATTTGGAATGGACGTTAGCAGGTTTTTAGAATTGCTAAGTTCTTACTTGAAGTCAACCTTTGTCACTGTAGACAACAAATATACAACAAATATTTTCTACAAAACAAGGAGTCTGCATTGGCTCGAGCATCGCTCCTGTACTAAGTGATCTACTACTAGTAAGTTATGACAGGCGTCTTCGAACCAAGTTCGATGACGCGACCGTTGTTAAAATAATGCAATATGTTGATGACTTTTTAATTTCATATCGCACTGATGACGCACAGTTGACAGCTGCAGAAATTTTTCACGTGTTCTGTTATGAACTTTATGACCTCCAATTAACTACAGAGCTCCCCTCTAATAATAGGCTCAGGTTTTTAGACAAGAAACTGACAATTTCTAACAACCATGTTTGTTGGGCGCGCTCACTCCAAGATTGTCTAAGAGCCGCCCTGCAAAGATCATGTGTGCATTAGACAAAAGGCAGTTTCTACTCATAGGTGAACAGGCTGTCTGCAGCGGGATACCCCAAGAAGATTGTGTCAAGTGTTGCTGAGTCCTTGCTTGCTGATTCTAGTCTGCGAAAGAACAAGCGCATCGATGCGAGTCAGGCAGAGAAAAAGAAAACAGCATGCATCCCGTATGTGCACAAAGGTTCGCACAATCTAAAGCAAATAGTGGGCAAAGGAGGCACTAGGCTGTTTTTTCAGCCAGGAATAAACTTAGCGGATTGTGCAAGCGCGTAAACGAGGATGGAAGCAGAAAAAAAGGCTACCAGAAGAAGCATAATTGGAAGTTTGTCCACTGTCGTGTTGGTGCCGTTTACACGACACCAACACATTAAGAAATGTGTTGTTTCCCATGTGTTCTTTCTCGCATTGTATATGTTCTTGTTGTATTCTACATTTGTATGCCCATCCTGCTTAGTCCAGTACATTGGCCTGCAGTATATCTGAATAAATAAAAAATAAAAAAGATCCCGACGTCATGCGGCAATTTCCACATCGGAGAGACGGGGCGCTTCATAAACATTCGACTACATGAACACGCAAAAGATATAGAGAACAAGTCACGCAGAATCCATCTTGCATTGCATTGCGCAGAGTGTAAAGATTGCGAATCGCATCTCAGTCGGACCGCCATCATTACCCGATATAAAGATGAGACCCCGAGGCTCATTTCGGAGGCTGCCATATTAAAAAACTAGGTGAAACCTGTACTAGTAGGTCATCGATAAATCTACTACCTAAGGAATATGCGTATCTTAATCTGTGAAGTCCCTTTTTCAGTCAGGTCATGTGGTTGTGCGATATCTTTTTGTCATGTTGTTATGGTGTTTTTACTCGCGCCATTTCATTTATATATTGCCTCTCCTGGAGCAACAAACCATTTGGTTGTTAGTTTGCCTCAACTTTCGTTGCGCTGTTTTGTCCAGTCCTTCAGCCATGTACTGTTATTTATTTCTATCCGCTAATGGGCTTTCTTTTCCATTGTTGCTGTAAACTTTATGTGAAACTGCCGTTTTATCCTGTTGTTGATTTGCAAGTGAAGCGTTTTTCTTTATGATGATCTCCAAATTTTGTACAGGGCCCCAGACCCTTCGACAACCCTTCTATTGGCTTTTTGGCGTTGCTTCTGACGTTGTGTGTGAGTGCGTGTGTGAAAGGTAACGACATTTAAGCACGATGTTTATTTTTTTTTTAAGCGAGCCGCCGCGGCGGCTCAGCGGTTATGGTGCTCGGCTGCTGACCCGAAAGACGCGGGTTCGATCCCGGCCGCGGCGGCTGGAATTTCTTTGGAGGAGAAATTCTAGAGGCCCGTGTACTGTGCGATGTCAGTGCACGTTAAAGAACCCCAGGTGGTCGAAATTTCCGGAGCCCTCCACTACGGCGTCTCTCATAGCCTCAGTCGCTTTGGGACGTTAAACCCCATAAACCAAACCTATTTTAAGCGATGGGAGGCGCGACAATCGGCAATTCTTGAGTTTTTGGCCCAGTCTACGTGTCGAATTTGACGAACGCTTCCTAGACAGAGTTAAGGAACCGAGAAAAAGCTGTAAATCTCGAAGCCGGCTGCACAGACAGCGCTGCACCATGCCTCGCGCAGGACTACGGCTTATCTACGGCGTCTTCTAAACATAGAGACGGAAATGGCCGCCACAGGAGCACGCGGCGAGCGCACGTAATAAGCGTGTTTAGAGTGCTCAGAATGGTCGACGTGATGAGTGTGGTCGCGAACCGTTTTCCTACTTGTCACACCCGCGGTCGTCATCAGCGGAGAAAATAACGAACAAAAAAAGTGCCAGACTAGATTCCCCGCCCGCTTTCCCGTTGGGACGGGCCGGAGCCTCCTAATGTGCCGCCCCCTGGCGGTGGCAGCTTCGGCCCTGTGTGAATGGAGCGGGCGAAATTGGCCACGAAGGAAAACGCCGCGAAGCGCCGCTAATGGCGCTGCACTCCGACGCACTGCGCGCATATCGACCGTCGTGTGCTCGCTGTTTAGGGAGCGTTTATTGTTGAAAGACGTAGCTGCGGGTGGGTAGGAAGCGATGAACACTCTGTAGCGAAGAGAGCGGGGCATGGCCTCTCCTCGCGACCGCCTTTTTTTGCTTTTTCTCTTTGGGATTATTTTCTTTGTGGTGTTTTACTTTGACCTTGCGTCAAGGGCTGCGCTGGCGCAGAGAGTCATTAAAGTGGATGTGAGTGCAGTGGCATTTCTGCGCTCGGTGCAGCGGCGCTAACAGCTGACGCTACCCGTTATCAAGCGCCCTTACGTTCCTGGCACAGAAAAGGAAGATTGGCTGACCTTGCCGCTCTGACACCTCGAGCAGGGAGGAGAGCGCGCGGAAGTCCTCCACCTCTTGGAAAATTGCGAAGCTGTGCCGGGTCGTTGTGGAATTAATCCGTTCACAAGAACGCGCAAGGCCGAGGAGCAGTTGTTTCGACGCAGAAGCCCTGTTTAATGCAGAGACTCTGGCACGAGAGTTATGCTTTATACGTCGCTACGTATAAGGTAGGCGAGCTATCTGATGGTTCGTGGTGCTGATGTTGGTGTACTATTCTGTCCCTCGTAACTCACTGTGGCCCAGCTGAGAGCCCTGCGCTCACCGCGGCTATAGACAACTGCTGAGAAATAACTTACTTGCGGGATCATCTTTATTGCGAAGTAGACGTATATAAAAAAGGGAACTTAAGCATCCCTAAAAGTCAAGTTCTTCAGTAAATTCTCCGTCATTCGTTTACAATCACAGGCGCTTAGTTTTCACAGACGACACGAAAGGGTCATCTGCGATGCGCGGGCGCCACCACAGGGCACAACATTTTTACAAAGCAAAACTGAAGAAGTGCGGCGGGAAGCTCGCATTTTGGACGACGCCAGATTTTCTCGTCTATAAGCCATCTAATGCTTTCGTATTAAAACAACAACGCTGATGACGATGTCTCCCAGGAATCTTGATCTTTTAAGCCTTAGTTAAGCTGCGTGGACTGAGCGAGGCTCTGCAAATGTCTCGAGGAAACTCGGGACATGCGAGTCGAGACCAGAGGCCAGATGTAGCCTACATGTGTTCGAAGGAAACTTCAACGCGGAAGTCATGCCGTGATCTCCCCCTTGAAAGAGACGAGTCCAAACCGCAGAGAGGGAGAGAGAGCATCGGAGAATATCGATAACATTTGCCGTGTCTCTCAAGTGGGCATGCTATCAGTCGTATACTGCAGCCAGCAGAGGGGCAGCACCCACTGCAAACTCAGTACTTCAGGTAGCAGACGGCAGGATATTGCAATGTAGACTGCAACAGTTCTCACGAATACCGCCATCATCTTTGATCATGATCATGATCCTGACTACGCCCACTACAGGACAAAGGCCTCTCCCATATCTCTCCACTTAACTAGGTCCTCTGCCAGATCTGTATCCCCGCAATATTTTAAGGCACTCCGTGGATAAATTGAAGCTTGCCAGCGTCAATAGACTGCGGCATTATAACGGTAAATAGACAACTCTAATCGAAAACGAACTTTTGTAAGCAGGAAAACGCAAAAATTAAACGAAATGCAGTTGTCGCCACTAACGGCCGTCTTCGCGACAAAACTGCGTGCATCGACACCGATTTTTTCGCCGATCCTAGAAGCGACGCTTCCTTGCCATTCACATCAAAATGGCGGCAACCTCTCCTGCTCGCTGTGGCCATCACGCGGGAAGATTTTTAAATCAAATTTCCTGGGCAATAAATCTGTCTTTTCGTGTCGGATATGCGACACAATATCCGGGAGGAACCAGAGAATCAATTTTTACTAGAAAAGTGATTGGATGGAGCTGTTCTCCGTGTAAATTTAGAGCAAGTTGAACTGAGAAAGCGTGGCTTCGATTTCAGTTTACGGTCGGCAACCGCTGGGCGTTTCCGATGAGTAGTAACTCCGTACACCATGAGATGGCGCTGCATTTCAACGACAAAAGAAGGCGACGCAATGCAGGCGGTGAAATTAAAAATGTTGATATGGATAGAAAGTTATAAGATGCTCGGAGAACTTCAGAACAGGTTAGGAAGCGGTAGGCGTTTAGATGATAGCCTGCTCGTGCTTACCAAATGCTTAGAAATAGCTAGGGCGGAAAACTGGCCTCTGTAGTTAGCCTTCCTGGACATAGGCGGTGCGTACGACAGCCTTAACAGGGAATTCCTGTACAGCATTCTCAAAGATGAAGCTACCAGTCATGGTCATGAGATAATTGATTTCCTAAAGAAAATATACCAAGATAATACAATTGGAAGTGCGCGGGAACGGATAAGAAGTAACACAACTACCGAGGTAAGCAAAGGATAAAGGCAGGTTGTCCTCTATCGCCGCTGCTGTTCATGATTATAACATGAATATAGAAGGAAGTCTACAAGAAAGTAATCTAGCTAGATTATTATGCATCATACAGATTATGCGGAATGGTCATGGAGCACTGGTTCCACTGTATGCGAACAATATTGTGATAGCCATGGAGATTTACAGGCTCCGGTTAATTCTTGTGGAGACGAAGGAAACGCTATATAGGCTTCACTTTTAAGCGGAACTAAGCCATGTCTGACAATCTTCAACGGTTGCATTCATCAGGTGCTTGCAACACAATGTCATGAAATACCTATTTATTTCTTTATTAAATAAATAAATACCTATATTTTTAGCCATAAATCCATGTTTTACTGCCGGACAAACGTCAGCGCTGCCAGGAGTTACAAAAGGATCAATTTTTACTGAGAACAGTAATTGTATAAATTCGTCATCAGAGTTCCCTTTGAACACGTTATACCACGTATTGCCACGTAATTATCACGTGGTTTGTTATAACTTTGTGATGTGCGGGGTCGCTTCACAATAAAGTTGGTAGGTAGTTAGCGCTGGTCCTGTGTTGTGTGTTTCGGATTTGCTCTTTGCCGTTTTTTTACGTTGCCTTCTTATGATTTAAATACGAACCAACTAGCCCAAACACAAATTTTAGTCGAAAGGTTTTCAATAGCTAGCATGGAGGTAGCAAAAAGCAGCGCGTCTTTCACTGCCGCATTTGGAGCACTGCTTTTATAAACGGCCGCACAGTTAAACAGTAAATGTAATAAAAATAAAACAGGAGAGAGAGTACCAAAGGGATTGTTGTGGTCCCGTATCTTCTTTCGCGACTTTTCATTCTTCCGCCGCTTCCCCCTCTCTGTCGGCTCTTTTCTCACCTTTTGTGTGTCACGAGTGGCCGGGTTTGTATTTGTGCGCCCACGAGCTACGGGGTGTGAAAAGCATTGTGACCCGCAAAGAATGGTGTTTCTATTCCGCCGGGCGCTCCTTTGAGCACGCGGACCTTAGCGGTCGCCGCCCAAGCCAGCGAGACTCGATCAAGAAGGAAGGGGGGGGGGGGGGGGGGGGGGGGGGGGGGGGGGGGGGGGGAGATACGAAAAAAGAATGAGCGCTATCAAACTCCCCGTCAGGAGTCCGATTCATAATGGCATTCGAACGATATGCCGTCTCCTATAGACGCCGGCAGCCTCGCGCTTTCTGCTGGAACAGTAGCCGCAGAGTTGTGGTCCGTGAAGGTATGCTACCGATCCACAGGGTATACCGATTCAGAGGGGTTAACAGGGCAACGCTGGGTATACTACACCCTGTTTAAAAGAATGTACAACGCGGGAGCTATGTCTATAGGGCATGTGTCAGCCAATTAACGGAATAGCTCGCGCGTGATTGGTCGACCTCGTGGAAGTCTGACATCATGTATACCTGTCATTGGCCAGCCAATCTCCCAACTATATATATGTACCCAGCGATTGGCTGACAGCAGCTCTAACTTAAGCAATACTGCACGGTTTAAAGCGAGACCCAGCCAGCGCACTTGCGTGTGCGGGACTACAGTGACGGAATGCTTTTCTCTCGGCACTTCTTATCCACGCGAGATAAGAGCGAGGGCGCGCTCCCTGTAAGGTCTTATCTTTTGTGGCGAGATGCACTCGATGTGCGCGCGCGTGCTTCTATTTAGCTCAAAGGCAGACTAAAAGAATAAAAAAAAACGTTAAGCACCTGCCTGAGAGATGAACTGAGGTGGGCGGAACCACGGGGCTCTGAGCTTGCAGTCCAGATTCAGGAGGTGGCAGTGTGACCTCAAAGAGATAAGTTCCTCGGAACGAGAACGGCGTGTGCGCATGCAACCGTCTAATACGTTTGTCGACCGATAGAGCTGCTTGAACTTGTTGGCAGAATGCGGAACTGATCCCTAGTGAAGCAAACCGTTATTGCTATTAAACTGTGGGCACCCGGACTACACGTGTTGTATTGAATTGTCAAATTTCTAAAAAATTGGAGGAGATACAAGCTCCGCCTTAAGGGTATGACGCGATAGCTTTAAAAAGTTAGTGGCGTCCATATATGTGGAATTGGTCATTCTCGGTTTTACGGTCATAGATCGTGGTGGATCGTGGTGGAGCAGCGCAAAGGACGGGACACAAGAAACAAGGAAGGACGTACACAGGCGCTGACTATCAACTATCAGTTGATAGTCAGCGCCTGTGTACGTCCTTCCTTGTTTCTTGTGTCCCGTCCTTTGCGCTGCTCCACCACGATGCAACAGCACCAACTAACCCAGCAACTTGCTCTTCTGAAGGTCATAGATCCCTGGGAGTCCTCACGCCACTCCTGGTGCAGTGGTGCAGCGGTTAAGCGATGCGCCACTGCCCTGCGTAGGCAAGTGCTACCACCGGGGGCGCTGTTGCTATCCAGGTTGCTTTTCCCGAGAAACATCTCGCGGACAATCATTAATCTAGCTGCCACCTGCCGCGGTGGTCAGCTTACCCAGAATCCAGTGGGCAGGGTGGGATCACGCCACAAGGTCACGTGACCTAGGCGGGCCACCTAGGTTGCTTCTTCGGGAATTTTTGGATCACAGCGTCGACGTCGACGACGCCAAATTTCTTAACGCTCTCGTTTTAATAATTGGTTGTGAGGAAAGGTTTATGGTTTATGGGAGTTTAATGTCCCAAAGCGACTCAGGCTATGAGGGACGCCATAGTAGAGGGCTCCGGAAATTTCTACCACCTGGGGTTCTTTAACGTGCACTGACATCGCACAGTACACGGGCCTCCAGAATTCCGCCTCCATCTAAATTAGACCGCCGCTGCCGGGACCGAACCCGCGTTTTTCGGGCAGCAGCCGAGCTCCATAACCACTGTGCCACCGCGGTAAAGATCAGTAACTGTGTCACTGAGGGTGGACGCCCCTACTGCGTCGTGAAGGAAGCGGTGAAAAGAGGAAGAGAGAAAACGGCGCCTTAGTGGAGAGCTCCGGCCGTATTGATTTCGACTGCCTAGGGTTATTTAACGAGCGCTCGAGATGCATACGGTCATCTTTTGCATTTCGCCTCCATTGAAGCGGACTAGGGAATTGTTGCCTGGTACTCGCAACGGCGTACTGCAGTGTTTGCACAAGCAGACGACTTTCTTATTTCAAGCTCAGGATGTCCCATGCTGAGAAACCGTTATCCCGAATGAAGTGTTGCCCCAGTAGAAAATGAAACTCAGCATCGCATTCGCTTGCAACTAATAACTTCCAAGATTTTAGGCAAATCCTTATGTTCAGGGGTTCCTTCAGGAGCAGTTTTTGGATCATTCGATGGGAGAGGGCGGTTTGGAAGAGCGGGGGGGGGGGGGGGGGGCATCATTTGATCCATATATTTCTGGGCGGTTCAGCATCGTTTTCCTGTGTAAATGTGGCTTTTATTCAGGAGGAGGCCTTATAAGGACAAATTACTAATGGTGGTCCGGTGTCACTAGAGAAAGGGGCGTACCTCGCTGCATGAAAAGCGACCTAATGGCTTGCCTGTAGTTGACATTAAAAATTACTCTCGAAGGCAATAATGAAGCTGTGAAAACAATAACTAAACTGGCCCTCCACGGACACTGCACATTGCGGCTGGAACGAGTGAGGATGCTTAGACGATGACACACGCTCACAGTCACTTGCTCTCTTCCCGACCCACTGATTGACTCACAATCTCAATCCCCTCTAACTCACTCACTCACACCCTATCGCTCGTTCACTCACTTCAGTCAAGCATTGCCCCGATAAGCCTTTGGAACGGAGCTTGCTTTCCGCGTGTGTGCGTGAGTGACCTTGACCTTTAACCCAACTGACCTGAAGGAGCACACAGGCTTTTCAGCCCTCATGCACTACGTGACTGACAACGAACACAGTTACATCGGTACTGACGCAAGAAGCAACCGCACAAACACGAAACCCACGCTTCGAGTTGGCTGCGACTCTCTGACAATGGCGGCGGGTTTGAGTATACGGGGTTCCTTAGTCACCGAACGCCCCGTGTGATGGCTCCGATATCACACCACAAAGGCCCTCATCGGAGTACTATCGGATACGCATTTCTTCGCCATACCCCTCCAATGTCACCCACGCGTGCGCAGACGATACGAGCCATGACGGCCCGGAAATCTCCTTCCGGAAGCCTCTGCCTTCACTCTCTGGTCGGCGGTGCGCATTCGGGTGGAGCGAACAGGAGTGGCTCTGGGGCGTCGGCCCAGATGTATCGTCCGCCGTCCTTAGCGCATGCGCCCCCCCCCCCCCCCCTTTCTCGACTCCTCTGTATACACCAGCCTGTAGCAGGCGCGTACGGGTCAAACCGCAGCACTGCCACCTATATGGCACCACCACAACTGCACGGCGTGCGCGATGCCGGAGCGCTGGGACGTTCGATGCCAGCAGCGCCAGCGTAACGAGGCGGAACGCGTCGCTTGGCGGCGGCAATGGAGCGCGACCGCCCTTATGGGAAACGCCCCGGTCTTCGGAGTGCGCGCCGAGTCTGCGGAGGTGAGACGTCGCTTCTCTGTCAATGTCGTAATCAAGCCGGAGGAGCAGCTGCTACTAACGTAGGTATTGAATAATAGTAATACAATCAAGAGGAAGATGATAACAAGAGTAACATTAACCTAATCTTTATTGCCAGTTGCCACGTAACGTTTTTAGTTTCAGGCCTGCAAACGCCAAAATGGCTTGAGGGACTAGGCCTGAAAAATTCGGCGAAACCACGCCAAGAAAATCTGCAGAAAAAAAAACAATACTACCGCTATTTACTACTGGTAGCCGCCATGGTGGCTCAGTCGCTATGGCGCTCGGCTACTGACCCGAAAGACGCGGGTCCGATCCCGGCCGCTGTGGTCGAGTTTCGATGGAGGCGAAATCCTAGAGGCCCGTGTACTGTGCGACGTCAGTGCACCTTGAAGAACCACAGGTGGTCGAAATTTCCGGAGCCCTTCACTACGGTGTCACTTTGGGACGTTACACTCCCACAAACGTATAAAACTACTCACTACTACTACAAACAATACTGATAATAATGATAATGTCACTGACTTAACAGAATGAATACACAGAGAATAGGGCGTGTCAAACCAAGAGTGAGGCTTGCTTGACCACGTCTGAAGCCTAGTAAATGAGGACTTTTGCCTGCCTGAAGGTGGCTCATCTGCTTAGTGAGCGATGTGTCTGCATCCTAGAGCAATAGCGGACATTATTTTTTATATCTCTCCTTGCAAACCCTCCTCCATCCCTTCCATTCCAGCGCTGTTTACCGTTTTTCTTTATTCACACTGAGAAGAGTACTTTATGCGCCTTTTCGTCCATCGTAATCTTCTGTCTCCCCCATATGCCTCCCATGAAAAAATAAACGGACTCCTCAGACTCGGAACCCCGGGGTGAAACACTGACCACGTACCATGACATAACTATTATAAAGAAAGAAGACGGACCTTAGCAAAGCACAGGCCAAGATGCTGAGGATCCAGACTCGATCCATGCAAAGCACCTACAGGATATTTTTAATGCGAAAGCATTAGATGGCTATGTCGCGTCATAAAAATTTGTCCGCGCGATTGTGTCGTGTCATAAAGATAGATGTGCAAAAGTTTGATTGTGTTGGATAGGGCGTGATGAGATCTTGCTGTGGGGAAAACTTGGTTCACGGGTTATAATTAGTTAATTAATTACGCGCGAAGATTACACTTGGGCGTCAAAATAGCCGTGGGCGTCGATATAGTACATGGACGTCCGAATAGCCACGGATGTCGCTATAGGATGCGGACGTTTTGCTTTCTCATTGCTCCAATGCGGGTCGCCGCAGTGGTCTCAAAGTTTTACGAACGGGGAGTATAACCCCGCATGCCTAAATTGCCTGGAATTGGAATTGGAATTGCCTCCACCTCGTATGCTGCTGCCAGCTCCTACCGAAGAGAGCTGGAGTCGACTGCCGCTGAGGCAGGAGAAGACAACACAGGAAGCTGTTATTAGTGGGGCCTTGGAGGTGACCCCTGTAGGGGGGTCACACTGACGTACAGTCGCCCAGGACCTATAGATTCTTGGTAATAACGCTGTTTCTCTACCTGCACCTGCCGCGGTGTCTCAGTGGTTAAGACGCTTGTCTACTGAGCCGAGGGTTCGAATCCGACCGCGGCGGTCCACGCAAAAACGGCGCCTGTGTGTTGTGCGATGACAGCGCACATGTTAATGATCCCCAGGTGTTCTAAATTATTCCGCAGCCCTCCACTACGGCACCTCTTCCTTTCTTCGTTCACTCCCTCCTTTATCCCTTCCCTTACGGAGCGGTTCGAGTGTCCATCGAGCTACGTGAGACAGTTACTGCGTCATTTCCTTTCCTCAACACCAGTTTCCACGTTCATTTCTCTATACGGATCGCATGCACCCATGTGCGCCGAGAGATGGCGTTGCTCAGCCAGAGTCCACTTGCAGAGTCAGTTCAGCGGAAAAATGAAACCCGACGAGCTGAGCACGAGAACGCGTGCTCGCACTCGGTAGCGGCGGCCGCGTTTTCGCCCGGATGCTGTGCGATTCCAGTGCACGTTAAAAAAACTAAATGTGGTCAAAATCATCTCGCAGCCCTCCTTCTTTCTCTCCCTTCCTCTTCACTTCACTAAGGGCATGGTTGGTGTGTCCACCTCGAATTGAGGCAGTTACTGCGTCTTTCTTTTCCTCAAAAATCAAACTGTGGACCCGTGGGGAAGGGCGAAGTATTAATCATGAAAGGGAATGTTTTGTAAAAATTGCGAGGACACTTTGGCAACTAAACTATTGAGAAGCGAAAGCCAGGACACTATGCCGTGACGACTTCCTCTGGAGGTGACGTCACACCGTTCCCATGGCTCTATCGAAACCCAAATTATACATCTTTCGGGGAACTTAAGTGTTAATTACGCTTGATTACGCATTTTTCCATCTCATTTGACACAAATCCGACGTTTTTCCGACCATTCTGAGACAATTTTCACTTTGCCGTGACGACTTCTGGTGGATGTGACGTCACCCTCTTTCCGTGGCTATATCGACGTCCGCACTATTTCAACTAAATTTCGACATTTTTGCCTATAAATAATTAACTAAATAATGTACAGTCATCAAACTTGGCTTCTAGGTTCATTGTTTCCTCCTCTATCTGAAGCAACCATTGGTTTTCTTCTACCTTTTTAGTTCCCGAGTTAAATGCGTGTGACACGCTTTGTTAACAGACGACAGTGTGAGCCATTAAAGGCTTTCGCCTTAATAATTCAAGAGCCAGCACCATGCACGATGTAGCATTGCAGATCAGGCGGTCTTTGAACTCTGAGCATTGTGGGGAAATTTTCTCAATAGAATGGCTCATGCCTAACGCGTGAAATGGCGATGAAAAAAATCGAACATGTTTTCCTGGGGGGTCGCAGCAACAACCGAGGCGCACATGTCCTCTCCTCACCACCTGAGAGAGAAAAAGATAGGTTTGTCCCTTGAACTTATATCGAAATAAATTTGCAACCGTAATGCTAACAGTTCTTTCTCTAAGACATTTCTCCATGCTCTGTGCTACGAGTCTTCAGAGGTATGCAACAGCGTCTTATGACGCGTATTTAGTCAAATACATGCACGACTGAATGCATATTTAAATCAAAATTACAATTACTTTCGTCGTTCAGCGTGAGACACCAGGAAGTTATCTGACCGCGGGGAGCAGCACTCTTATTCAGATAAAGCAACTAACTCGGAAGGCTGCTCAGGGCGTCCCTGTTGCTAAATAATTGTTGTAAACGTGACTGCATAGGATCTCAGTGAGTATATTGTCAGAATTCGAAAGCCAGCTGCATAAATATTACGGTTTTAGTTTGTAAATGACAGATCTCGGTTATATTCTGCGTGGGGTTTGACGAGGATATATTTCCTCCAATACAACTAACTAGTTGAAATAGCCACATTTTGCCTAGACGCAGCTGCTAAGGTAATCATGTTTTCGAAATTCTATAAACTTATACTGTTGTTATTAACGGCTGGCTGTAAATCTCTAATTGCAGTCAGGTGCCTACCAGTAATAGCTAAAAAGTTAATTATTCGATTTTTGTTAACCACATTACTAGTTAACATGATTCGCCTGTTTTTTGACGTCCACTAACGCTGATATTATATACTATGCCGCAGAAAGCTTCTCTTTCCCTCTAAAAGCCTTTTCTTTTTTAAATTGTGATCGCCTTCTCTGATAGTATACCCCCTTAAATATTCCGCCTGCTAAGCAATTCCGATAGGCTCGGCTTGTATAAAGTGGATATGTCTTGGTCGGGGTGTTGGGTTTGGTACGCGAATCGGGATGCACACCCCACTTCGCTGTCGAAATGAGAAAAGAATTTCGCGTTAAAATCCACGTTTTGCGCCCAACACTAACCCAGCACGAAAGCTCGTCTTCCCAGCATTCCCGCTGTGGATTAAGTGATCTTTAGGAAACTCGCGTAGATAGTGGCGTCATATTTCCTTCTATAGGGAATATTAAGGCGAAAGCCTTTAATGCCTCATCGTTGTCGACAGAAGGTTGTCAGCAGAGGTGTCACGCTTTTCGGTTGGTCGAAATGGTTATGACGTCAAAGTGCCCGGATTCCAAGTAATGAGGTCACCCACGGATGCCTGACGCCCCCTTTTGAAGAAGACGACAACTAATAAAAAATAGTTGTCGTCCGCTCCGAAAGGGGGCGTAAGGCGTCCGTGGCTGACCACATTACATGCCTCATTACTGCGAACAGAGCCGTGGATACAACCGAGCTCATCGAAGCGGAGAGAGAGTCATGCTAAAGCAGCAGTCAAAGTCGGCAGTAAAAGTGTGTAGTTGTAATGTGTAGTCAAAGTTTGTAGTCAAATAAAGCACTAGTACAGCACAAAAAGTCTCGCAGTCAATGCCAAACAGTGCGCCAGGAAAGGCTTTCGCCTTGCAGCACTTTAGAGAGCTATAGTGCCGCCTGAATTTTTTAGGAACTGAGCGTAGCCCGCGACCCACGCAAAGGAAATCGCATTAAAATTCTCCAACGAGGCTTCAGCAGCGGTTAACGTATGGAGCGCGAACGTCCGCTCTCAGCGGCTTTCCGGCGCGGAAACGTGCTACATCATCGCACGCTGAGCTGGATATCGCATTTCACTGCACTCCATCGAAGCCGGAGCCGGCAGAAAAAGAAATAAACATAAACGGGCAAGTAGTGGTGGGAGGGGAAAGCGAAGTCGCCGGGGGGCAGAAAAAGCGGAGTTGCGGTAGCTCAGCGCGGAATGATTGATCGCCGAACGCTGCTTCGATTCCGCAAGTGGTCTTCGCACCTGGTTCGCCGCGCTCTTTTTTTGTTTGTGCGGTTTTCCTTTCAAAAACGCTCGAGCTGTGTGCGGCTGTCCGCGACGTGTTTCCAGCGGAATACACGTCCGTTCGTTGCAAAAGTATTTCCGTAGTGACCCCCCCCCCCCCCCCCTCGCTCCCAAGTGGGGCCTCCACCTATATGCTACGCTTTTTGCAAAGGCCGTAATTCTGATGACTTCCCGTGTATCAGCTAACGCTTAAAGATAAGAACTCTGTAACGCTTAGACAAGAGACGATAAGTGGACACATAGAAAAGGAGGCCGGCGCTTGTTGAAACTATGGAAAGTGCGAGTGATATGGTTACTTTGTTTCCTCCTGGATTATGGATGAAATGTGGAAAATAAAAATTGCACGTACATCCTTTGTTAAAAGTTTGTTAAAGAGCTTTTACTTCCGTGTGTCTCTCATGCACCCCCAGCGTTGCAAATCATCTGAAGGTATACGATCATTCTGGTGCTGCCCTCTCTGATATATAGGAGTTCCATGAATGCAAGCGGAGCCCGTCCACGCGACTTCGAAGCAAATCCCCTGGGTTCTTTACTTCTGACAAAGACTGTACGTCCCTGAGAAGCTTACTCCTACTCCTGCAGAAGCGAATTACCACAGATTGCCGTTACGATTGGTCTTCGCACGTTTTCCCTCTACTCTTCATCCTCCTCTCATAGGAGCCCCCGCTCAAGCCCACTGATCCGGAGTTGTTTCGATCAGCTGTGGATATTTATCCTGCGCAACGCCAGTGCGCGTGACAGATCCCGAGGCACTTCACTACGTACAGTCGGAGACAAAAGTCTCCGGACTACGTGTTCCACTAACGAAGCCAATAGCTCTGCTATTAGTCGGCGGCTGGAGACCACACTTGTGGAGGTAAAAGTTAAATTTTTGCTCTTTCATCTCCACAAGTGCAGTCTTCAGCCGCTGTCTGATAGAACACCTGGTCAGGAGACTTTTGTCCCCGACTGTACCTATTTCCTTTTCTTTCACTCCCTTTTTCATCCTTTCCTTGACAGTGTGGTGGAGGCGTTCACCCAGAAGTGAAACAGTTAATAAGGCTTCCCTTTCCTCAGAACCGTTCTCTAAAATAAATATTTTGTAGCCCATGATAGAGGGAGGTTGGTCAGATGGTTCTTGATAATCACAAAGTGGACAAGGGAGGGGAAAACCCCAGGGCGCTTGCCAACATTTCGACAAGAAGCCCTGTCTTTGCCTGGGCAAGGCGTTCATCATTGCCAGGGTTTAAATAGGCTCTTCACTCCGAGGAGGAAGGCCCGGTGAGGGGTGGAGGGCGTGAAGTGGGAAGGGGGTTAGGATGGGGAGGGTGAATCTTGTACATGCATGCTGGCAGCTTAAGAGGATTAATCGGCTGACCTGCAAAACTGTGAAAAGAAAAAGGCCAGCTCCGCAGAAAAGGATCCGGGAGTGTGGGGCGTGGAGAGAGCGCGAGCGTCGACTTGAAAGGCTTTTGTGTGTCCAGCTGCGACAAGTTAATCGTTATGACTGTAGCAACTAATCTGGCAGCTAATCCAGGCCATCATCTTATCGGCTGAATGCTCATATAGTGTATTTCCTTCCCTCCTGCCGTTTTCTTTAGCGGCAGGCTGAACTTCGCGGGGACAGGGTGGCCGCCGCTGGCAAAGGACAGGATTAATTGGAGAGACATCGGAGACTGCCTTTGCCCTGCAGTGGGTTTAGTCAGGCTGATGATGATGATTATGACAATGATGGGCTTCGCGGATACCTTCTAAATGGAACGGGAACAAGAAAATGTCGATGGTGCGCTACCGGGCATCCGCTTCATAAAAGAATCGATGATTGAAGATGCCGACGGCCTGGGGTCCGTTCTGGAAGCATGATCTTACTTCTTTGCACCATTCATGACACATACGGGAAGCATGAGTGTCCTGTGCTGCTTACCACCCGCAGTCATGTCGACGTTTCTTGAGTGCCAAGATGCGAGACCTCGGAAATAACCAAGTAGCCTAATTTGAAAGACTGTTAACGTTTTAGACGGACGACCTGCTAGGGTCCTCATCACGACCTGACTTTACTCATTTCTGGCCACTTTTGTTCAGGGTTCCACGTGTCCAGTCAGTGCATGCGATGCGAAGAATAATTTTCGAGCCAGTCGGCGGTTTCGGTCGCACTGCTTGTAAGAAGCGGTCGCCGGTACGGGCCTTCTTCCATGCTGCAATCGGTCTCCCAATCAAATTGCACATGTTGAAGGAGCAACTTCCGCATAGGAAGCAATGCAGCATGCAGCGAGCAACTACTTGATAAAAACAGCACTTGCGTCCCACACCGGCCGCTACCAGTACAAAGCAAAAATTCAAGTAAAACTGGCGTTTTCTTCCGCGGTATATGTGCCAGGCCAGCGGAGACCCAAAGATTGCTGGGGGATTCGAGTAATTTATTCTGACTCCCGTCCGAGCTGCGGTGCCTAATTTGCGAACTAGGGGGGGAGGGGGGGGGGGGGGGGGGGGGGGCTTTTTCGCCCCACCGTTGTACCCATCGCTGCTGTGGGTTGCCGATTCCGGCTTCCCGCATAGCCATCGCGAGCGGCGGGGGCGGCGGCGACGTTCGTCCAATTAGCCGCACGCAATGCTCTCGAGTGGAGGCCTTCCCCGCAGCTCCCAGGGCTCGCTATCCAGGACTGGTCGCGTCGCCGTCCATGCCGGACCGACCAGAGGGTTGGAGCGGACGGGAGACTGTGCTAACCCGCACCATCATGGTACGCTTCCAAGGACGCCTGCACGAAAATATGCACAGCATTAAAGGCTGAGTGCTTCAACAAGTGTAGAAATTCATTTAAGAGGCAAATTTTTGTTCCAACTACCCACACCTCAAAAATGTTGCACGAATGCATCCTCTGAGCTTCACTTTCGTGGAAATCACGGCTATCTTGTCACCCCTTTATAATCTGGAAATTTGAAAAGATTGATGCGTCCAGGTTTGTATACCGTGTATTTTTGTCTGCATCCATAATCTAGAAGAAAGGGGCCGTCAAGGACTTGAAATATTACAGACTATTAAGCTTACTTTTCTTTGCGTACAAATTATTGACTAAGGTATAATCGCTGATAGAATTAGATCAACCTTAGACTTCAGTAAACCAAAGGACCAGGCTGGCTTTTGGAAAGGCTACTCGGCAATAGACGATGTTCACGTCATCAATCAGGCGATAGCGAAAAGCGCAGAGCGCAACCAACCTCTATATATAGCCCTCATAGATTACGAGAAAGCATTTGACTCAGTCGAAACCTCAGCAGTCGAGCAGGCATTGTGGAAAAAGGGTGTAGAAGAGGCGTATGTAAAAGTATTGGAAAAAATCTATGGTGGCTGCACGGACCTCATATATAGTTATGCACAAACATTGATAAAACACCATCAGGAATAATGTCACGCCGGGAGGCACGATCTCTTCAGTACTATTCACGGCGTATTTATACAAGGCATCCATTGATCCCGATTAGTAGGAACCATGGATAAAATTTTATAGAGTATATATCGATAATTTCTGATTTGCTGATGACATTCCTCAGCCAGTTAACTCGGGACGAATTAAAAAACATGACTGAGGACCTAGACAGACACGGCCGAACCATAAGTTCAAAAATGGTAATGGAGAAACCTAAAATAATGAACAACCGCCGCAGTGGCTTAGTGGTTATGGTGCTCGGCTGCTGACCGGAAAGACGCGGGTTCGATCCCGGCCGCGGCGGCCGGATTTCGATGGAGGCGAAAATCTGGGGGCCCGTATACTGCGCGATGTCAGTGCACGTCAAACAACCCCAGGTGGTCGAAATTTCTCGAGCCATTCACTACGGCGTCCCTCATAGCCTGAGTCGCTTTGGGACTTTGAACTCCCGTAAACCCATAAAGTAATGAACAATAGTCTGATAAGAGAACGACTGCATAAAATAAGTCTTAAAACATTGGAAGTGAAAGATGCGATTTGGGCAAGTTGATGTTCATTCGTTGTTAAACAGCGCAAGCGCGTGTAACCAGTACAGCGCTTCTGTTGCGTGTTCTTTCTTTCGTCTGTCCTGTCTTCCCGCGCTGTTTAACAATGTACAGGGTCTGTTCTGAAAGTAGTACGACTGGTTTTTTTCCTGGGCGAACGGGCGGACGAGAGGTGGTCTGCGCGTGCAGGATCGTTGAAGGGGGATATTGGGGATGCTGGGGAAAATCGGCAGTCGGCTCTCGGCCGTTGAAGAGAGGAGGTCGCTTGTACTGTGAACCCCTGTCGAAACGTCTCGTCACGCAGAATCGTCGAGCGTTTACTGGATCAACGATACGCGATCAAATTTTGAATAAATCTTGGTAAAACGGGCAAAGAGACTCACAACATAATTAAGGAGGCCTACGGTGACGCTTCCATGGGTAGATCAGGTGTTTTTTGAGTGGCACAAGCTTTTCCGAGAAGGTAAGGAAAGAGTGGAGGAAGACGACCGCTCCATACTCCTTTCGACCAGCAAGACCAACGAAAATGTGTAGTGAGTGCAACATTTACTTAACAGTTATCGTAGAATGAGTATCAGAATGATTGCTGATGACTTGAGCTTTCCTCAAACCCAAATTTTTGAGATCGTGACAGAAAACTTATCCATGAGGAAAGCGTGCGCGTAGTTGGTGCCGGGAGTGTTGTCAGAGGAGGAAAAAGCCAACCGGTAGGATCTTCTTCATCATGTGAATGAGGACCCTGATTATTTGCCCAGCACAAGGCGGCAACGCTGCCACAGCCCCCCTACAGCCTCGACTTGGCCCCGCCATACTTTTTTCTATTCCCGAGAATAAAGTCGACGCTCGAGGGGAAACATCACAGATCTGTAGAGGTGGTTCAACAGGCCGTGACGAGGGAGCTAAACAGCATTCCGGTCCAGGCGTTCCTGGAGGCGTACGAAAACTGTAAAACTCATTGGCAGCAGCGTGTAGGTGCGGAAGGGGTCTACCTTGAAAAATTGTAATCGTTTGTACTATTCTCTTGAATAAATTTTGTTTAAAAAAATCAGTCCTACTACTTTCAGAACAGACCATGTATTAGAAGTGCTCAATGGATATGTCTACTTAGGGCATATATGACCATAGACCCGGCCCACAAGAGTGAAATAACTGGGAGATTAAGAATGGTGTGAATTTATATGGCGGGTACTCTCAGGTAAAGACCAGCAGCCGAACATTATCGCTGAAGAGGAAAGTATTTAACAGCTGCACCTTGCCAGTAGTCACTTGTGGGGTAGAAACTTGGAGGATACCGAAAAGGGCTTGAAATTAAATTGAGGACTGTGGAGCTAGCGATTTAACTGGAAATGATTGGTGTAATGTTTAGAAACACGAAGACATGAGAGTATCAGGGAACGAACGCAAGTTAACAGCATCCTAGTCGAAATCGAGAAGAAGAAATGGGCATAGGCCGAGCATGTAACCTGACACGACGATGACCGATGGGCCCCTAAGGTAACTGAGTGGATTCCAAAAGAGATCAAGCGTGGCAGTATGCGGCAGAGAATCAGCTGGGCGGATGAGAGGAGGAAGTTTGCTGGGATAAGGCGGCCACAGCCGGTGCAGGTGAGCGTTAATTGGGGGTTAATGCAAAAGGCATTTGTCCTGTCAGTGGACTTAGTTACGCTAATAAGGATGTTGATGACCTCGCCATGTCGAAGTCCTAAATACTCGCTCTTCATTTCTAGCGCGAATATCAAGTTTGATTTTTATTTTTATACCGGTAGCGCCAGCGGTTTTCATCCTTAAACTGCTGGGACAGCTGCATATGATTACCACGTATTTTCCCCAGCGCGTGTGCTGGCTGGCTTCAGCTGTTGGCGGAGAGCGAGAGAGATTGCGTTCTACGTAGCAGCTAAGTGTAACACGTGTAGGTGTCCTGCGTGCATATGTTTCGCTCCATAGCTTCTGAGGCGGCTATAGTTGATTGCTAGATTGGGTGCCATAAGTTCATGCAAATGTGTAAGGTAAGAGCACAAAAGGAGCGGGTGGAGATAATCGCACCAGGCAGACGGAGTGATAAGCTGTGACGCATGTGCCATTGTGCTGAAAGGAGAGGGAGTAGGAAGAACACGGAAGAGAGATCTTCTCAGGACGGCTGCCTCTGCCACGCTCAGAAAACGCAACAGGAAATGGGTCTTTTTCCGTGGAAAGTTTTTTTTTTTTTCTACTCTGCTTACGTCACTGTCGCACAGATAATTTCAGAAAGTCTTTACGCGATTTCTCAGTTACGCCAATGGTGGCCAGCTTGCACAACCTAATCTCGCACCATCCTGGATACGATGGGGTCATGCGCTGCTTTTAGTTCATTTGGTGCTAAAGCACTACTTTGCGGGGTCGAGCTCAGACGAGAATCTTATAGCTTTCATGACATTGAGGGCAGAAATAATATAAATATTGCCGCTACTGGGATTCGAACACGCGGCGGCTAGAACAGATCAGCTTCTCTGGCCACTGCACGAGAGCACTATACTATCGCTGCTGCCGATCACGCCTCGTGATGATGATGATGATGATGTCCTCAGGCTTAATGGCCTCGTGTTAAATACACCCTAACGCTCTGCAATACACATCGTTGTCTTCATCAACTTCCATATGCGGCGCCAACAGATCAGACCAGCTTAACCTCGTTCAGAGCTTGACCTGAGTCTGATATCGTCGCCAGACTTGCCAATGACCCAGCAAAGCACTACCATAGCCAACCAGCCTGAACACATGCCTTCGCGCGTCTGCCACACCACTTTTTTTAACGAGTTCGAAAACTAATACCGCCTTCAGAGGAACCTAAACGTGTAATTGCAAAATTACAAATTAAAAACAAAATATTTCTGAGTTAGAATATATGGTCAAGACTATTAAAGTAAAAAGTGTCCAACTAAATTCAAGCCACGTGCAGTTCATGCAAAAGCAAATGAAGAAGATGCTCTAAATTGAAATTGAAATTGAAATTTATTTCTTTCTTTCTACAGAAAGAGGGAGCCGGGGCAAAAGGCCAATTGGCCTGACGAGGTCCCGGCACCTGAAGCAGGGGCAGCGGTGCGCAGCACATACAAGCATGATAACATCATGGCAACAAAATACAAAAAAATTGGTGACATTGGAGGCACAAAAGGAGATGGAGATGCACTGTATTGAAAGTGTGGCTACGGAATATAACGCACAGGGGATGTAATATATATATATATATATATATATATATATATATATATACATAAATGAAATGACATAACAAAATGCAAGCAAAGAAACACTGCATGCATTACTGACAACGTCAATAGAACAGAAGATACACAATAATTATACAAAAGAGGTGCACATGCACTGCACAGAAAACATACACCATGTAAACAAAAAATATTTACCAAAGACTAAAAGCATAGTAACTTAATAAAGTAACACGATATGCAGTACAAAAGTAAAAAGAACAAAATGTAGGCCAAAAACGAGACGACCTTAAGAAATTTTCATGTTAGTAGAGGGTCAGTTTCTAACAAAAGCTTCTTGATTTTTTTCTTAAAACTATTTAGAGAAATGGTAAATTCAGTTTTAACGCTAAACACATTGAGAATAGTTGGTACCTGATAATTCAAACTTTGTTTGCCGTAGTTTGTACGGATTCTTGGTACTACTTTCATTATTTTGCGGAAGGGGTACCTCATTGTCGGGGTGTCATTGGTGGAATCATATAATCGATTTTTGTGTATATGCTGCAGCAGGCGACAGTTATAAATCTGCTTAGTGTTTAGTAGACTGTATTTTCTATAGAGTGGGGCAGTTGGCAAATTTAACGGTAAGCCATAAAATCCTTCTAATGCCCGCAAGGCTCTTTTTTGGAGTGTGTGAAGTTTTTCAATGTTAGCAGCTGTCGTGGTTCCCCAGACTAAAATACAGTACGATAGCCTGGAATAGAAAAAGGCATAATATATTGCTAGCTTAAGCCAGACAGGTATTAGAGGTGCAATTTTATACAGGCATCCAACAGCTTTACTTAGTTCTGTAGTTAGCTTTGAAACATGTACATTCCAGGATAGGGTTTCATTAAACCAAACGCCAAGAAATTTTTGATTAGTAACCCGACTTATTGTAGTGTTTGCATATCGTATATTGATAGGTTGCGATATGAGTGCATTAATAGGTCTGAAAATAATGTAGTTGGTTTTTGTCAGGTTTAAACTTAGATTGTTATTTTGCAACCACAAATGAAGTTCCTTTAGATAAGAATTTACGCTTGTTTCTAACTCCGACATGGAAGTTGCAGAAAAGAAAATATTAGTGTCATCCGCATACATAATTAAATAAGGTGACCCTGGTATTTTGGAGAAGTCATTAATATAGGTGATAAACAGGAGTGGTCCTAATATTGACCCCTGTGGCACTCCCTGTCTAATAGCACAGTGATTGGAAGATACATTATTTACCTGCACATACTGAGATCTATTACATAAGTAATCATTTAGCAAATCTAACGCAGTACCACGAATGCCATAACTTCCTAGTTTTTGCAATAAGAGTTTATGCTGCACACAGTCGAATGCCTTACGAAAATCCAGAAAGAGACCAAGCGTGTATCTTCGATGTTCGATATTTTCAATAATTTTCTCCTTCACAGTTAATAAAGCTTGTTCTGTGGATTTGTTCTTCATAAATCCGTATTGCGAACTATCGATAATGTTATATTTATGAAAGAAGCCCATCAGCCTGCTATTAATGACGCCTTCAAAAACTTTAGAAAATACTGACAGGACAGAAATAGGTCGATAATTAGACATTTCAGTTTTATCGCCCCCTTTGAATACCGGAGTGACACGTGCAGTTTTTAACGCATCTGGAAATACGCCAGCCGTTAACATAAGATTAACGATATGACTCAGTATGTCACATATAAATACTGACACATACTTGAGTGGAAGTGCCCTTATGTCATCGTGTCCTGCAGCTACATTATCTCTTATCTTCATAATTAACGTCGCTACCTCATGGGAAGTAGCCTGTTCGAACACTATAGAATTAGTCAAAGGAGTAATCAGGTTGTTATAGTTAGCCGCAAGTGGTGATGAGCCTGTGGTTACGTTACCAGCTGCCACAAAATATTCATTCATTACATTAGGTAGTTCAGTGTCAAGAAGCTTACCATTGGGTGTCATAATTTCGATTATGTTCTTAGGTTGTTTCTTATGGCATATATTAGCGACTGCTAGCCATAGTTTCCTAGAGTCGTTTTGAATCTTTGAAAACTGTTCAATGTTATAATTCATTTTGGAAGCCTTTATGTCTTTATTAAGTTTGTTTCTATATTTTTTATAGTCGGCGTAAGCGTTAGCCTCACGTGTTTGAACAAACTTATGAAACATATCGTTTTTCTTTGCTATTCTCTTATACAAGTCTTTGGTCATCCAAGGCTTACGAAATTTATTGTTTCTCACTTTCTTCATTACAACAGGGAAGGCCTTGTCATAACAATGGTAAAATTTGGAAAAAAATTCAGAATATGCCTCATTTACATCTGTTAAGGCGTATACGCCATCCCAGCATGTGCTTTCAATTAATGCCTTAAATATATTAAGGGAAGTCTCGTTTATGTCTCTACATCTTACAACAGCATCTTTATCTGCAATTTTTCTACCACCAATCGGAAGGCTACAGAAAATTGGCAGGTGGTCGCTAATATCTGATGCAAGTAGTCCAAAATCATTATCAGAAGACATCACATTAGTGATGCAGACATCCAACAGAGTAGCAGTATCTGAAGTCACTCTTGTAGGAAGAATCGCACACATTACCAGGCATTCCGGACAAACGCTTCTGGTTCCTTAGGCTGCCTCAGTGTGGCGCGTTGCTTTGAGCATACAAAATAGCGCGTTGACATAATCAGTGCCGTAAGAAAGAAAATGACCGAACGGCTGAGGAGCAGAACGTGATAGGCCGATAGGGTTAGCGCCACTGCCTGGGAGCTTAATGCCATTGACTGTCAGGGAGTTAATGGCCACAAACGTCGGCTGGTCAGCAATACACACATACAGTGTGCCTCATTTTATTAAACACAGATTGTTAAAACAAGCTTGCTAATATAGATACACAGCGCTGCTCTTGAGGTTTAGTTATACCTGATCGGACAGGTTACCTCTTTTAAGCGCATTTGTTAACACTAGTTTATTGATTATCCAAAAGGCTATAGCTTTCTAACCAGAACACATAGAATTAAATTAATCACTTTTTGCAAAGAATGGGTACTGGCACCATGAACGTAGTAACACCTTACGATTTTTTTAAACAGATTTTAAGAGTTGCCGGGGCTCTCTTCTGTAGTTTGAACGGAAGGCACCTTACCTGACTACCGTGGGCATAGAATTCTTTTAAGAATGAATGGCCGTCGGCGTAATTATATGAAGTGGATATTCAGCTTTTATTTTGCTCCAGAACAGGTGTGTGCGCTGGAAGAAACTAGAACTCTTTCGGCGTGTTAACAAGCACACTGCCGATGAACAGCACGCCGGGTGTTGTGTAGAAAGGTCATTTTATAAACGATTCACCAAACTACAGCATGCAATGAATTAGTTGAAAAGCCGCCGCAGTGGCTCAGTGGTTATGGCGCTCGCCTGCTGACTCGAAAGACGTGGGTTCGATCCTGGCCGCAGCGGTCTAATTTCGACGGAGGCGAAATTCTAGAGGCCCGTGTATACTGTGCGATGTCAGTGCACGTTAAAGAACCCCAGGTGGTCGAAATTTCCGCAGCCCTTTACTACGGCGTCCCTCATAGCCTGAGTCGCTTTGGGACGTTAAACCTCCGCAAATCAATCAATTAGTTTCAAAGCTACCTGGAGCCCGCTACTCTGGTTCGTCCCAAAACGAAGTCCTATATAGCCGATGCAGTTATAAGCGAATATGCTTCCAAAGAGTGGAGGCTCAGTGCTGACGAAGGTGTGGTTGCATCTTACGCACGTGCTGATATTCTATTGTGAGACGCTGTGACACCTGTTCATAACAAGTAAGGTGCGAAAATTGTATCTGTTCTAGACAATCAATATCCTCCATGCAACGGCGAAGCAGCCCGCATTTCCTCGCCTTTGCGTTAACGATTGGCCAACGTTCTGAACGTGCGGGGACTGTGAAGCGTTTTGTTGGGAAACGCTTTCCGCGCCGTTCCGGGGAAGTTTGTAAATCCGCTTTCGCTGGCGTAGAGATTAAGCCAGTTTTCAGAGCCTTGAGTGCGCTGCAAAGCCCATGTCTCTGGGCAGTGTCTACATCCTCGGTCCATTGCGCAGATCCTAACTGGGACGTATAACCGTGAAAGCCGCGACATTTGTTACCTTGAATGGTGAGAGGACTTGGAGGATAATATGTACTAGGCTTGGACTGCCCAACTACGTGGAATGCAGTAGGGTTCACAGTTGTGAGGAATATGAGAGGGAATAATCTTTTTGCACAAAATTCGAAATTTTTGTTTACTTCTCCACTAAATTTGAGGGTGAATTTGGGATATCTTGCGCCAGAAGTAAAATGTGTTACAAAACCTAAAAAAAAAACTTGTGGTTCTCACACATAATTATGGAGTTATGAATTCGTGAAACTTATTTCGCTCTCATGTTGCTCACTGCAGTACGGTTTCGTTGGATTTTTTTTTCCTGGAAGATTGTTCCTCGGTATGCAGGGAGGTAGTTGGTTCGGTCCCCAAAGCCTCTGGGTATAACCACCGGTTGACCAATAGAGACTAACTTTCCACCGGCCTCGAGCTGGGCTTTCAGTTATGGTGGTGGTGGTAATAAAAACATTTGTTGCCAACAATGCAGAGGGGAGCAAACCCCGCCTCCTTACATGGCAGCCCTTAGGGGGCTGCCCTTGCATTGCAAAGGACAGCTCTTGGAGTTCTATCCACTGCAAGGCGTCGGTAATTGTCCAGCGCTGGTCAGCAGCAGCGGAGCTGGCCAGGAGAGTATCCCAGTATGACTCCGCCGTGGTTGGGGATGGAGAGTGTGGGAAAGTAGGGCATGTGAGTTGGACGTGAAAAAGTCTCCCGGTTTCCCGCAGAGCTTATAGGAGGAGAGGAACTGATCGGGGTAGCGGGCACGAACAAGAATAGGGTAGGGAGCAGTACGGGTCTGAATCAGGCTCCATGACCACAGGCTCGAAAGAAATTGCAGAGGAAGTGGCCATTGCGCTCTCCCTCATCAACGCCTCTGCCACCAAAATTCTCTCGGACTCAAAATCCGCCCTACCTAATTTCGCCAAAGGCCTGATATCCCGCACGCGGCTTGGCTTCTACGCTTCTGGCAAACCCAACCGCCCAGTAACCCTTATCTGGAGCTCCGCACACGCAGGCCTTACGGGTAACGAGGAGGTCCACTTCCTCGCCCGAGGTTTCAATTTTCGGGCCGGAGTTGGACCCCCTCCGCCATCCCAGGAGCGTCTGCTTGCCTTCAGAGATATCCTTACCGCCGGTTCCCTCCCTAACCGTAACTCAGGCCCCCACTGGCGCAGACTCCAGATCCGTACTGCTCCCTACCGTATTTTCTTTTCAGTTATGGTACTCTGCTATGAAACCTCTAAAAATTTATTGTATCTTATAGGTTTATGGTTTATGGGGTTTAACGTCCCAAAGCGACTAAGGCTATGAGGGACGCCGTAGTGAAGGGCTCCGGAAATTTCGACCACCTGGGGTTCTTTAACGTCCACTGACATCGCACAGTACGCGGGCCTCTAGAATTTCGCCTCCATCGAAATTCGACCGCCGCTCCAGAAATCGAAGCCGCCTCTTTTGGTTCAGCAGCGGAGGTGCGTGCTTCTACTTCGTCTACTGCACATTTTTTTTTGCTCATTTTGTCCTTCTTCCAAGTCACTTGAATTGCACGTATCCTCCATCCTTCCTCCTACCAACGCGTTCATTCATGCAGTGTACGCTACACGTGTTAATGTAAGCGGTTAGGTCTTCATCACATGGGAGCTCTTTATTATGCGAAGCATGCTACTTTAGCTACCACTTCAGCCCTTCACCGTGGTTATGCGCCTCCAAATCACGTGATACATGACGTCACACCACGTGACACGATGACGTCACGACAGTGGAGAAACGTGGGCCCACCTCGCGCCGTCGCTGTGGTTGTGCGCCTCCAAATCACGTGATACATGACGTCACACCACGTGACACGATGACGTCACGACAGTGGAGAAACGGGGGCCCACCTCGCGCCGTCGCTGTGGTTGTGCGCCTCCAAATCACATGACACGATGATGCCACACCACGTGACTTGTTGACGTCACGGCAGTGGAGAAACGGGGGCCCACCTCGCGCCGTCGCTGTGGTTGTGCGCCTCCAAATTACGCGACACGATGATGCTTCGCATTCTCTAGGCTTAACCAAGTTAAGCCTCAGCCATTTTTATTGCCCAGATGCGATGTCCGTCCACGCACGGACGGACGAACGGATGAAAAGTGGAATAGTGATGTTCAGTGCTGTAATCAAAAATTTCCTCCATTAGACTCATAAATCCCTATTTCAGGCATCTTTTCCTCTACAGCTGCTTAGAAAGTCCGCCAATTTAGGAAAAAAAAGTGAGACAGTCTCAGTTGTTATAATCGCCGGAAGAATATCCCTTTTCGCCAAATTTTACTTCTTAAAATTTTAATTCTCTGCCTGATTCTATCTTCCCAGCCTCTTCGCTGTCACAACGAAAGTCTTTCTTGAAAACTCTCGTGTCGGTGACTTAAACTGTCTCTTTGTTCTTGTTTACTTTTGGTATTAAGGTTATTTTCGTTTGCTTGTTTTGTCACGCCTGTTTTGAGATATCGTCATTCACCGACTGCCGGCTACTAGCCTGCAAGCTTTTATTTCTTGGGCAGATCTGTCTTAACATTCCAAACATGTTCT
Organism: Amblyomma mixtum; assembly: GCF_055824585.1. NCBI lineage: Eukaryota > Metazoa > Arthropoda > Arachnida > Ixodida > Ixodidae > Amblyomma > Amblyomma mixtum. The sequence continues at coordinate 16,099,519 of NC_143018.1, read as the reverse complement.
CTGGAGAATAAAGGCGTTTATTAATATTATTATTATTTCTAGTTAGATTCCCTGAAAAAAGGGAAACTTCCCCAGATGTAGCATCACTCAAGTGAAGATGTAGACGATAAACGCATCTACGCATAATAAATTCCTTCGTGATAAACTAGTCCAAATGTATGGCTGGATCAGGATGGAGGAACAGGAGATCAGGTGGACGACGACCACGTGATTTCAGGGAGGGGGGTGAGGACTCTGGTTGTAACAGGTTACACCTGAAAATGCCAGCACCGCGCAAATCATCTGTCCAGCCCACACTTGTATGGCGCGCTGTCTTTTTCTTCCACCATATTTAGCCCGCTTGCGTCTGTTGAGTGGGCAGTAGTCGCCTCTCCTTTCCCGTTAAAAACCTTATGCTTTCTTTCCGTGTCCGTTCCCTGGTTTCAGTGGCTGTTCGCTTTTTTCTTTTGTTTTAATTCTTGCCGTGTGACGCTTGTTGCCAGGCAATGCGTGCGCCTTCCATCTCGCTTCCCGTGCGTGCTGGAATATACTTTTATAATACCCGCCAGCGCGTGCGCACTTCGGCCCATCTGAGCCTGACTGTCGCGAACGCTAGCACGCTGCAGCCCGGAGTCCTCGAGAAAAAAACGCGAATTCTTGTTTTTTTTTCTTTTTTTCCGACGCTGTGCGCCTAACGCAATGACTGTCGTCAGCAGTCGTCTCGAAAGGCGAATTGGTCGTGCAGACGAGGAAAGGGGAAAGAGAAAAAGAAAGGTTGTTGTTGCGTTGTTTATTCCACACCCTGTATATTTCTGGCGCTCCTGTCCACCCTTTCATATCCGCGGTCGTGTGACGTGCAGAATTAAGACGGTTGTTAGCGAACGAATTAAGTTGCCACTTCGCCTGCCGCCTTTATTTTTACGATTTAAGTCCGTACTTATTATTATTATCTTCGCTTAGCGTTCGTCGTCGTAGTCGAAAGTAGCGCTGCCGAGGCTTACACGCATATATGTATATATATATACACACAAGGCGCACGAAGACATGGCGAAGCCTTCATTTTTTTTTTTTTTTTGCCAGCACTATGCCGGAAAACACTCGCGTGCCCGTAATAATTCGTGGCTGTGTAACCACCTACGTACGTATAATGTGCTTCTTTTTTATTTTTATTTACATTTTTTTCCCTCCCGTACGCCCTGCATCTCTGCGGGCGCACCCCGCTGCCACCACCATTGTTCCCCGTGTTTTTTTCCTCCTAGTCTTTTCTTCTTTCTTTATTTCTTTCCGCCACCAGATGAATCATGTGCCACGCGTCTTTGGAGAGAATGAAGTAATCTGGGGACTCAAAGTGGGCGTGGCAGCGGCGTTGCATGCACAGCGCAGAGTATGCACGTGCCCGCGGTGGTGTTTGGAGTGGTTGCCATCGCGTGCTCGTGGTGTGCCTGGTTTGGTGAGCGCCGACAGGATGTTCGGTGTGACTAAGCGAAATTCGCCTCGCATATATGCCTCACCACGAACCTTGAAACACTTGGACGAAGTTCGCAAAAGCGAAAGTTGGTCTAAAGAGCAAAGCAAGATGAGTAAAGGTGTATCCGTCTATACAGCATTCACTGACCGACTTCCGCCTGAGTCTGTACAGCCTGACTCTATCGGATGAGAAAAGATTGACCGCGCTTACGCTACGCTGCGTAAGTCGCGAAAGTCAGCGAGAGCTAGCGTATAGCGCTCTTGCTTTCTTTTTTATGATTAATATCTACCTCATACACCATTTTCTTAATCCCTTCCTTCACGGTGTACGGTTAAGCTGTCCAGTCATGTAGTACTACGCCTTTCTTTACAACTTATAACTCCTACGAAGACGCGAGCACTCTGTAGCTTCGATAGAGAGAGGGCTTTCGTCAATAGAGCTGTGCTATGAACCTAGTGTGAAGCGTCACCGGCGGGGACAGGTGATACTGCCACAACTGAGGTCTCCCGCTGTAGAGCTATTTGTCCTGCAGGAGAAGTTGTTAGGCCGATAACTATAACTATAACTGATAATTATACATGCATAATCCGCGAGCTGCATGTCGGATTTGCCTTCTTCAGTGCTAACGACACTATCCTCAGAGTGCGTGTAACCATAAGCTTCCGCGCTCACTTCTTATCCTGAGAGAATATTATCCAAATTATATGGAGAATTTGAGCTCTCTTCTCGTGTTATCCTGGTTTGTGCCGTTTTGGAGAAAACGCCCTTATAAACGGACAAACTGCGGTACAAACCCCACTTTAACTACTTCATCGGGTTGAAAGATGGGAAGTAAGGATTTTTTTTTTCTCATGTCGAACGAGCTTCCGTAAAAGATTGTGCGCCTTCCAATGTGCAGTGGTTCTGCGGCACTATCACGCCACTACTACACTGGAATTCGCATCGAATAAATGGTTTACATCTTCAACATCGCACGGATTCCACCCTGACTCCAGCGCGGAGGCGTAAGGCCATGCCCGCATCGTCGCTTCTCTGTTCTTCGCGTGGTGTTCACAATTGTTTACATCATTATATGTTAATTTTATATATTAAGATTGGTCAATATTTTGCGATGCTCATAATGCACAAGGAGAGAATCGGATCCTGCACGCTTCCCTTAAGAGGGCAGTGGTGTCAAATGGTTGTCAGCAAGAGCAAGCCCCCGGAAACAGATGAATTCAGAGAGAAGGTACCCGGATTCGGCAGAAACGTCCTCATGACACTGAGGCTAAAAAGAGAGGGGGGGGGGGGGGGGGGGGAGTGCACTGGAGCAGTCATATACTTTTCTGAAGGCATGTGCGAGCGGGTAGAGAGGCCTTCAAGGACATAGGGTCATTCCATGAATGTTCGACTTTCATAATTTATCTGAAATGTCTCTTGGACGAAACTGTTGTAGGCAGTATAACTCAAGAGCCCCGCCTCTAGCTATCGATAACTTCAACCTCATCTTGAAGTTTGACAAAACATCTGCCAAAACATCTGCTAAGCCACACATCCAAAATTTTCTAAACATTTCCTTGACACCCTGCTGAAGAGAAGTTTCCTTGACAGTGCAGCCAGCATTAGGCCCCTTTGCTATTTATTTATTTATTTACTTATTTATTTATTTATTTCTCAAAATTCCACAAGGGGCGTTACATGAGGGGTGGGCTGACAAAATGGCATTATTTCGGATATAGATGATCTTTGGCGGCAGATTTGAAGTGAACGGGATTGACGATAGTCGCCAATTCAGATGGAAGCCATTCCAGTCGTTGGTTGTTCTAAGGAAGAAAGACTGCTTATTTCTCGAGATTTCTCGGGGTAGACGGCACTAGGGTGGGAGTTACGGGATATGCGTTGAGCAGCATGTGATACGGGGGAGGGGGGTGGGGGGAGAGGAGCGCATCATGGTTAAAAGTGGGATAAAATCGATAATACAAGGAAAGACGAGCAATTTTGCGACGGCAGGCTAGCGTGGGGAGATGGAGCTGAGGTTTTAGTGTAAGCTAGTGTGTGAAATTCTTTCAGCTTCACTTCTGCATCTGTGATTATCGCTGCTGCAGAATAGAAGCATCAAGTGTTTCTAAAATATGTCTTGTTCCTCCCCCCCCCCCCCCCCCCCCACCCCTCCTGCACTTTTACTGCTCCTCGTCACCCCATTAAAATATCCCGGCCTTGTCACTGTTCAGCCTCTCTGTGGTCGTATGGTGTAAATGCCAACAGATGAACATGGTGCGTTGTAGGAATCATACACAGCTAAACGCGGGATCTTTGCCAGGAGTAATGGTATGCAAGCTGCGCGCGTTCGAACAAAGCTTGCTCCGCTTCCAAATAACCCTTTAGGGTGTGCTTTAAGTAGCACGATTTTCCTCGTGCCTCCATCATATTCTAACTCCGAGCACGTCTGTTGTCCCTACATCGTGGTTGTGCTTCCCTGAGGTTAAGTGTGACTCTGTTAATGGGCTCACTGCTAAACGCGGCCTCTATCCCGCATCTCTTGGCGCGTGCCTTGATTTACCTCAGAAACTCCGCACGAAGCGACTCGCACATCGTGACGTCAGACTGCTGCCCGCTGACGTCACGCACTGCAGTCGAGCTTCGAGGAAGGGACCATTACGCCTCTTTTAATTTCTCGAGTTGTGCGAATGAGGTGAGGTTGCTGCCACTTTTTTTATTTTATTTTCAGTTTTCGCATCACGCTCCTGCTTTGAATGAAGCAGACGAGCGAACCTAGTTCATTTGAATTTCAGGAAAGAAGTTTCAAGTCACGATGTCTTCCTTTTTTAGAACGGCAACTACATTTACATGCGAAAGCTACAGCGACTAGCATGCTAATGCTGATGTAGTATTTCCACATATAATGTTTAAGGGCCGAGATAAATACTTTGCGTAGTACGGCCATTCTGATACTTCTGCACAAACTGCCATACTTGAGCTTGGGCCTTGAATGAACTGCACTAGTTTCTAGATAAAAATAAAGCGCTGTCACTACTCCTGCAATCAGTAATATACTGTCTCGAAAAGTCTCTGTACCACAAGTATATATAGTGTTTTGCGATAGTACCATCTATCTGACGGGATGGTTTTCGAGCCAAGCCATCAAGGTTGCTTTTCTGTGTTCGCTGATCAGTGCAATTGACTGGAAACTAAAACTTCGAGCAATACCTTTGATCCCTTTTGTCCATGGGATGGACGCCATGGTCCTAGCGTCGCAGTCTCTATCATCCTCATTTTCCTAAATCACAAAGTCCAAATCTCCAACTAGTTCGTGGTTTTCTGGCTATAGAACGCAGATGCTATATAAGCCCCCTCTCATTTAGTTTTCCTTCTCACCCTCAATTTTAGAGCCTTTCCTCTTGTCATCGTCGCGTCTTACTCTCTTCCTTTCTCTGGATAACGCAACAACCCAGTCGAAAAAAAAAAGTGGCAAAATCCTGACAAAAATAGGACAAAATGCTTTGTTGTAAAAATAGATTTTTTCTGTTGCTTGGGATTATTTTTCTGCAATACTTCTTCGCAGTCTGTAGCTCTGTAGCACCTTTCTGTAGTAGCGCCACAAAATACTGTTGTTATCACAAAATTCCTGCTGGTACTACGAGTACACGGGCAAAAACATTGCAGAAAATCTATTGTGACGATAGAAACTTTTCTGTTGTCTTTCTTTTGACTGACAGCCAATACTTTACGCTGCCCTATTTTCGATCCACGTAAATGAGAGAGAAAAAAGTAGGAGGGGAGATGAAGCACATTAAAGTACTATCAGCGTCAATTGAAACGCGAACAAGCCAATTGAAACGCGAACAGCACAACTCGCAGATATTATACAAGGGAAGCAAAATACATGAGCAGTTGATTTTCCCATCGAAGCCGAAAAGACCGCTCTTCTGAAATGTTAATAGCCCACGCCTGTATTTCATCTCCAGCCTCTAATATGCTTGACTTTTTGTGCTCGCGTCTCATGTGTTTTGTTCGCGTTTCATTTGACGCTGATAGTACGTATTTTAGGCCCCCATAAGCCAGCATCTTCATGGGAACGGTACTTTGGTCGTGCTACTATGCTAAAGTAAAGTTTAGCTCAAAACATTGCTAAATAATCTTTAATCAAATTTTTGCGAGCGGACGTCGGTTGTACTTATTTAATCGTTAATATTTTGCACTTACCGAGATGGAAATGTGGCGCTGCAATCACTCCACCACCACCGACATGCCGGGAAGGGTATAGTGTGTAATTTTGTGTAATTAGCATTGGTCAGTAATTTGTCAAAAACGTACGTTCACAGCCACAAAAATGACTTCCTCTTGAATTACATATTCAATAAAAACTCATCATACATTCATACCTACATTGCCCGCTTGGTGACGGCAGCGGTACTGTTTTCTTGCGTTTTAATTAATATTGTTTAGAAGATACGAAATCCTGAGTCAAGTTGCAGCCACGATTCCGCTGCCTAGTCTATGTGGGCCAAACGCTAGCCGAGCGTTTTAAATACGAAGTTCACACTTCTAGGCATTCCCGAGGGGGATGAAGACCTCTTCAAGAAACTAGCACACATGTTGGGGCCTCCTTTTTGCCCTTTGTAATTTTAAGGTTTATGGTTTATGAGGGTTTAACATCCTAAAGCGACTAAGGCTGTGAGGGATGCCGTAGTGAAGGGCTCCGGAAATTTCGACCACCTGGGGTTCTTTAACGTGCACTGACGTCGCACAGTACACGGGCCTCTAGAATTTCGCCTCCATCGAAATTCGGCCGCCGCGGCCGGGATCGAACCAGCTGCCGGGCGCCATAGCCACTAATTTATGATGAGCACATCCTATAGGACTTCGTCTGCACATTTTATATCTAAAATTTAAACTATATTGTAAAAAGTCTATCACCCTTGTACTCCGGGATTGTGCTCGGGAAAGGAAGGCAAACGTAGCTGTCTTGCGTGCGATGCTGTCTGGCACGGAAGACATGTCTGCGAAGCCGTGGGTAATTAACAAACCGCGGGTTGCAGACGCGTCAAGCCGCGGAGCATTCATAATGCCAGGTCTTCACTCATCCATCTGGCACGATCGCTTCGGCAAGCACGCTGTTAGCACAGTTTATGAATCGCGCATACGTACATACGCTCGTTAGACTCTGCGTCTTTAATTTGCACATCCCTATCGCACGTGACCTCGGATAATATACCACCGGGACCTTTGCACGCCGGGGGCGTATTTTTGCGCACGGCACTCTCATCTCCTCGCGTGCCACGCCAGCTCCTCTGCTCGCTGGAAAGTTGGCGCTTTTTTTTTTCTCCCCCTGTTTTTCGCGAAAAAACACTTCGTTATTTCCAACTGTCTCGAGGTCGCTTAGTGCTGTCGCCCTGATCATTTTGTGTTTGTATTTTTTTATTTCTGCTGCTTCGAACCAAACGAGCGAAGGCTGAAGCGAGGCAACGAGAGACACTTGCGCATGATATGGCTTTTTTATATTTTTGTTTTAATCTCGCACGAGTCGGAAGGTATCTCCTGGAACAGTTATAGCCTTCGTGGCGTTTCGCGTGGACGCACAGCTTGCGGGGGCTCGAACTTCCTCGGGCAAGCTGCGCTAGAGCGGCCTCCTTTTGTTGTTCGCGAAGAAGATGTATCGCAGAGCCGGCTGCTGCTGCTGCTGCATACGTCCGCGATCTCGAAAGTGCAGGTGTGCATCGCCTTGCACTCTTCCTTGGAGACGCTGGATGCGCGAATCACGCTGCATACATTGCCTCGCGCGAAAACGGTGCATATGGTTACGAAACAGCGGCTAACACACAACGCGAGGCGTTTTCTTGTAGAGACAATGACTGACTTTTAACTCTGGATGCACTTTGAATAGAATAAGTTGTAAAAGAGAGACTTTTAAACTATTCAGTCGTCTCCCAATTATCTTGTTTGTTTGAGTGAGTCAATGAATAAATAGATTTATTGAAAATTGAGAGAATGGGGCTTGAGGTTAGAGTAACTATTCAGCTGTGGTACATTCAATATGTGCCACGTGGATGACGTCACTGAGTTGGCTTGGTATGTTTTGACAGAGCCCTGTACTTCACACGTAGCCACGCAACACTTAACAGGCAACGAGTGAGTCAAAGCTTGAGTTGAGTCGCAAAGTTTCACAGGCTTGTGAGACTGATGGAACAGCGTCTAGTGGAGAAGATCCTTTCGTCTAAGCGCTTCGTGTGCGGTGGTCGACGTCGGATCCACGCCGCTTCGAATTCTGAGCACTACCACGCACGATGGGGCGGCGTTGTTCTGTTGATAGCGCTAGAGCTTCGAGGAAGCCGAGATGCGGGAGGGGGGGATGAGATTTGGTTTGGTTCTTTGGAGATGCCTGGGGATGTGGGTATATGCCGTTCCCGTTTGTGGATGACATCATCTGTGATCGCAGATCGAACCCATGCCTTGATGAGAAAAATCTCGGCAGCTCGGCGTGAGCCAGGATGAGTGGGATGCCGTCTCGGATACGACCCTTGCGTTTTTCTTTAAAGGGCAGCTCCACTACGTTTTGAGAATTACACGATATTCAAGGATTCAAATCTATATAAGCTGTACGTAAAGCATGCCAAGTTTTTTTTTTTTTGCTCTAGCATTTAAAATGGTGGCGTAATTGATTATGAAATTACTGGCTTCTTCTCACAGGACTGGAGGAGCGCGGAGAAGCTCGGTGTTGACGTCATAGACAGGCAGATTTCAAATTTTCGCTGCCTTCCTCCACCGTAGCCGCGTATCATCGAATGCCGGCAAACAACGCTCCGCAGCAACTACCTTCAATAGCGGTGGTTCGCAGGTGTAAAGCAAGAAAGAAAAGGCAACAAAAGACAAAACAAATATACTGCAGCGGGTTGCGAAATACCATGGCTCAAAACAAACAGTATTAGATATATAAGGAGCCAATGATGTGCTGTTGTAACGTTGTCTGAACCTACACTTTTCCACTGGTGATTTTAGTGAAGAATGAAAGTTATTCCAAGTGCCGGTGGCAAAGAAGGGCGTCGTTTACTTGTTTTTGTGTGTGTTTACTTGTTAAATTGTTCGACAAAGCGAAACGCGTCTTATTAATATTTGCAATTTTTTCGGGGCACAAATTAATATAAATATATTTATTGACGGCTTGAAAAGGCATAACTAGGACCTGAAACTGAGGCAGGATATGCAACAACTGGAACAAAGGTGTAGGTGGCTGGGAAAACAGGAGAGAAAGTGGTAATACTAAGAGCGCGTTTTTGCTTGCAAAGAAGTCGAGAAAGATACGTTCCGTAGTGCTACCACATGAGGTGCCACAGTAACTAATATAGGAACATTTTAATTCGCAATATATGGAGAACAATGTATCTGAGCTGAAAAATGGTCATGCTCTGAAAAGTGCTCATGTTACAGTACGGATTTTATTAACAACACAGGCAACATGATTATTAAACCTCAAGTTCTAGTCTACGATTCATCATCATCATCAGCCTGACTACGCCCGCTGCGGTGCAAAGGCCTCTCCCATGTCTCTCCAATTAACCCTGAGCGTGGAATATGAGCAAATCGGATTTGGGCAGGTTAATTTAATACAGTTTCTGTGGCTCCAGTTCTCTAAGGATTGTAACATTGAGTCAAGATTTGCAGTTAGTTAATAAGGATTCTAACGCTAAGTCAAGATTTGCAGTTAGTTAAGAAGTATTACCAGAAGCCATGATGGTTGTGTCGTCAGCGTAGAAGAAACATCTGGTCATGTTTAAACGAGTTGGAAGGTGATTATTACATGTTAAAAATGAGAGCCAAGAATTGAACCTTGCGGAACTCCTGAATTAATCAGTGTGTGAGAGAACAATTCCATTCAATACAGGCACTCTGGTACACGTGAGATATATAAAGTTTGATAAAAGTTGATGCCGCCTCTTTAATGCCATGTATTTCTAGTTTAGAGGACTAAAATGATAAATACTACGGAGGGATTTAATGTAATCCATTAAGACAGCTCCGGCTATCTTACCGCTATCAAACTGTGCTCTAAAACAGTGGTAAAAAAACTTAACACGACACTTTCCGTTGAATACCCGGGTCGAAAAACCGAACTGTAAAAGAGTCGAGATATTATACTTGGCGCAATTGATGTGCAACTGGGAAACCATGTTGACTAATTGGTGTGGATCAAACATAATGTAACCAGCAACGAAACCTGGAACATAAGAAGTAGTACACACGACAGCGCTGACATTTGTTCTGTAGCTGGTTACGTTATGTAAATAATGCCTATTAGAACTTCCTTCATAATTTATGTAACCTTGCTTACAAAGGGCCATGCAGAGATAAGGCGTAATTCTGCATTTTTACTGGCCTCCTTTCTCGAATGTCGGGATTAGCGATTAGCACGCTCACGAATATTCGCTCAGGGTTTACTCAAGGACAAAAATTTCGAGCTTGTTTTTGGCTACTTGAGACGAATAATGATCCATGGTGTCGCTTACAGTTGCCATTTTAGCCAATCAACGTGCACACCTTAGGTTTTCTGGCATTATCGGTGACGTCACAGTTACGTCAAAACCTAGTTTCGGTTTCCTGGTTTTTGCTGTTTTAAAATACTTCCGCTCAGTACTTTGAAACCTTTTTTTTTTTTTACCAGAGAGAGGGGACTTTAAGGAGTGTGAAGTAATTATAAGCTCAAAACGTACCAAAAAAAAAAAAGAGAAAACCCGATTTGCCTTTAACGTCGAGGTGTACATCTTACGCAGTCCGGCGAAAGCTGCGGTCATGCGCAGAGCCGCCTCCGATCTTCTGACGTGCGCACACTGCTGTACATGGCAGGCGTAATAGAATGGCTCATGCGTCTTTGCGCCGAAAGTCTGCGCGCATCGTCGTCGCTCCTCGGCCATAATACGTCTTGGTCACCCCACTGGTCTTCGGCCGTGGACAATGGACGCCGCAGCTGCGATCCATATGTCTGGAGTCGGCGGTGAAAAAATTCGCGAAGATTCGAGATTTTGTTTCCCGTGGCTCTTTCGCGCGCAGCGGTAGTATTACTTTTTGTGGCGACTCTTCGATCATTACGGCGTGTGCATAAGGACGTTCGAAGTCGTACTGACGCGACATAGCCCGGGCCTGAGATGGCGGTGACGCAACAGCCAAGAACCTAAATTGCGTACGCGAAGAAAGGCTTTGGCAATGGCCGCACTAAAATTCCACTGACTGCACGCCTACGTTGTTGTAACCCTGATGAACAACAAACAAATCGATCCCTGCGGAATTGTGCACTCTAACCACAAATACACCTGTATGGGAGTAGAAAAGAAATAAACTGTCTTCCAGCACACTCTCTCCGGAAAAGCAGCCGCCGCGGTGGCTCAGCGGCTATGGTGCTCGGCTGCTGACCCGAAAGACGCGGGTTCGATCCCGGCTGCGGCGGTCGCATTTCGATGGAGGCGAAATTCCAGAGGCCCGTGTACTGTGCGATGTCAGTGCACGTTAAAGAACCCCAGGTGGTAGAAATTATTCCGGAGCCCTTCACTACGGCGTCCCTCATAGCCCCTGTAGCTTTGGGAATTTAAACCCCCATAAACCATAAACCTTTTTAACAGGGAATGTGTTAGAGGACCTGCAGCTTACTCCCGTTTTACTACTTTCCGTTTAGAGTGTAAGGGAGGGCGTTCTCGTATACAGTCAAACGCGCATGTCCGATAGACCTCTGAAATTTTGATGAATATAATTTTACAACGCTGTTTTTAGGCCTTGATGTGCTTGGGGCAGCAGCATCCCACCGCTGCCACCACTTGATGTGCTCGGGGATCGGGACCGTGGGCTTCACCGCATGAGGACGAAGCAGGCAGACTACGGAGGGAAGCCTTTAGGAGAAGCAGTAAACTTGGAGATTTATTTACATTATTTACAAAATAGCAAGGAGACCAAAAGTCAGAAAGGGGATGCAGCTCTCGACAAGAGGTCAGGGAGAAGCTCTCGACACAGCACAGATTGCTGCTTAAAAGCAGTTCACATTCCCCAGGCACCCAGCTAGGGAATCTGATCTCTGGTTGAGCGTCCAATGGGCCGTTAGCTTCTTCTTAGGCTCCGCCCTCCCCACGTGACCACGCACACCACGCAAGGAGGAACTTGGCGCCTCGCAGTCGCGAACTGTTTGGTTTGCCGCGGGCCGACCGGGCCCAAAGGTCGTTAGTTGCTGTGTGGCGATCCTGATCGTGGGAGACGCGAGTGCTGACCCGGTGACCTCTTCAGGTCGGTGGAAGGGACAAATCCGCCGTGACCACCCCCGCTTTGTCGGCTGCTCAGGGCTCACGCGGGCAATGGGTTGGCGCCGCCGTCGCCTCCGCCGTCGCCTCCGCCGTCGCCGTCTCCTCTGCTAGTCCACAGCAGAGCGCAGTTCGGCACCAGTGCCGCATTCAGCATCGCCGGCGAAGGGGATTAGAGCCTGTGTTCACGCCGACGCCGTCGCCAGAAGCCGCCCCCTGGCCAGCTTTTCCTTGCGTCTTCTCCGAAAAACAGCAGCGCTTTCCGAAAGGTCAGCGTAGCCCGAGGGCGCCAGCCCGGCTCGCCGTTCTCCGCTGGCTGGGCCCCCGATCACAACAGCCTGGAAAACCCCAAATGCGTTTTTTTTTTCAATTGAAAGTTTTCCTTCCCGCAAAATGTCCACAAATTCGGTTCCCGGCTCCAGCTTTGAAGATTGCCAGAAGTCGGGTTTTGGGCACCGCGAATCCTTGTATTGGTGTGGTCTCTATTTTACCTAAAACTCCGTGTGCAGTTAAAAGGACAAAACTATGAACACCGACTTTCCAGCGCCATTTTTCGTCACAGAAAGATATTTATGCGATTAATTTCCAAGAATAGCGAAAGTTCACCGCCTTGACACATCGCATTAAAATATACCACAAGACTGAAAGGTTTCTCGCTTGAATGAACGTCATTTCCAGCACTCGTGCTGACACTCACTGATTGAAAAAGCGTTCTTAGAACTGAAAACTAATTCACATCACTGCAGACTATACGTCTTCCAACATTTAAATATTCAATTGAGGGAGGGCATTTCCGACATTTTTCAGAAGTTTGATTATGCCCTTCGTTATCACAAGTCACTACGCCCTAGCAAAGGCGATAGAAACTACGAAGAAACTTTATGGAAGCTGACGACAAGATGCAGTTCCATTCGCGACCACTCGATGGCGTATACCTGTAGCTCGCGTCGTCGCTAAGGTGTCTCCATGATTAGCTCCATTATGAGACAATGATGACAGCCATTGTTCGGTCCTGACACGCCGTTTTGTTCCACGGGCAGAACGTAGACATCTAAATTTGACCATGAAACTTGTAAATTTTACAGCGATCGCTATTAAGGGAGCTTTTCGCAATTCTGCGGCGTTGAAACTGGCGTAAAACTGCGCCATGCTTATTGGTCGGCATCGAGTGTCATTACGCACGACTTTCTTTTCTTCGCCGCTTCCTCACATATCTCGAGGTCCAGATTTTAAGGTAAAACCCTTTAATGGCTCATACTGTCGTCCGTCCGTTAACAAAGCATGTCACACTTATTTAACTCGGAACTAAGAAATATAGAAGAAAACCAATGGTTGCTTCAGATAGAGGAAGAAAACATGAACCAAGAAGCCCAGTTTGATGACTGTAGATTAATTAGTTAATTAATTCTAGGCAAAAATGTCGAAATTGCGTCGAAATAGCGCGGACGTCGATATACCCACGGGAACGGTGTGACGTCACATCCACCGGAAGTCGTCACGGAATAATGAAAATTTTCACAGAATGGTAGGAAAAACGCCGGATTTGTGTCAAATTAGATGGAAAAATTTGTGATTAAGCGTAATTAACGCCTAAGATCCTCGAAAGAAGTATAATTTGGGTATCGATATTGCCACGGGAATGGTGTGACGTGACGTGAATCCACCGGAAGTCATCCCGGTATAGGGTCCTGGGCTTTCGCCTCTCAACACTTTAGTTGCCAAAGTGTCCTCGCAATTTTACCACCCCTAAACCCGGAACAGATTCCTCGTATTGCGCCCAGATTTTTTTCCGGTATAGTTCCTTGCGTAGCTCCCCGGCTGCCTCCCATATATGCAGTGTAGTGCACTATGCGCTCGACCTCCGCATTCTTCGACTTGTGTTCCGGCTTCTTCTGCCAATGGTGCACGCTTGCCGAGTGCGTTTCCCGGCCCCACCTCCCCCTTGCTGCTGAGGACCTCCGAAACAAAAGGCTGTTTGCCATCGCAAGAACATACAGCGCTCGATCCTCGCCGAACCTCCTGGTCCAAAGGGCACGATATGGGATGCCAGTGGGCGTTTTCATTTTTGCTGACTCTGTTTGTTTGTTTGTTTTTTCGATCGTCGTTTACGCGTCATTGTACTCGGAAGGAAAAACGACCACTGGCGCTATACGTACTACCGCGTGTCTGTGTCGTAAAAGCAACCCTCTCTGCATGTACGAAAGCCGCGGAAACAGTCAGCGGGTTGTGCGAAAAAAAAGAAGTGCTCCGTGTTAGTTTCTTTCAGAAAAACGCTGTGAAACTATTGCTTCATTGTATTGACTGTATCGGTTCACATGTGAGCATTTTTGAACGTATAACTGAAACAGCGCACGGGCCCAAGGCAAAAGATGAGAGCAGAGGAAAGGAGGAAATGAACAACGCAGCGCTCCTCCTTTCCTCCTTTCCTCTGCTCTCTTCTAAGGCCTTGGGCCTCGCGCTGTTTCAGTTATACCATGCATAACCAACTCACCCATCAGTTAGTGCTTTCAATCTATGAACGTGTACTAAATACACGAAGAATAAGTTTGTGCTCGAGGTCTGACAAAGCCGTGCCCACAGTTCTTAACTGCGCCCACACAGGAAGGAAGCAAGGGGTCACCGAAACGAAACGAAGCATGGAAGAATGTTTCTGTTTCTTTTTTCTTAATATGTGGCGTTGATCAACGGGAAATTAGTAGCGTAATCATTTTATGCCTAAAATATAAGTGATTAAAATGTAGAAGAAAAACGATCGCGTCAAACCGGTTGTATACCCACGACAACCATAACCCCCGACATACGACCTCCGTATGTAGTTGGTTATGGCAGCGGCTGTCCAACCTACTTTCTAGTGAGTTTGTGTTGCGCTTACCTCTGGAGAACCTTTTTTAAGCATACCGTTTCCTAATGCAAAGGAGCTCGACAGTGCAGTACCGAGCGCAAAAAGTCTTTACTGAAACAATGTAGGCGGCCGCAAAGAGAAAGCTACATCGTTGCTCTTATCTTTAATGTATGCACTAACACACGCCACGTCTGCTGGTTCTTTTTTCTTTCATTTTGGATGACCGAATGCAGTGTAAGTCGGCGCAGCCTCTTTCGACTCCTGCCGACTCTACATGGGACGACCGTGCCCTGTCGAAACAACCAATGCTGACAAGTTCACTAACGATATCAGATAATGAATCGAATGAGGTTTGCTCGTCAAGAACAACATATACAGGACGTTTCACCTAATACTGTAGACGATTTTTAAAAGTAGGCTTCTTGAGTGAGAAGAGCGCCTTTTTCGGAGCGGCATTTTCAGCGGGGTAGTATACATCGGAATACAGGTAAGACGTGATAACTAGCCGGATGGTTAACTATACTGAATAGTTAGTTTTTAACTATTGCCGTTAGGCTCTTTAATTACTGACAGGCGTGTCAAAAGCGCGTTTGGTCATTGCTCAGCAGTCCACCAAAGCCGCTTGGGAAGTTATAGGCGTGTGGCGCCTCAGAGACGCTTTCAATTAACTCAGACCGGTCGAGGTTCGTGGAGCTCTAACGGGGAGTAGCCTTAAGTCTCAATCTTAAAAGTAATCAATCAACATTCACCTGAGCGTTGCACTGTGGCTACAAAGGAAAGGTACGAAGTTTTCAAGCAATCTTTCCTTTAATCTCCTTTCCTTTGATCTGAACCACGCTTTCAGGTACGTCGCTGTGGCGTCCACCTGCAAAAAAATGTGCTTTTGCACAATATTCCGTGTTTAGCAATGCTAAACCACCAGCCAATTTTTTTAATCCTTTTTTCTCGCGTTTTTTTTTTCTCTACGATTAATCCTTGTTCTTTTGCCCTAATCTCTATTCATCTAACACATTCCTCTCCTCTGGTTTTATTTCATTTCTGCCCCTTTCATTCCACAAGGTGTCTTTCTTTTTCTCATCCCAATTAAGCCCCACTCTTTCCTGCAGCCGCGTGGTGCCTTGGAAGGTTACAGCCACGTTTTCCACACACACCCTTGACCGCGATACCCGTGGTGTCCGCCGACGAGAGATGCGTACTACGCCGGTCGCATGCGCGTGCAGAGTCCGGCGTACACACTTCTGCGCATGCGCTCTCACACGCACCACGAGACCAGCGTAGCAGCAGCTCTCATGAGGAAAGAACACACGCACTCCTCGGCGCTCAGCTCCGTTTCTCTAGTTGCGTGCACTATTGAGAAAGCTGGGAGGCGTATACGTATAGTTGAGCGGGCTCTTACGCGCGGAAAAGTAGTCCCGCGTTGGGACAACTTCGCGAATGTGGGCCATCGAGCCTATATGCTATAGAAAGGACACGCTGAGCGTTACAAAGGACGGATTTTCTCTAAGAAACCCGTAGGAGCTACGACAGGCTCCAAAGGCCTGCTAGAAAAATATGGCGAACACACCTGCAAAACTCCATCCAATGGCGGAAAACAATGCGTTCTTTCCAATTGCCCGCAGAAGCCAGTGAATACTATGATGATGATGATAAGGATGTTCTCAGTTATCTTAATCTTCGTCCACTATTTCTTTCTCTTCGTCCAAGCTCATTTGGGTAACACGCATAGCCTGCTCTCCAAACCACGCGGTCGTATGTGCAGTGGATGCTATGCACCGCCTTTGTCAAAAGTAAGCAGGCTGCATTGTTTGCTTCTAGCTTGTAGTGTGGAGCCCTTGCGGCTTTCCTAATGATCAAAAGGTGTTGGAAGGTAAGAAGACCTGCAGTCCTTACCTTTAACGACCACTACAGCTTCAGGGAAGCAGCAAGGTCTTCACTATACAAGCAAGAAGCAAACCATGCAGCCTGGTTACTTTTGACAAAGACGGTACCTGACCTTGTGTGTGGCAAACTTTTGTAGACGCTGATGCTTTTTATTCTTACAAAGGGGAGCCAGAATGTCGCAGCGAAATGCGAACTCATAAATGGGCCCGCACAAAAAAGAATGCATTTTTAAACAAAAAGTTGTGCGTCGTAGCAAACGTCTACGACTGCCTCTGTTTGCTACTGAGTATGCGCGAGCCGGAGGTCGAGCTTCCATTTCACTGCACGCAATTTCAGAGACAAGTAGGACGGAGGTGCTGAGAAAACCTCGTTAGTATGGGAGGAGTGACGCTTGTTGTGTGGCGGCCATGGAAGCATGCGGCACACGGTACGGTTCAGTGGGCGACAGGAGATAGACAAGCAGCGGGGCAATAAGCGGCTAAACGCTGGGGCTCACTATATTCCCACTATGTAATAATCTTTCTGGCTACATCGGCGCTGCGCGAGAACATGTATGCCACGTGTCCTTCTTCATCTCTCCGCAGCGGCTTGGCAAAGCTGCTTTGCTAATTCCGAGTGCCTACCTACGAAGTTGGCACGAAGTGATGAAATCTCCGTCTCACCACAGCGTCTCTTGAGACTAAGATGCCAGAGGACCAAGAATGGGACATTTCTTTCTTTCTTTCTTTCTTTCTTTCTTTCTTTCTTTCTTTCTTTCTTTCTTTCTTTCTTTCTTCTTTCTTTCTTTCTTTCTTTCTTTCTTTCTTTCTTTCTTTCTTTCTTTCTTTCTTTCTTTCTTTCTTTCTTTCTTTCTTTCTTTCTTTCGTTCTTTCTTCCTTTCATTCTTCCTTTCTTTCTTTCTTTCTTTCTTTCTTGCTTTCTTTCTTTCTCCAGGTTTCCTCATTTTCTTTCTTCATTTGAGGGCGCTTCATAGCAATCGCCTCACGCCCTCCAGTCACGGCAGTCATACGAGTACAGTCACGCAACGCCTTAAACGTCCGTGGTAACGCGCTGAATTATGATCCCTAGTTCCGTCCGTTAACGGCACTGTAACGCAGCAGAAACAGCGACACAACCTGGAAGAGAACATGTCTGAACAACTTAGCGCCGTGCGCAACGGTTCATCCATGCGTAGGTTTTGCAACTTTCTTGCCCTGGTGGCATTTCAGCAGTGGCTCCATATGGGGTTCTTTACCAGCTATGATGTGTGCATTCTGGTGGGCGATGCCAGTGCGCTTTCACATGGACAGACAATGTTCCTTTATTTCCGATAGGGAAGGAGTGATTCCACTTAGAACGAAATCGCGTACTCCGTTCACATATGTCCGCACTCTCAAGTGGAGGCTTCACACAGACCAACCTGGTCCAGTGGCGCCGATTCCCTCGAGCCAATGGGCAGTGTCCGGTCTGTTGACATCACTGCCGATCTGGTGTCGTCTCGTGCCTACAGTGAGTGGGATTTCTTCCGTATGGTTACGTCACTGATGACGTCACGTTCCGCCAACCAATCAACGATTTTGATAACAGACGGCGCCGGGTCTTCTCTTCTATGAGGCTTTTAGTGCTATTGGCTGTGAGCTATCAGTGACACCACGCAGCTATTCTTTCATTGCCTCTCTTATTTTCGTGTTTTGAGAATCGTTGAGCAGTTTGTCCGAACGCTGCCAGATAGCGCGACAGTCTGCTAATCTTGAACTATCCTCCGGGTTTTTCGTCAATCATTGTGCCTATTTTGCACACACGGCCCCAACAGGAAGTTTCGCGGCATGATCAAAGAGCACGGACGTCGTGTCCTGTACCGATTCTTTTCCCTATTGATTCCTTTTTCCTTTCACCATTGGCTGTTGTGACGTCATGACTGGCAGCTAAAGAAGCAGTGGCATTGGCGAGCTCCGGTATCGAAGGTGGGGTTAACCAATTACAAGGAAGGAAGAGAATCGTTAGAAGAAAAGCTGACGTGTGAGGCACGCACTGTTGGCGCACTTTTGATCCCGTCCTCGAATCTGCTCGGCGCACCCCTACCTGCCGCGACTGGGAAGCCCACGGTAGCTGGTATTCCGGCGGTGGCGTATTGCACGCTACGCGACACCGCAGAGGCTGTCCTTCTTGCTGCCGCTAGATAGCGCGCGCGTTCTGCATGAGAATTCGCAAGCGGCTGCAGCTACTGCACGCCGAGCCAGCGCTGCCGCCGCAATTGAATTACGTGCCTCGGCGGGCAGGAAGTTTTGGCGGCTGCCGTTCGCGGCCCATGCGCGTAGGGGTACAGCCGTGCGATGTACATCCAGGGAGTCGAGCGGTGACTAGATAGCTGGAAGAGGGAGAGAAGGGGTAAAAGAGAGAGAGGAGGAAACGAAAGTGGAACCCTAGCCGGCGTGTAATTACTGTCATTAGAGAGCAGCAGATTCCTTCCCTCTCCCTCCTGCTTTTTTTTCTTCTCTTTTCGTTCTTTCTGTTCCGAGTCATTCTCCATCCTCCTGAGTTGCGGCAGGCTGCGCTGCGGCGTCGTTTCTTGCCGTGACGTGTAACACGTAAGTGGGCATGTAAGTGGCTCTCGGAGCGAAGGAGGGGAGGAGGAATCAGACGGAGAGAGAGAGAACTGGGTCTCTCCTCGCCGCTGCAGCCACTCTGGTGACGCAGTGGAGCTTGACGGGCGGCGGGACGGAATTGGAGGGTCCTTGCGTACGCGCTCTAGGTGGTGGAGAGCTGGGGACTCGTCTCGGGCTTCCGTGCGCGTCCGGCGGCTAGCGAACGCGACGCCACTGGTGGAGGACAGCGTCCCTAGATTGAGCCCCCTGGCAGATTTACTGCACTGGGCCCCGAAAGGGGTCGCCGCGTAGCGTGCCCTTTCCTGAACACGCCATGTGGGTCAGCTGTTTTTCATCATGATTACGGTGGTTCGAAGTTCATTACAGGAGTAAAGCCTTTGTCAAAAGTTTAGAGGCTGGGGGGCTGGCTTCTAAGCTGAGTAATTTGGTTCTTGTAGCATCCGTGGAGGTCGTAAGTTCCGGGAAGGGTCGAAGACGAGAGTTCCTGTCACCTGTAACAGAGATGGAACACTGGCGCCGCAGAGCGAGACACACAGCGTGGCCAAGAATGCCAAAGCTCTCTTGGACTATATACTATTGACAAAGTGTGTACATTGGTGAGTTGAAATCAGAGATGATGTGATAAGATGATCTCTCTCGAGGTTTTGAGAGTCTCATTATCAGTAGCAGAAGGTGACTAGGCGCTGCATTAAAAGAAAAAAAAAGCATCAAATATCTGTCGCCTTTCTTCGCAGAGAAGAATCGATCGCGTCAGCTGGCTGATAAATGATAAACATACACGGGAAGAGGAGTGCGCACTGATGAGATCGCGGTATCAAACGTCATAAGTGACGCAATAAAGCCCAGTCTGGTGGCACCGATTCAGCGGGGGAGGGGGTTGAAGAATGCTGATAGGTGCCCCTCAGTTTTCGCTGAACAATGGGCTAGAAGCTTTAGGTAGTTTAGAAGGATGTAAAGTTCCGTTATCATATCGATTACGGAGGGCATTACTTGTGATGTTGGCTCCTCTTATTGTAGTGTTTTCTATTTTAGGCGGATTACAAAACACTGTCTTAGTAGCCTCTGATTGGCGGCTCCTCATGTAGGGAGGAGTATGTGTTGTTTCTCCATCGTTTTAATAAAACGATGCTTATTCCCTTACTCTGTCACACCCCATCGGCAGATGGAGGGTGAACGTCTTGGAAATTCTTGGCTGCTCCTGTGTCCCGTGAAGCTTTGGCATCGGGTGTCTGTTGCGAATATTTTAATACGCCTCAATACTGTTCTGCTTGGTCGCTATCATTCATTCCTCTTCGGAGCGCTTTGGATGCGCAATCAGCCGAGTCTGTCTGCCCACGTGATCCCAGTCACTTGGAGGACCAACTAGCGATCGTCCGCCGGGCTAGCTGTCCCGCTGACGCACGTTGTCGTCCGTTGGCCCGAGTCCAGGAGACGGGCGCCGAGCGCGACACTGCGCTCTCTGGAAGGCGTTATCTCGCCGTCTGATAATTACGTACGGCTGTGGCCTCATCAGTCGTGACCTCGCCCCCGCAGCGACAGCGGACGGTTAACGCGTATGGAACGCGGGTGCGCGACGGCTTCCGACGGCGCCGGGCTGGATTAGCCACTCGCTGTTTCGTGTGCACCCTCTTTCCTGCTTTTTAAATGCGTGTTTCGAAAAGTGGCTTCTTTGAAGCCATATCCTTGACAAAAGCCTTGGCTCAGCATGTTGTATAGGAGGAGTATCCAGACTGTGACGAAAGGCGCGATAAATGTTTCACTCTCGGCGTACATCTCAACTCCGCAATGATGAAAGGAATCTAGGAGATGACCGTGAGGAAGTAGAGATAGCAAAAACGAAGTTCATAGCCAAGTGCTTCGTTATGACGATCGCGCTGTATACGCAAAAGTCGTAATGGACTCCAGTTAGCAGGCTTTCATTGGCCAGCACGCGGGCTGACGTCACCTGTTAGGGAAGCTCGACACCCAGGATTAGGAGACAATGGAGCTGCAACTTTTAACTTGGAGTTTCCTAGTTCACTCTATGCTGCAGCCGTGACAGCGCCGATGGCGTGATCCGGGGGAACGGTCGAAACTAACACGTCATCAACACGCAATACGTTGGCCCCTTTTTAGCGATTGTGACGCCGCCTTGCTGCGACCTCGGCAACAGTAATTACGTATGTCGTTACTAGGTGACAAGGCAAAGAAAATGTTAGTATCGAAGGATTCCTACGGTAAAAAGTACGCAATGCTTAATCTTCTTTGGTTGCTTTCAGTTATATGCGTAAAGAAGCTCAGCATACATCCTTACGACACTGAGCGCCTCCTCGGACCGGTCACTTGCGTGTCAGCTATGAGCCTGCAGTCACTCATTAGCATACACGATTGGAGAGAGAAAATTTAGTTCACATGAACATGCGTCTGCTGAGAACAACGGTTTTGCTTTTGGGAACTGGCATCCGCTTCTACTTCAGTGTTGTAGACGTTGACAGAGGCGCCAGCAAGTACATAAATCAGAAGTGTATATGCTAAAACACTGCAGTTCACATTCATTCATTCATTCATTCATTCATTCATTCATTCATTCATTCATTCATTCAACGCGACCCGGGGAATTCCAAGAGGACCCAATAATTATATTTAATATCGAGGGTTTTTGCCTTGACACCTTAAAAACGCAGCATGCAATCTTATAGGGACTCGTTTTGTCCAAAGTTTGGCGTCAGCATAGAGTACAATCTATTATTAGTAGTTTTTCATCACATTCAGGGTTTCTTTTTTTCCCCGTACGCTTAGTTTATCCCATCTTGTTATTGAGGAATGTGATTTCTGTCGTCACCGTCACCTTGTTTCTCGACGTCGTCAGGATCCCGAGGCCGCGCAAAACAATATTCCCCCGTCTCTCGAAGAGTAACCAGAACAGAGGCTGTCTCCCGCTTTATCAGGCGCCTTCCAAAACACGTCGAGGTTCACTTTTCTTGTTTTGTTTTGTTTCGATACGTTCAGCGCTGGCTTCGAAGCACGTATACGTGCACTGCCCGGCCGCCCGGAGAGAGGCAGCTTGTGTGTGGAGGGCGCGCCTCCGCGCGAGCGGTGCTAATGGGGTCCGGCGGCGGCGTTGTAGAGGCAAAGCGCTTCGTCCTTGTCACCTGGCGCCGGCGCGCTAACGAGACTGAGGCCCGCGTGCTCGTCGCGGCCTCTCCACGGCGTCGACGAAGCGGGGCGCTGGAGCGAAGACACGGCTTCCGGTGGCCCCATGCCGCCGCCGCCAAGGCGAAGGAGTTGGAAAAACAAAACTGAAATAGGCATATATACATATAATATAAGCCTGGAGAATAGCGGAATAGAAGGGGCAGTTGTTTAATACCGAAGGACATCTTAAATGGTCATTAACGGAGAGCAGCGCACAGGTCGTTTAAGCTGACGTAAAGCGAAGTTGTGCAGAAATATTTTACCAACTACGGGGGATACAGGAAGGGGGAAAGGGGGGTAGAAAGTATAGCCGCTACTTCACTTCGCCCCCCCCCCCCCCCGCACCTCCTTCTACCCTCCACTAACTCTCGGTTCTCAGGCATGGATCCCACAATTTGTTTCTTCGCGGTGCAGACGTGGTAGTGAACACGTAACGCATCCCTCTCCCCTTCACAGGGAGGGGCTGAAAGAGTAGTACAGATCCGGATCATGTGAGTGTACAGCCAACATTCAGAGTAGCCAGAAGGCGAATTCGGCAGTGCTCTGTTCTTATTGGTCGCGATGATCAGGTGATCCCGGAGTGAGCACTTCATTGAGAGTGTTGTAACGACCGATAGAGAATAATGATGGAATATCAGCGCAGTGAGCTACGCAAGACATACCTCGTGCAGATATGTCTGCTAAAAGTCTCATAAGCTTCATGAGAAGAGCACTTATGGCGTAGTTTCGGCCATCGCTCACTACACACGGGCTATTTCCACAGGGATAACAGTAACACGTACATTTTGTGCAATTTACGTTGCTGATACAGCGAGCGCCACAGCAAACACAGTGAGAGCATCTGCGTGGGATCATGTGGTTGCCTTCTAACATTTGAGAACGGAGCACTAGCCTAACTGTGCGCTTGCTAGTCAATGGGATTCTAGCATCACAGGTCATTGGATGGTACTGGTATCTGAGCAGCTCTCAGTAGCTCAAGGGAAGAATGCCAAGTTAGTGGGACTGTTCATATATTAAGTAAAATATCATTCAAAACGAATGAAAATCAGTAGCACTGGAAATGTCAGTATTCTATAAAAAAAAAAATTGAACCATCTGAAGAGTCGTGAAAAAATTCATTTCCACGTAGGGTCTCCTACAAGATCAACTATTAAAAAGAGTTTCTTATTATTACTTATACGTAGTTTTGTTCCACCTGAAGCAGTATGTATTGGCAAACTGCTGTTCACAATCCGAGTGTTTGTCAAATTCACTCCACCCTATTCATTTTCTGTTAGTATTCATTTATGGGGCCGAAACTTCGAAAACAACGAGAGAGTATTGATGCAAAAGTATCGGAAAATTGACTATCGATAGTATCGATAATTTTTTGAAATTATCGATAGTGTAAAAAGCTATCGATAGTCCCACTATCGATAGACTGTCGATAGTATTATCGATAGTCGACTATCGATAGTAATACTATCGATTCTACTATCAATAGTGTTGCTATCGATAGTATTACTAGCGACAGTATCGATAGCAAGACTATCGATAGTGAAACTGTCGGTGGTAAGACTATTGATAGTAAGAATATTGATATTATGCATTTGTTGGCCATCGATATGGCCAAAACATTTGCGATACCTGATTGGTTTCACGGTCTCATGAGGCTTAACGTCCCATAGAGACTCAAGCTATGAGAGATCCCGTAGTGGAGGTCCCCGGGTAAATTTCGACTAGCTGTGGTTCCTTAACGTGCACTGAGACAGTTCGGAAAAATACCTAGAACTGCATCCGATGAAAGAACAAATAGCCCAAGTTGTGCTCGCTTGCATGACACTATCGTGCACTGCAGGCGTCGTCTTGCTGACGTAACCGCTGCAGAAATGCTTTTCGCATTCATGCTTCGCAACTAGGACATTCGCACGCTAACATTTTATCCAGCAACTTTACGTAGGGAACGTCTGGAGAGCTCGGTGACGCGTAGGCTGCAAAAACGGGTGAGTCCTGTCAGTTGCTCATACCATCACCTCCATACCACACACTCGGGAAACCAAGTTTAGGGTGCAGCGGGTACGCGTGGTTGATTTTATAGAATCGATTGTACAATATATAACAAGTAGTACCGATACGGCTATCGATAGTACTATCAATGGAACTATCGAAAGTAATAGCTATCGATAGTTTTGCATCACTACGAGAAAGCCCAAAATTAAAGTGAAGGAAACGCAGCGAAGTGGAAATATTAGATTATGGGCAAAAAATTAGGCGACATGCACGAAATCATCAGCATATGTTAGGGTGAGGAAACTTTGAAGTAATGATATTGCAACTGAAATGAAGGAGGCGAAATTGAGTTGTTTGGAGCACGTAATGCCGAAAACGAAACTGGTGATCCCTACGATAACACAGTGGATTGCAAAGTGGATTAAGAAAAAGAAAGCTGGATGGTAGCAGCAGGGAATCAGGTTAGCATTTAGCCTCTGCTCTTGCAGCAGGCCTTGCATATCTGTTTAAACTAAACAAATAAATGGAATTAAAAATGTTTACAGGGATAAGGGGGTCGCAGCTGGCACAGAACCGTGTTGTCTAGAGAGATACGGAAGAGGCCTTGGTCCTGAAGCGGACGTAGTCACGCTGATGATGATTATCATGATGATGATTGTTATTTCGGAACTTTTTGGACACGTTCTGAACGAACCCCCTGAAGCGTTCGCGATCACGGCCGCTAATTTTTTTTTTCTCTCGCCCCCTCATGTCCTTTCAGTACATGAAATAAATGAAATAATGCATGACGACTACGGCTGCGCCATCTTGGGCACATTGTTGCCTCGCTGGACAACAGCCAAATAGCGAGAGCCGCGGTAATCGAGTGGCTTTGAAAATGGGCTATTGTGGCAATGCATTCACAACTTCACCAGACGCGGTGGCTCAGTGGATAAAGCGTCGGTTACCTGAGCCCAAGCAAGGATGGAATCCCGGCCGCTGCGGCCGCGTTTCGATAGGAGGAGAAATGCAAAAATACCCCCGTGTGTTGTGTGACGTCAGAGCGTGCTAAGGAACTTCAGGTAGAGGAAATAAATCCGAAGACCTCTACTAAACATTCCCTCGTAGGCCGCATGCAGCTTTTCGCCGTTAAGCACCGCACATCATAACATCCCAGCATTCCTAGTTTTGATTAACACTATTCAGGCGCACAAATAACCCGTCTCCACGTAGTGGGTGTCCTTCGCCCTTAGTGACGTCGGTTTCCAAGAATGGCTAATGAAGGATGAAAAACAAGAAGCCGCTGGCAGCGACAGAAAGGACAAACAACAAGAACTTAGAATAATAGTGGTCGTTATCTGCGTTCACGTGTCGCACGACTCGGGATGTCTGGTTGTCGTAACGACGTAAACTTCCGTCTACTCGGCTGCCCTCAAGAAATACAGGATCTGCATGCGCTCATAAACAGGGCAGATGGAGACCGGAGGTGGTGAGACATGGCACACAGAAGGCCTTTTGTTGAACTTATTGAGCATTACGAGGAATCCGGGATTCGGGACTAGAGCTTCTAGTTCCCTTGGTTGCCACGACGTGGCGCATTGCTTCAAACATTCATAAGAAGTACTATAAGGCCGCTAGGCTTAGCAGCACTGGCTGGGCGCTGTCCCAAACTTCTGGTAGTGGCACAGAAATCTATGTTCCTGCCTTTCGCCGCCCTGCGGCAGAAATTGCGTTGGCCAACCGGGAGCACGAACGTAAGGTCGAGTTTCCGGAAGAAGAACTTGATTACAATGCTAGCACAGCCATCACTGTAAGCTTTAGGCTGCATTGTTGCTTTTTTCAACACTGAACTCCCCCCCACCCCCAACCCCCACCCCCCTCACACAGACTCTGTAGTTGTACCGAAGAAAGTACACTTCCAGTTTCTGCACTCACATGGCGACGCATGTAGTCTTTTAGGTGTATTTGTTTTATCAGCAACCCACACACACACAAAAACAAGGCTTATATGTGGTTGTTTTTCCAGATATGTCACGCAGTTTTCCGAATAAATTTCAGTTTGAAATCAGCGCTTTTGTCGCCTCTCTTGTTTGTGTCGTTTCGGTTGTGTTCGCGCTGTATAGAGACGCCATACTTCATCATTGCATCTCCAGTTGTCATAAGCTTTTGAGAACGAGAAAACAGGCTGTGGGAAAATCTATGATCTTTATTTTTCTCGCTGAGCCTCACCACGTCGTGTTCCGTCATAACCGATTAGCCAGTGTCGCAAAGAAACTAAGGGCTGCACAGATATGGAGGGAGGAATCGAGGCGAGGACAGAGTGATTTAGAGTCCGAATCGCCTCGAATTTCTCTTACCCTTTTATTTGAGGTGAAACAAGGAGGCAGAGGTTCGGCGTTAAGCACAGTTTGCTTAATTATTCTTTCTCTCGTTACAGCAGCCAGTCAAAGTGGTACTTGTTTGGATAGGGGTAAATGATAAACAAGTTAAACATGAGAGCGAAGGAAATGTCTACACAGCAAGGCGACATTTGTGCGCCCTCTACACCCTGCTCGCTTTGCATTATATACGACAAGTCAGTCCCCCATTGTGATAACATCCATCGCTCGCACTGTTTTGGCCTTGCCCTGTCAGCGGCGTCACAGCTGACGCTCCTCATTCACTAAAAGCTCCTGAATCGGTCGCTTATCTCGTAATTGTGGCCTGACCATAATACAACACACAGCGCACAATGGGGACGATGATGTTCTCGTAACGGGGGAGGGGAGAAGCACAATGCCCCCTCGTGTGGTATTCTCTGCGCTGCGAGGCACAATGGATTATGAGCGCAATGTTTAGTCTGGTACATGCAGACAATGAACTTCACCGCGCGTGGGGCCCGGGTGTCCACAATACGAGGCTTGTTATACGCGTATAGGGCGCCCGGAACCGCTTCTACTACACACACTGTGTGTGTGCGTACGCGCGGTAGTAAGTAGTCGTTTGTCGCGTGAACGTTTTGCTGTCACGCATTGTGTGACGAACATGACTGTGACGTCACGCGTGCATGTATATAGGAATGGGCCGTTCGCACGTGGCGCGGAAGACTCGTCGCGTGAGCATTGTTCGCGTCGACGCTGTCTGCCGGCAAAGCGCCCGGTCTGTCTCGCCCTGTGTTTATCTGTCTCTGGGTGTCTTCATTGTGTTAGCCGTGACGGCTTTGCGTCAAATGAGCCGCGCTATGTAACGCCTTGTCTCTTGCCGGCGCGTGCCGACGCTGGCAGGAGTAAAAAAGGGTGTAAAGTCTCGCTTTGTTACATGTAGGGAGTCTATTCTGTTACGTTTGAGCAGGGAAGATCTGAGGCGCACACGGCAATAGATGGGAACATATCGGAATGGACAATGAAAACTAATACGACAAATCATGTCCATTGAAAGCCGTACTTTCGTTTTTATCGTTTGGGTACATACAGTATAACGATCAATACGAAGGTGATCGGTTTCGCGTCAACCATCAGATAGACCTTTCGATACCAACAGGTTTTTTTCCCGTTATATGTGACGGTAATTTGTTTTGGAATGCATTCACTGTGCGGTATACAGAAATCTGAGAGGGCAGCTTATGGCGTATTTTGTTTGGCCGTCTTGCAACATGAGCTTTGGCAATAAACTTTGGCAGAGCATTTTAATCTAAACAGATTGAGCCTAAAGGGATTACCTAAGTAATGATTCGGCCTGTATGCGTTATACCCCGTAAACTGAAAGCGAATGTGCAGAATGTGAGCAACAAACTGCGCACACGACAGCAAAGAGTAGATGCGAGCAGAGCATTACCAGGACTACCCTATCCATCCCTTCCTCGTGGAGCCCGGTGTTCATGCGTAGATTGCGATGCTACAACGACGAACACAAGCGTCTAAAGCTCCGCTGAACAGTTCGAGCGTTTGCTTTAGTGAATGCCATTTCAAGTGTTCGTCTTTTTCTGGCGACAGTATCATTATTGGGTGTGCAGAAAAAGAGGACCTCTAACCATAACAAAGTTTGCAGAAAGTTACGGTGATAACATATAGTGCACAACACTGCGTTTAGCGCTGACGTGGCTTTTCGACACACGGCTTAAAACTGCAGTTTCAAGGGCGCCAGCAACACCTCTTACCTCCTGTTTGCGAAGGAGTTCCAGTAGAATACAGGACACAATGCCAACGCGTAAAAACCACTTGACGGTGAATGTTTGCTCCATGAACTTTATCGACGCCAGTTCATGCACTTCCTGGATGCTAGTCATCATCAGCATCAGTGCCACCGCGGTGGCTCAGTGGTCGGTTAAGACTCTCGGCTGCTGAGCAGAAAGACGCGGGTTCGACCCGGCCGCGGCGGTCGAATTTCGAAGGAGGCGAAATTCTAGAGGCTCGGGCGGTCGAAATTTCCGGAGCCCTTCACTACGGCGTCCCTGATAGCCTGAGTAGCTTTGGTACTTTAAACCCCCATACACCATAAACCAAACCTCAAATCGTAGCCGCAATAGGTGCTGCTCATCTTAGATCCTACGACAAATAAAAGCTGGCAAACCAACTAGCATTAATAAGCTACCGCAGAACATAAGAATAGGCCGAGAGAGGCAGGCTTTTTGGGGTCGAAGATTAACCTGCGTCTCTCTTAGCCAAATGACCCCGCAATCACGCTTTACCTGTTCGCACAAGTTCCTTGCGTGAAGAAGACCTTTTGCGGAGCAGGGACGCCGACTTAAATAGCGGGATTAGCCAGAGCTGTCGAAAAGACGACACTGCAATGAATGCTCAAAAAAAGTGGCGAATAGAAATGCATTACGAACCCAGTGCAAACCGGGCACATTACTTGCGTAGAAATTTTAGTGAAATACGAAACGAATAAGAAAAGGGGATGAGTCGAATACGATCTGGTGCGGATCGAATGCTCATCAAGTGTGAGCGGACGGAGTACGTGGTGGATAGCTTTTTTGGAGCCGCATCTGCAGACTCTGGCAAGTGTGCTGGCTTCTGTCGAGTGTACAAGATCTTACGGAAGTTTTCTATGGCTTCAAATTCTATTGCATTCTACACAGGCAAGTCACTTTGTACTCTATTGCAGAATTTGAGTCAGCGTTGGCTTTCTGTTGTGTTGCAGCTGTGCATATTTTCTTCAGCGTAAAAAGAGAATAGTGAGATTTTTTAACATATATTATTGTTCTGTACACACTCGACATGGTTTAAGATAGTTTAGTTTGGTTTATTGGGGTTTAACGTCCCAAAGCGACTCGGGCTACGAGGGACGCCGTAATGAAGGGCTCCAAAAATTTCGACCACCTGGGGTTCTTTAATGTGCACCGACATCGCACAGCACACGGGCCTCTAGAATTTCGCCTCCATCGAAATTCAGCCGCCGCAGCCGGGATCGAACCCGAATCTTTCGGGTCAGCAGCCGAGTGCCGTAACCACTGAGCTACCGCGGCGGGGCACATGGTTGAAGAAAAAAAAAATAAAGAGACACTTAATTTCATTGTATTTATGTTGGCGATGCGATAGCATTCGAAGCTGCTCATGTCTGTGCCGGAAGTGACTTCATGGGGCTTTTGAGACCCAGGTTGTGAGACCAAGCTCTTGCTGTACACCACCTGCCCGGGTTGGCAAGTGCAGATGCCAGAGCTGGCACGTGGAGGCCTCAAACAGGTGAACCTGGTCTGGTGACGTCACTTCCCTTCGGACAGTGGACATTGTCCTACCTATTGACGTCACTTCCGGCCTGATGACGTCACGTTCCGCCAGGCAATGAAATTTTTCCGCCCTGATGAAGTCACTTATGATGCCAGTGCCCAATTTTTTCCTCGAACCGCAAGTGACTGGAACCACCTTCCTGCCTTCACACCGCCATCACCGATTTTTGTATGCCCCTCCTCTCTGTAATGATTCTGGGCCTTGAGAGTTTTGAAACTTAATAAATAAATAAATAAATATCAAGTTACCAGTGGCAAGTCACCGGTAGCCGATTCCCATCCAATCACATGTTCCAGCAAACCATTGCTGCGCTACTTCTGTCGCATTTGAAGAAGCGGACTCGTTCACAGGAACTAATCCGCTTGGAGCCCGTTGCATCTACTGTCGTGGACAAATCAACCACGAATGGGACTATACGGCTGAGAATGAAGAAGAAAGAACACCCTGATTGATGACGGGTAAATGATGGGCGCGGTTAGCCCCCTCTTGCACAAAGAGCGATCCAAGTGAACGCCAACCCTGCCATTATTTAACCTGCATCAATCAAGGTGTTCCCGTTTTCATGTCATGTGATTCCCATTGTCCCACGCATGCCTCATTTGCCCATAATAGCGAGCTGCTAAGCTCCAGTGGAACAAACGTTCTGTTTCTTAAGCAACAAAATACCGAGAATGCGCAGAAGGCTAAGCATCGTAAAGGAGTCGCGATCACCTGTATTATCAAGGCGTGATAGGTTGGTCTACACCCGCTTTTATCTGAGTAAAATTCTGGAGAGGTTTAAAGTGCGCACCGCCGCTTAATATTTGCAGTTAGCGCCACATTTTACTAATACTTCAGCTGCAACCCTTCATCGCGCCTGCAGCAGATGCTTCGAGGCATAAATGGCTGAGCACTTGGGTGATGCAACTTCGTTGAAGGTGAGTGGGAGTTACCAGTCGGTGGTCATTGTCGTTTCGAGAGCACAAGCAGCGTTGCGTTATTCTTCCATGTGTTTATTTTGCTTCGAAACACTGAGAACACTGGATATCAGAAGTTTGTAAGATGAACGAATACCCTTGATGCAGTAAGGCATCTCTAGAATGACATCATCAACAAATCTAAGTCTGCTGCTGCAGGAAGACGGCGGAGGAATGAAATCAACGAATAAAAGCAAAAATACAACACAGTTTTAATCCGCCGCGGTGTCTCAGTGGTTACGGCGCTCGGCTGCTGGCCCGAAAGACGTGGGTTCGATCCCGGCCGCGATGGCCGAATTTCTACGGAGGCGAAGTTCTAGAGGCCCGTGTGCTGTGCGATGTCGGTGCACGTTAAGGAACCCCAGGTGGCCGAAATTTCCAGAGCCCTTCACTACGGCGTCCCTCATAGTCTGAGTCGCTTTGGGACGTTAAACCCCTATAAACCATACCAAACAACACAGTTACACTTTTCCGCAGTGTAGGCGTATTGCGCAAGTTTCAGATGCATTCGAGCGGGATGATTTTCGAGACTTTTTGCCTAGTGAAAAAAAAAAAAAAGCTGCATAATTGGGTTTTCTTTGGTTTTCTCGAAAAAAAAGAAATATACAAGTTCATGAAAGCGTCGTCGTGAGTTTCATTATAAAGATAAAGCAACGTTGTGCGATTTTTGTTTTATTTATTCTTGTCTTCTTATTCCGCCTTCCTCCTATGTTTACTGGTGCTGTTCAAATGTCGCCTGCGTAGCCAAACTGTCTGCACTACGTGACCCTCTCCCCCTCCCCTCGCCTTCCTTTAATTCCAACCATGTTTTTGTACCGCGGGTTATGAAAATAATTTTTTTTTTTTTTTGGGGGGGGGGGGGGGGGTTCAGGCCATAAAGCTTGGCAATTTTTTTTTCATTGTTAGGCCTTATTCTTTCCCTCTGCATTTACCCGCTGCTTAGCGGCTGAACACTGCGCGAGCTCAGTTTCTCTGAGGCATGCTTCAAATGCATTTGCCTTTTGGGTAACCGCTTTTCTCGATGTGAGTGACAAAATCGACAGCTATGTTGTAGACCTCGTGATAGCGTTGCACATTAAGAAACCTGAGCTTACGTCGAAATAAATTGGTAACCTTTACCTATGCACTAATCATACTGGTCATTTATTTTCCTCTTTTTTTTTTTAAAGGTAAAAACGCACGTGCCCGTTATTATTTGAAGCTGGTGTATAATCAATATCGCGTCGAAACATGATCAACATTCCGCCGAGAACTCGATTGCTGCTTAGCGTGTGATGGTGCGTGTCTGCTTAATTCATCTTAAACACTGACAAAAAAAAAAAAAAACGAGAGAAGACATCTTCTAGCCAGAGCAACCTTTATCTTCTCGGAAGACTCGAAAACACTTGTGTGTGGGCCGCGCCGACTTGCCACCGCGTATTCGCGACACCTGCGGATGCGGTTCCGAGAAACAGGCTGGTGTATACGTCTCTCAAATGCTGTCCGTGTTTTGCTTCGCTGCTGCGCGAGTTCTCGTTTGCAGCGCATTGAGTTCGAGGCGATGTTTTAGGTGGGAAAGTTTGAGCGATGAAGAGCGAATACCCGTTTCGCAAATGTAGAAAACAGAAAAGAAAGTGTAATGTCATCGGGCGTTTGAGGGATCAGTAAATGACATGAAATCGACGTTGATTCCTAGAGATAAAGCGTGGGTGGAGGGGGCTGTAGCTCAGAAGTCGTCTAAGAATGCCGCAAAAAATGCACATCGATTCCAGGAAAAGTAGCATCAAAATGTGCTTCGGCATGCTTCAAGAAAGTGACGTCAAGAATGAATTTTCATTCATTTTTTCGAAGCACTGTTTCGATGGGTAAACTCCGAGCAAGATCTTGGATGTCGTGGGTTTGTGCCGAGTGAAATAAATAAATAAAAATAAATAAAACAAATATTTCCGCTAATGAGATTGGAACCCACGGCGCCATGAACAGATAAGCATCGCTGGTCAGTGCACGAGAACACTGGGCTATCGCGGTTTTTGTTTTTCTTTACTGCGCTAAGTTACGGCCGCAGCCGAACGCGCCTCATGATAAACTGCAACAGACCCTCGCGTTGAGCACTGCACACCTTCATAATCACCAATTTCCATCTGCGGCGCGAAGATAGAGACAGAGAAGTCTGTCTTTATCGTCGTCGTTATCATATATGCAATTCTGCTTTCGCGAGTTTATAGAATTTAGAAAAAAAAAAATCTGTCATTTCTTGTTATAAAACTGCAATTGCAGACGCCATTTTAGCCGAGTAGTGGAGTTGAAACTTGTTTCAGGTTTCTTTCGCAGGGCAAAATATAACAAAAAGTGCGACTTAACGCGTGAATTGAATTTTACTATTATGAGATAAAAAACAAAAGTGAAGAGTCACAATAAACGCCGCCGATTGAAGTGCCAGGAAAAAGGTCGAGAGAAAGCAGCAAAGCTACGTCGCTTCTTTTCCATTCACTGATAATTCCAGGGAAAGAAAGAACACTTGAAGCACGAGTGGACAACGTAATTAGTTAAAGATCGTGCCTCTGCTTTGCAGCGTATACTGCAGAAAAAGAAGCTATATCCCCGTCAGACTCCACGTAGTGTACGTTGTAATGAGCATGCTTGTATTCGGGGACATTTTAAAGAAAAACGCATCAGTTCTGCACCTTACGTGCCATTGGAAGTCGGATTGTACTAACTGTCCATGCACACAGTCACCTTTTCAAAAATTACATTGTGGAAGGGTTGCTATGAGCAGAACGACAAATTGCTGGCGTTTTCTAAATCACCTTGCTGATCCCGACGGCCATATGAGTCCAAAGGTTTTAGCATTTGACCTTTAAATTGTTTGTAATTTTGATTTAAATGCCTGTTCTGCAGCCTACGTATATCCTAGATATGCGTCATAAGACATTGTTGCATATTTCTGCAAACATCGAGACCTTAAGAGAAAGCAATGAGAACTGCCTTGGAGAAAGAAGGGTTCGACCTGCGGCTGTAATTTTTCTCTTATCTTAATTCAAGAGAACGCCCAGAACTGATAAGTAAATTTTTATTAAGGAAGACAAAGTGAACTTTTGCTCAAGTTTGAAGATGATACGAAAGATGTGAGCCGCCGCGGTGGCTTAGTGGCTATGGTGCTCGGCTGCTGACCCAAAAGACGCGGGTTCGATCCCGGCCGCGGCGGCTGGAATTTCTTTGGAGGAGAAATTCTAGAGGCCCGTGTACTGTGCGATGTCAGTGCACGTTAAAGAACCCCAGGTGGTCAAAATTTCCGGAGCCCTTCACTACGGCGTCTCTCATAGCCTTAGTCGCTTTGGGACGTTAAACCCCATAAACCAAACCAAACCATACGAAAGATGGGCAGGTGATACTCTCTGGAGCAGGGGATTATCTGGGGAACTTCCCGACTTTTGAAAGTGCCCCGATCCTAGTACAGCGCTAGCAACCCTGGATTTCGCCAAAGATATTTGACCTAATTCTTCTGATATTTGTTGTCCTGAATTGTGGCAAACTACGGTGAGTGTCCTGGAAAATTGCAGATTGTGCGGGAAGTTCAAATTTTCTCCGATCAATCAGTTTTTTTGTTCTTTTTTTTGCTCATATGTGGATGATTCGACCGTTCACTTTCAACTGCAGGCAACAACTGGCTACCGCCTCCGCTTTGCCTGTCAATGCATTCTGTCTCCATCGAACAGGTGCTTTTGTTAGCCTGCGATCTGTGTCCAAGCTGTTTGGAGGAAGCTATAGCTGTGCGATGACTCAGAGTGAATTTTTGAATGATTTCCACAGATTTTGGCCCCACGGAGACCAGTCCACGAAAGGCTGATTCTCGCATCCGCTGCCCAAGCTTCAGGTATGAAAGTCGCTTTGCAGACTCCCAAACTCGTTTCCTATTTTCTAACCTAAAAAATGTCACGTTCGTTTCTCACGGTTGTAAACTTGAGGCTGTGGGGATGCACTCGCCTCCCCGTGGTTCGCTTTCCCGCAATGCACCCCAACTGTGGTTAGCTCCCCCCCCCGCAACGCACTCTTCTCAGTTGGGTTACTTTAACTAACAGGGGAGGGCGCTCGCGTCGCAGCGACACCAGCGCCACGGATGGCGTTTTGCTGCGCGCTCGCGGGGGCTCTCTTTTGCTCGGGACCGGGATAGCTCGCGGACGTTTCGCGAGCCGCTCCGCTCTTGGGCGCGGGCGACCTCGTGTGGGAACATGTTCCCCTCAGCTCGTCCCGTCCGGCCTCGGAGATATTCCCTCTGCCCTACCGTGGGCGAACGTTCGCTCGTAACCGCGCTGGTGAGTCGGACATCCTCGATTACTCAGTGTATTTTGTTGCTAGCTGGCGTTATTGTTGTTATAGCAATAAATGCCTTGTTTGTGTCAGCCAGTGTGTTGTTCCTTTGCTCCCGTAGAGCAAGGCCCGCCGTGGTCGGCGTGCGCTCGGTAGCGCTCGCGACCACGGGGTGGGGTCCGGGCGGTTTTGAACTGTGTCAGCCGCGGTTAAACGGGGAGGACGGATTTATCTTCCCCATTTTCAACCCCATAAGGCAGAGGGATGATCGTGACATACACCCTATACTTAATACGTTTTTTACCGGAATCAAAAGTACTCTCGAAATATGTGACGCGACGCTCACTTTTCGTCTTCACTGCATATTTTCTCTTTTGCTCCCTGAACCAGTGGTGGCCCCATAGGGCGTATTTGCAATGGTGACCCATTAGGGCATATTTCTAAAGCAGCGAAATACTGTGCAGAAAATTGCGGACAGTGAGCTGCCTCAAGAAACTGCAACGATCGATGCCCTTGCCAGTGAACTGTGCGTGATTAAGAAGTCGGATTTATTCCATCATCGTCATCATCAACCTAACCACGCCAACTGCAGGGCAAAGGTCTATCCCATGTCTCTCTATTAGCCCTGTCCTTTGCCGGCTGCGGCCACTGTAACCCCACGAAGTTCTTAATCTCATCCGCCCATCTAAGTTTCTGCCGCCCCCTGCTACGTTTGCGTTCTCTTGGAATCCACTCCGTTACCCTCCCATGCGGGAATGCAAGAATCTAAACCGCGAGACCCAATGTAGAGAAACATTTAAATTTTGGGTTCTGAGGTAGAAGATTTAATTGCAGTGTGAAAGGGAAGCCTCGCAAGTCGCTTGAGAAAAATCCAGGCATACAGTGTGCATTCTCCTTGAGCATGGACCGCTCGAGCTGAGTGGCCGGTGTTTTCCGGTACGCTTCATATTCACTGCGGATTCGGTTGCGTTGTCGACAGGTCAAAGATGAGCCACAACAAATGGGAGCCAGCCTGCGGGATCATTTATTTGGCAGAAATGAGATTTCGTCGGAACAGCTGATTTACAGGGCCGGTCGATCATTGTTGTTTTGCATAAGCTGTGTATTAAGACCAGAAAAAGAAAACATATCAAGGCTCAAGCTAGTCACGTGAAATCAGAGAATCAAGCAGTTTCATTCGAGCTAACGATGCCTTGTCCTGCACTCTGAACAGAAAGGAGTTAAAAGGGTGTTAAGTTGTCCTTCAGCTCCACTCCTTCAATATAAAAGGGAGTGCGGAAGATTACAGCTTACTGCCTTTTTTACACCCATGTAGGCGCATTAATGTTTAGAGTGTGCCAACAGCAAGCGACCATGTTTCAGAATAATTATACCTATAGTTGTTAGAGAGGCTGCTACGGAGTGGAGTGCAGGTGGTGTGGTACCAGGTTCTAGCCGCGGACCAGTTCAGTGCATGGATTTGGGAAAACCTCATACCTTTCCGATGTAGCCACATGTTAGCGCTCTGGTCGTTGTTAACGTCAATGTCTTCCGCACTCCACCTTGGAGGAATTCCTCAAACTGAACTTTGTTTGTTCCTTTTGACCCGCCGCGGTGGCTCAGTGGTAAGGCACCCGTCTACCGAGCCGGAGTACCTGGGTTCGAGCCCGACCGCGGCGGCCGTGTTTCGATGGAGGCAAAACGCAAGAGGCGCCCGTGTGCTGTGCGATGTCAGTGCACGTTAAAGATCCCCAGATGGTCTAAATTATTCGGAGACCTCCACTACGGCACTTCTTTATCTCTTTCTTCTTTCACTCCCACCTTCCTCCCTTCCCTTACGGCGCGGTTCAGGTGTCCGCCGAGACAGATATTGCGCCATTTCTTTTCATCAAAAACCAATTTACCAATTTTATTGTTCTTTTACATGCCTTTGTTTTCTTTTGCTCATTTTCTAACATAATTAAGCTAAGTCTACTAGGTCGTTGATGGCTAGGCTACTCCAAGCCGACATTTCTCGTTCATACTGAAGCACAGATGAGGTAGCTTAACTGCACTAAGAAGGCAACACGCATCGATGCCTTTAGATCGCGAACAAGCGTACCCAGACAATCAAGCAGGTAAAAAAGACTCTACGATTGGTATTTTACTGTTGCTTCGCTGACAATGAGGCATGCGTATATACATCTTTCGTGTAGAAGTCATCTACTGCAATGCCGTCTTAGGGTCACAGCACTTAGGAACGGGGTTTCTTTACATGCCCGTGATATGGAGGGCACGTTAACGCTAGATGCGCCTACTTTTATAACAAAATCTGCTTCTCTGATCTCCTTATATAGCATCCTGGCTTCTTCGTTCTTGTGCGTTGTTGTTATCTTGCTCATTGAAAACAATGGCACAGAGCCACACCAGTGACAGTACACAGAAATATACTCTGTAGTATCTGCTGCAATTACTTAGCCTCCTCCAATGCTACCCGTAGTGTCTCATTATCTCCGTCATTTTCTGTGTGCGCTTGTTCGTGCTCTAAACGAGCGCGACACCAACGAGCCCAACAATCTGTGATCTTGACGTCACGATTAATTGTCCTCAGTTGGTGTTGTGGCCGGTCAACAGCCCTACATGCGCTTTTTTGCGCCTGCTTAAAAAAAGGCTGCCTAAGGACGCCATTCACATCATTTGGTTTTAAAGGGTTCCTGTTATAACAGCTTGAAGACTGATAGCGAACTCTCTTTAAGCGATGCATATCTGCAGCTGGTGTTAGCGAAAAGAGGCAACAGAGCTGCAAAAACACTATGCCGCGAACACCTGACTTTGCGCACTTTGGAAGTCACGGAGAAGACGCTGTAAGCACGGGAGATGCTGCGTAGCTACTGGAGGCAGCTGCAGCGGAGTAGAGGTAGCTCTATATTCACTTCGCTAGACTGAGAAGCCTGCCACAGCTAGAATGAGCTTCGAAAATTGTGTTAAAAAGTGAGTTAAGGGAGCTGGAGGCTTAGAGAGGCTATAAGCTCAACTTTGAAACATCTTACGTCTTAAGCCCGGTCATGTGATTAAGCCCTCGCAGTTATCTCTCATTTATTTGGTGCGAATAGCTGTTCTTTTTTTTTATCCGAGCAGATAGGTCTCAGCTGCATAACCAGAGACCCATTTCGCGACAGGATGGCTAGCTGAAAAATGGTTGCGTCATTAAATACAGTCGAATCTGTGCGGAATGGCCACTGTCTAAACAAGTCCATCCGTCTCCAGCTGCTCCAAGATTCAGGAAGGGGTGATGGGATAATAGAGATATGTTACAGCTGTATTTAAGTCGGAGATATGTTCAGTGTCTGCAATGGGTGCCAGGAAGTTGGGGCAGTTACGTGTACTCGGGCAATTAAGTGTGCTGACAAACCTAACTAGTCTGTGTCGGGTTAATGATGTGAGTTCTGAGGATTCTGGCATGACCCGTGGAAAGTTGAGAGTGCTGTGGAGGTAGAAATATGTGGTCCTTCCTTGGGTTGGTGCACAATGCAGTGCAATGTCTTCTCCTTGCGTCTTTTTGTTCTAAAGGGTTTGACAGGGGGTCGAAAAGTGCATGATGGTTTATTTCGGCGGCGAGCCGATAGACCAGCTCATTCCTTTCGAGACAGGTATTTAGTCGAGGGTGAGCTTTGCATTCAGAATAAAAAAAGCGGCTCAGCGGGGAAGCAAAGTCAAATTTAGTCCTCAAATATCGCCGTTAGTCCCTAAGTGTGCACACGGCATGCCTCTTGCCACAAACGCATGGCGCGCTAATCTCAACGGACTAACTGCTAAGAAAGAGAATTACGAGGAAGAAGGGGGGTCCAACTGAAGCATAGCAAAACAAGTAAACCATGCGAAAGGACCCTTGCCGCAAGAAGACTCGTTAAGCGCAGGATGTCATCTGAGGCCGGTGAGAACACAACCGCAGTCCGTGCCGAAGCGGATAGAATGTTCTACATGACAAAAAGAAAGGCTTAGTGGGATTGGGTGATCGGCAGCTAAGAACGCGCATAAAAATGAACGGCGTGCTTCAAGACGAGTTGAATATGAGTTTTAAGAGTCAGGGTTAATCAAGTATACTACGTAACTTCATGTCATTCCGTTAGTTGCTGTTAGTTACAGCAAAAGGACCATCTTATGCACAAAAGAACGAATAATAAAAAATCATTCGCTGTTGCATGCTTAGTAAGGAGAGTAAAATAACCCAGGTTCGACACTTCTTTTTTTGGCTAAAATCGTGATTTCTACCATTGCGCTTATGCCTGAAGGCTTACCTAAGCTTGTTGGAAAAGCTTACGAAAATGAAACCACCATGCTTTGCTCTAAGCAGCAATACCTTTGATGACAACTCCAATTGTTCACCCAAGCAATTTATGTTCTTTGCATATAAGGCTTTCTTTTCCGGTTGTGGACCGTCTGCTGTGGTGGCGTAGTTATATCCGCTTTCGATTCCCAATTAAAATTCGTGAGGTAGATCCTGGCATATTCATGTGCGTTTATATATCTGCCCTTATTGTCATACGTGTAATCAGTGCTGTCAGAAACTATGCCCCACAAAATTACGCCAGAAAGCACGCTTCATGTGCTCTTTCTCTTTCAACGGCTAGTTCTTGGGACTATCTGTGGCGCCTCTGTGCTAGGGGCGAACAATTGAACCCTTTGCACTTAGTCCCAAAAGGGATGAATAGTTGTGGCAGACCATTTCGTCCCCGACAAGACTGAGACCTTGACTTGTTTAGTCATTTTTTTCTTAGAGTGTATTCTCTCACGTCGTTATCCAAGTGACCGATGAGGTCCCGTGTCACAACTTCACAGAACCACAAAACATCGATATCTATGATGACTATGCAAATGCGAAGACTTGAATTCGACCTCCACGACACACTACATGAAAGGAGCCCTCGGAAAATAAACTAGTAGTGAGGTAAAAAGATGTAGTGCTATTGCAAGTACCAAGGTCAGCAGTAGTACTACTGGTAGAGCCACTGATAGTGAGTGGTACTACCAGTTGTAGTGGCAGTCGAAGTGCCACTGCTCACGCCGATGGTAGTGAGGCAGAAAATAAATCGAGCAAATGATCGCCACTAAGAGCGGTGTGTAAGTGCACTCAATCTGCAGTTTCAGAAACTATTAACCCCTGCAATCCGTGTGGCCGAGCCCACCCTCCACTGATTCCGAAAGGGACTGCGTCGGTTTGAAAACGCCACTTAACGGGATGTCTGTGGCGACTTGAGCAACTCTCTTCGGCACACCTAAAAGCTACATACAGGGAATTTAAGTTTATTTCTTAGATATTGATTGGGACAAATTGATGAGAAAGTAAATTAGAACGATTTAGATAAATAAATTATTGTTCGCAAATAACCCGTATTGACGTATCTTACCAAACTAAGAAACAGGCGCTGTGTAGTGACTGGAACAAGATTATTTAAAAATCTCTAAGATTTTGCCGCACACCTCCGCTCCGAGTGGAGTGTTATACCAAAGCTCCTGCTGCCCTGTAGTGCTAGCGATCATGCGCTCTTCGCCGCCGCATGAAGCAGG
The DNA here is from genome assembly GCF_055824585.1 of Amblyomma mixtum. Taxonomy (NCBI): domain Eukaryota; kingdom Metazoa; phylum Arthropoda; class Arachnida; order Ixodida; family Ixodidae; genus Amblyomma; species Amblyomma mixtum. Next base: position 16,058,892 of record NC_143018.1, on the reverse strand, counting down.
TAAGAGCAGCGCCGCTGTCGACGGACAGGCCACAGCACGGCAGGCAGGCAGGAAGGCAGCTGCTGCTGCGTACGCCCGTGTGTGTGTCTGCGCAAACTGCTGTGTTTTTCACGGCGCACTTGTCTCCACCGCAACCCGCGCAGCCCATGGTTTAGTCGACGAACACTTATAGGCGAGCCCCGAAGCAGAAGGCGAACGGGAAGAGCGCGACGAAGAAAGAAAAAAATACACAAAAGAAAACCGAAATAAAGGAACGAATGAAAATTGAAAGAAAGGCGGCAGGCCTCGAGCTGCTTCTGCTGACGGCTGCGCACGTGGCTGTAATACCGTACGCTTCGCGCGCTGTGCTCGGGCAGCAGCGACACCCCCCGCTGTTCCGCACATGTCGAGCGCCTATGCGGCCTGCAGGGACTGCCGGTGTTTGTGTCTCGGTGTGTGCGTGCGTGTGCGTGCGTGATTCGGGAAGAAAAAAGAGAAAGCAGTGGCAGAGACAGCGTCGTGAGACGGCTGGCATTAAAACGGAACAGCTGTACGGAGGGAAACGGGCCGCCAGAAGGAACTTTACCGGAGGACAAAACAAACGCGCCCGTTTAAATACCGTGAGCTTACTGCGGTAATTTGCCATTAGAGGGGAGTTTGGCGCTCGGCGCGTGACAGAAATGGCGCGTGCGGAAACACCATATTAGGCAGGGGGGGGGGGGGGGGGATGAAGCATGAGAGGAGGTTGGACTAAACGCTTTGCGGTGTCATCGGGGAATACTGCCAAGAAAGCTTGTACGAGAACTGATATGAAATCAACAGCTCAGTACTTCAACTGGTGGAATTCGTTGCAAAGGGAATACTTTCGTACTTGTGGTCACTCTGAACTGATAAATGATAAACACTTCGCAGGCGTGCTGGCCGTAGTACCAGTTAAAATCACGTGACCGATAAAGAGTTGTTTCCAGATTAGTACCCTCTGCATTTTCTCTACACACCGACGGCTGGCTTTCAAGAGGGATTACCAAAAGGGCTGCCACGGCTAGAGTTAGCAAGAATGCGGAGAGGATGCGAAAAAGTGTGCGATCGACGGTTTCGTTCTAGTGTCAGTATATCGTTTTGTGACACTCTTGCGTTCAGCCTTCAAGAAGATGACAACTGCACCATTTGAGTTGTAGACCCAAATTTCGGCGCCTCTACGGTATTCCAAACAACCGCATATTTTCAAAACGAACGTATTCGTTGCTACGCACAAAGCTATAAGATCTTAAATTTCTTGCATGAAGAGTAATTTCCTCTGTGTCAGGGTGTGCCTGATAATGCAGTACTTGTAGCGTTGGGTTTTGTCCGAAGAGGGAACGTCACCGGACAATTAGACTTATTGACTGCGATGGGAGCACCCCGCGCACGGTGTTAGAGAGTCCCTCTCATTTCTTGATAACCAGTAACAGTAATAATAATAATAATAATAATAATAATAATAATAATAATAATAATAATAATAATAATAATAATAATAATAATAATAATATGATAACTGAGATTTGTTTTGTACGCCTTTTATTAATTTCATTTCTCGTGGCAATGCCACCTCATATTTTATCATTCACATTTCGTAATTCATCGCGGTGGAATTCAGGAGCTCTTGACTACGACACCACTTTATTTCTTCTTTCACTGCCATCAAGGCTTACAAGGCACTCTTTCGCTTTTTGAGAGCGACTGCCTTGATTGACAGACTGTGATTATTTCCCTTTACTTCTCTCTTTCCTCTTTAATTCCCCTCATTCCCTTCCCCTGTGCAGGGTAGCCAACCGGAATACTTTCTGGTTAACATCCCTGCCTTTCCCTCTCTCTCTCTCTCTCTCTCTCTCTCTCTCTCTCTCTCTCTCCCACCTTACTCCCTTCTCTTAAGGCGCTATTGAAGTGTCCACCGAGAAATTAGACGGTTACGGCGTCTTTCACTTCCTCAAAAATCAATTCACAGCACAACAAGAAACCTTTCGCGTTTGTCCCGATTACGGATTCTCAATTACACCACGGCGTGCAAGAAGCCAATTCAGTTTTAACCCACGGCCATAAATTTGCTTTGCCCTCAAGACGAAGGTCTTGTCCCTCTGCCACTGAATCAACGTGCTTATCTTTGAACTGAATTTGAAAACAGGCAATTATGTCGTTTTGCCCTGAATGTGTTTCTCTCTAGAATATGCGAATTCATGTTCGCTTCACCCGCACGCTGTACAAGTTATGCATTATCCCCTGCTGCCGTTCCTTATGTAATATCTTGCGGCCCGTTACGGGCTTGATGGTGGTGATGGTTGTAACGTTGGTGGCTTGTCTGATCTGTCGACCATCTGCAGTGGACATGTGACCAATTATCGGGGTTGAATGCCAGTCGCGGCGGCTGGTTGTGAACCACGGACTGTGCTCTTCCAATTTTTTTTTTTCACAAAAGAAAAACATGTTTCCCTTTAGCGGACAAGAAGTAAAACCAAATATCATCAAAGCAGGGTCCGAGGAGGAGTGTGTTCGCTGCCATTATATAGCCTGCAATTGGAACAATGCAGAGATAATTGGAGGTAACAGCGAAGGGTGTTGGTCCTGCACTGACCTGCACCTGCCTGGTGGAAATGCTGAAAAATATCAAGGAAGAGGGAAACCTACAGACATGATGTGGTTGTAGGGTACAAAAAAAGAGTAACCCCTGCCTGTGCCACGGGTGTATCACTCCAAGGGTCTTTGTTACTTGAGGACTTTGTAAAGAAACATATCACTACACTACAGTGTCTCTACAGAAAAGTGTGAGTAATGTTCTCCAGAACAAAAACCTTCCAGTTGTTCTAATATGTTCAGAGCGATCTCCAGAACAAAAGCTTGCAAGTTAATGGGGATCTCCAGAGCAAAAACTTGCAAGGTGTTCTGACATGTTCGGAGTGAAAATGAGAGGACGAGCGAGGACAACATACAAGAGCATGTCACGAGAATTTGAACGCAAACTGCATGAGGACAATCCCTAAGGCGCCGCCACGACAAAAGAAACAAGAATATCTGTACTTTTTGTCTTTATAGTGGTTCTCATAATTTTACGTGCCTCCGCGAATATACATCCTCAAAAAGTATGAACGCACTAACTTCTCCGTATCAAGTCGAACGTTAACCCCGTTACTGACCGAAACACGTTCGTAAGCCATTCACATCGCGGAGAAATTAGAGATCCGCCTATCGTCGTCCACGCCGCCCCAGCGCCCGTGCGACACGGTGCGGTGGCTGTTACACCGGATGGAACCGGAGCCCGCCTCCGAACGCACTCGCACTGCTGACACCGGTCAGATGGATGGGCCCACCGCGTGCGGCAGCGGCCGCAAGTGTGCAACCGCCCCTCCTCCTTTGCACAGCGCAGGAAGAAAGAAGGGGAAGAGGGAAAGCGAGTATAAGGCCCAAAGAAACGTTCTGCTCCGAGAAGAATCCATCGGCGAAGACGATGACGGAGCAGTAAGTCAGTGTTGCGAAAAAGAAAAAAAAAAGGGAGGAACATGTGCGTTTGGGCTTCGAAACGTGCGAGCGAGCAAGAGAAAAGAAAAAGAATAGACCGAGAAGGAAGGGCTCGCCTCCCTGGTCGAAAAGAAAAAAAAGAACAAACCAGCCTATCGGAAGCAGTGTGGATGCAATGACGACAACACTCGCCTTTTTTCGTCTCTCTCACTTTCTTGCTTCCTTTCCTCTCTTCTTTACGTGGCCTCTTTTTATGGGTTTGATGGGTGTGTGTTCGTGTCTCTTACCAGCATCCATTCCTGACTCGGTACCTCCTAAACCGAGGGAGGCAGGCGAAGGACACAGAACGTTAACTAAACGATGCCGATGAGACAAGAATAACAAAAAAATGAAGCAAAGAGTATAGTCTCGTGCATACGGCAGACCTCCGTTCTCTCATGCACGTCAATGGATGGCGAGGGAGCCGACGGGCGGCAAGCGCGGTTAGCCATTGATTTGTTGCCGACAGAGTGCAACTATTTGTTTCGAGGCTCATTTCCTGCAGTAGCGCCTGTGCGTATTGAAGAGCTGACGCCGTGAACCGATTCGCGATCTCGCCGTTCTCTTCGCCCGTCTCGCCGACCTCCCACCTATCCGCCTTTCTTTCCCTTTTTTTCTTGTTTTGTTCTTTCGTTTTCGTGCCAGTTCACCGTGGTTCCGTTTTATTCGCCTTTTATATGCTCTGCTTATAGCTGCGAGTGTGCTGCCCTCTTCTTCATCTGCGCACTAAACTCCCAACTTCTTCATTGCTGGCCTCTTAGAATCGCGTGCTGTGTTTTTCCTACTGGCCCCCTCCGTCGTCTCGGTTCCCCTCGATTGAGCTGTCGACGTTTCCATCGCTTTATTTATATTTTTTTTCTCGCCGATACGGCTCACGCATCCATAATAATATACGCGGCCTGCCCGCGAAGCTAACGCCGCGGTCTAGGCAAGTATCTCGAGAAATCGTCTATTTCTTCTTTTCTCCCGGGGTACTTTTCGCAGTTCGTCTTTCTTTGCTTTCCATATTTTGCTCCTCGATGCCACCTGCGATCGATCCCTCAATGCCTGACTTATGCCCAACTGCCGCTCTGATGTCTGCACGCTGGTTCTGTTTTCCGCTGCCAGCTTTCGTTCCATGCATCTCGCTCGCTCTTGCTGAGACGAGGCGATCGTGTTCACTTTCGTATGCAGTCGGTTTTTTTTTCTTGGACTCTTTGAGATCGATTTCGTCAAAGTCCGCATGCTTCTAGTTTCTGACATTGGAATCTAGTTGTTTAGACGGGTATCTCCTCAAATGTGCGTTTGCCGGAACAACTGCTGCGTGTCTACAGCTCGCTATAGTAGAGAGATGTGCCCACGTTAAGCCTTACTGTCTGCAAACTAGCCACGTACCCGCCAACGGTTATAGCGCCAATAAACAACATAGGATGTGAAAACACTTCGCGAAAACTTCTGAGCAAGTATCTGGGTGACCAATGTTGTTTTCTCTCTGGCTGAAACCTCGCCATGCAAAAAAAATATGCTTCGTTAAGGAAAAAAAGATGCCCAGGCTTAGCTTGGTTAAGCCAAGAATGCGTTGCATATTGCGCGGTCTCTTTTTTTGAGGGCGAGGTATTGCTTGGCGCCACTCGATTTTCTCAGCGCCCCTAGCGGGAGGAGCGGGAGTCAGGTGGTGGCTGCGGCCGCGCGCGACCGCGCGAGTTGGGGCCCAGCTTTTCTTCCGGCTGTCGTGACGTCACGTGGTTGCGCTAAAGGTCAATGGTGGCTGCCCGGCCGCGCCCAAGGGCTGAACTGAGTGATTGCAATATGCAACGCATAATAAGAAATGGAGTAAGAGGGAGAGAGTGAGCAACTACACTGACTGCCCCTTTCCCCGCAAGGCGTCATTCTCAGTTACACAGACCATAAACTTGTCTCTCTCTCCTTTCCTTCTCTCCTTCGCATCTTCCCTCACTGAGCATTGAAGGTGTCCTCACAGAGGGAGGCAGTTACCGCGCCTTTCCTTTCTTCACAACATCCCTGTCATCCTCCCGGAGCACGTGACTACAGATAGGTCACACTTATTGGTCTGGAGGCGAAGACTGGTTTTTTTCCTTTCGGCGGAGAAGCTGTGCGTGCGCGCGCGCACGAGCATTGAAAACGTTTGCTAAAGGTTATAAACGAGGATTTCACCATCAATGGTTGCTTCGTTGCAAAACTGACGATTTAGCTAACTGATGATTTCTGAATGTCTAAGGAAGTGCGGTAAAGCTGCGTAAAGCGGTGGGCAAATATGCGGATACGTAAGCAAAATCGAGAGCAAAAATTCAAAACAGGCCCGGCATTAGCCAATGGATCATTGTGACCACAGTTTTGTTCCCAACGTTAGCTTTTGAGTGAATATGTCCTTCAACAGGCCTCCTGCATCTTTGGCGAGTGAGAATTCCACCTCTCTTTGGTAGATATGTTGGTTTGGTTTGGTTTATTGGGGTTTAACGTCCCAAAGCGACTCAGGCTATGAGAGACGCCGTAGTGGAGGGCTCCGGAAATTTCGACAACCATTTATTTATGTCTGTTAGTAATACCTCAGCACAAATTAGCCTATATGGGAGTAAAAAGGGAGAAAGCAATCCGCCAGAACACTCCCAGGGTATTCTACCGAAGCTCTGAGGTAGACTCACATCACTCAAATTACTGAGTACTCACGGTTCGCAATGGAAACAGATACGCTCTTCAGCCATGTTTCAACCTCCCTTATCTGCTAACTTCAAGACAACCGGTGCCGCGTTTAGAAGCCTCCTCCATTGCTAATTGCGTCAAGCTGGTTTGCTTTGCGAGAGGAATAAACCTTCGTTGCGAAGAGTAAGCATTCCGCATATTTAGAGATCGAAACCTATCCCGGGACTTGGGCAGAATACCCTGCCCAAACAAGGGAGAGCACTAGAGGACAGATTACTTCATTTTTACGCCCATATAGGGCCGCCGCGGTGGCTCAGTGGTTACGGCGCTCGGCTACTGGCCCGAAAGACGCGGGTTCGATTCCGGCCGCGGCGGCTAAATTTCGATGGAGGTGAAATTCTAGAGGCCAGTGTACGGTGCGATGTCAGTGCACGTTAAAGAACCCCAGGTGGTCGAAATTTCCGGAGCCCTCCACTACGGCGTCTCTCATAGCCTTAGTCGCTTTGGGACGTCAAACCCCATAAACCAAACCAAATCACTCCCATATAGGCTAATTCGAGTCTATAGAAAATGCATGTAGTTCTGCGAGCACAATTGAAAATTATTCTCCTGTATCTGTACCTGTATCTGTACCTGTATCTCTATCTGTACCTACCTGCGATATTTATCGCAGGTATATAAAGGTCTCATAGCTCATGCTCTCGCCTTCGCGATATGACAAGTGCAAAGGGCCAATGAATAGAGGAGCAGCCCATACGCATTATATACCGTGTCGTTAACCTCACACTGACCGCGCGCACGGGCAGTCTTTTATTGCACCGTGATGTCCTCTCCTTGAAGACGTGTGCCGTGCGCAAACCGAAGCCGCAGCTGCGGCTGCAGGGCAAGGAGGAACGAAGGAGCCGACGGAGACAGCACTGTGCAGGTACATGCACTGTAATAACCACCAATGCACGCGCGTTGGATTGCGTAGCCTCCGCGACGGTCGCATATGCAAGCGAACTCGAGTGCCGGCCTCTTCGAGCATCTGGTGTCGCGCTGACGCACGCACTGCGGTCTCTCTTTATGGCGTCCGACAGTTCTTTAGCACTGCAGTGTAGCGACCGATTGGCAACATCCCCTTATAACAAAATGGTCGATAGAATTGCTACAGACGTATTATAGCCTTGTTGACTTCCTATAGATATTTCCCTTGGTATATTTCTAGTGTATACACTACTTTTGGACAAATTCTACAAAAAGGGCATTTCCATGAATCTATAGGCTATCTATATACTGTTCGTGGGATCTGTGATCCCTATAGACTAGTCTAAGGATTTGTCCCTACAAACTCTATAGATTTTGTCGACAAATGTCTATGGACATAGTGTCGAAAGAGATTTTCGTTAGGGTCGTTGCTTGATTCCGTGTCATGGCCTGGATGTTTATTTAAAAGAAGTTAACGGATTCTGACATCTCTGACTTCATAACACCCGGGCTTTTATGCACGTATAGCACAGAGAAGGGGGTGCAGGACGAAATTAGAACACTTGCGGTTCTCAGCAAGCAGCGATATTTCAGCGCACACAGTGGCCTTTGCATCTCGTCTCCATTTAAATGCAGTTCCGTCCATTTGTTGGCATATTGCATTTTTTGCTTTAAGCCAAGTGAAATGGAAGTGTAGCTTCAAGACGCTAAACACCACAAACGAAACGAAACCAAACCAAACAGAAAATTTCCTTGCCAGCCGGCTCGCCAGCTCAAGCACACAAAAACGACCGATTTCACCGCCAATGCACATGAAGGTTCTGCGGAAGCCATGATAGGCTCAGTCCTCTTCAGTTTTACAGATAACACTGCAGTCGCACGGGGAGCACAGAGAGCGAGGATGTCACATCCTTCGCAGCCATCGTCGTGTTGTTCGCTATTTGTCGCTAGACACCTTTAGCATACCGTGTTACCGTTACCGAAGTATCGGGAGCCCGCGTGCCATGAGTGCGCATGCGTAGATCGCCTTGAGGGCACCAGGTGGCGCCAGGCTCCCGGCAGATGCGCGCACGCCCACCGCAACTGGACGAATCAGCGCGCGCTCACTGGCGGTACGCGGACTCCCGGAACTCCGGTAACGGTAACATGGTATGCTAAAGGTGTCCTGCTTTTTGTGTTAGCGCTCCATCATATATATAGAAATGGATACGTAATGATCCGGCCAGCTCACCGTCCTGCTTTCCCACAACCCCATCGGCTTATGAGTGTCATAACCATGAGTGAAGTGCAAAGATTATAAAAGGTGAAGGTGGGTAGGGTGGGGCGAGGGGGGGGGGGGGGTAATCACGCATGCACTCGACTAGTTGAGCTGCTGCCAACCATATCTATGGCTACCTTTCGGTGCGCGCTAACGGACTACGCAGCTGCTAATGCAACCTCTGTCAAACTATTGTTGACATTGCTGTCTGAACAACAATTTTGTGATGCAAAGGCAAAACATAACGTCAAGAGGCACATAGGGTAGAGTTCTCTTGTCAGACCCACACGTTCGTCTTGTCCGTATACAATACGCCAGCTTCCTTAAGTTCTTCACATTTCGTCGATGACTTTTGCGCGACATTATAGACCAACAAGTTTGGCTCGAATTTGACATCGTCGCAGGAAGGCAATCCGTTGGGGTTTGAAGTATTTTGAAAATTTGCATGCAACTATGAGAATTTTCTGAATGTAGAGACGAGAAGAATATGCTGTCCACCGGAAAAGCTCCAAGCCATCTTGAACTGGAAGCAATCACCTAGAATATCTTGGATGTACTGGACTAGCAATGATGACGTGGAAGCTCCTGGATGTCCCTGACACTCATGACGTAGTAGAGTTTCCTGGACGTCCTTTACACATATGCCAGCGCAAATTTGATCAGTTGTTCGGAGCAAAGCCTCAGTCCACTAACTTGATGCTCTGACAATAGAACTTCACTACGTCAGGACTTGACTTCACAGACGAAGACAAGCCTTCTCACCCAAAGGGTAGTCAGCGTATACCCATATTTTTCACTCCCCCGCTGGTCACATTTGTGCTCTCAAAAATTCTCCTTTCGTGCTCATTATCTATCGTCGATCTCAAGACGCATTGACGACATAGTGGGGCGTCGTGTAATGCCTTCCGAAGTCCTGAAACCGCAGCGGTCACGTAGGAGCCCCAGGCCTTTGACTTTGACCTTCAGGTCAAGCGAACCTTTACCTTGCATTGTTGCGGGGGTGCATGCGAGTTTATACGTGCCACGAGGCACGTATCCTCCGGTGTCGCCGGCCAGGCGACACCAGTCGGCGCCACACGACACCACCTCAAGCCTCCCCACTACTCCAGTTCTCTTTTCCTTGACGTCAACCCTGCGCGTTCTCCTGGGCCCCGTTCGTTCGTCGGGCGCCGAGGAGGCGGCGACGGCGGCGCGACAGACACAGGACACCCGGCTTCGGCCAGGAATTGCTGCTGCTCACACCGATGCCGCGGCGCGTCCGACCGGCGGCAGATGACACTGCAGAGAGAAGACGACTCCGCCGCGAGCTTTCCCTGTGTACTGTAGAGGCACCCGCGTGCCCTGCGTCTCGCTCTGTAAGCGCGCACCTACACGGCATGCGCGCGCCTTGGAGACTCCAAGCTCCGCGGTGCGGTTTGAGGCGGTTAGACCGCAGGAGACTGGACTGCCTGATAAACAAGACTCTGGGAGTCGTATACCCAGCGCGTGAGGCGGGCGAACGATAGCTTTGCACCGACGGCTCCTCTGAAGGCTTGGTACAGAGTTCTTTCCGAGAGCTACGCTTGAATCAGGTGCACGTCAGGCGTCATATTGTCCCGATAGAACAATAAAGGTGAGGTCCGTTTACCAGCCTAACGTCCCACAGATGACCTCACAATCCTCAGCACAAAGTGAACGTAAGTGTTGCTCGAAAATGTTCCACCCATTCCTTCGCCACCTCATCTCTGGAAAGGTTTCGGTGAAGTTGCCGAATGGAAAGTTTGCACACAGGGTAAAGTTTCTGTTTGCTATCTGGAGCTCCGTATGGCTCTGGAATAAATGCAACAACTTGACCCTTACAAAAATGACTTTTGAGCTTCAGTTGAAGCCTTGATGACCTATTGTTGAATCAACTGGAAAGCAACGTTAACCCAATGTATGTTTTGCCTACTCAACACCTGAACAAAATTTTGTTTGGTTCTACTCAATATAGTCTATATTGGAGAATATAGACTGTCTATGTTTATAATGACCGAAAATAACTCTCGTTCTCGGATTTGTGCTCAGCCGCGGAATGTCAACGCTATATACTGAGTCATTGCGGCAGCTGGAATGACTGCTGAAGTGCTGACACAGGTGGACAATACGGAGCGTTGGACGCAAACTGGATTCATTAGAAGTGGTGCCAGGTGTTTTTTCCATTTTTGACCGCAGCCGATGTACCCTGATAAGTGCACATGGTGTGGGCTTGTGATGCTAGGGCTCCTGTTTGACAGCGGAGCTGTTATAGTGGCTCACTTAAGTCGGGAGTGGCGTCGTCCTTGGCATCAGTGGATTGGTCACGTGACTGGTCACGTGTCATCACATGACCCTGCCTCACCATGACGTCGCCATCTCAAGATGGTCGCGGGACCGTGAAGCCAAAGTCACGTGACCGATGACGGTACCGGACAGAGGTGTCGCCAGAGCGCGCTCCACACAGCTGTTGGTGGAGTTTGTTCGTTTCGTCGCAAATAGCAAAAGCAGAACCAACTGCACTCGTCAAATGCATCAATGCAGAATCATAATCGCAGAGGCACTTTTTCTCCCTAACTGGACGAGGTGCAAGGCCACGGCGAAGCCATTTCAGTTATCGTGGCATTCCTTTCGTTCTTCGAGAGTGTCTTTCACTTCGACTGATTGCGGAATCATAACGCACATAGCTTGAGACGCTCGGATTCAGGCAGTCTGCCTACCAGTACACAGCAGCAACGGTGTATGTCAGTAGCGGGGGCAACGGATATAGACCGTGGTAGGTGCGTTGCACACCGCGCTCACTGCCCCCTCATCGTATCGCTGTGGACACGCTGTTGTCACCCACCACCTTGTTGCGATAATCGGTGAAAAGAAAGTGCAAACAATATGAATGGACTGAAATAAAGGAACTTCCACAACACATGCTCCGTAGGCGATGCCTTTCCACCAATTTAGAAATTGATTGGAGATTGTGGCACCCAAACAAAGCTCTAAACGCGCTAGGTGGTTTACGGAACAAGACAATTTAGTGCGTCTTTGTGTACAAATCGTACTCACTTGAAGCTCTTGGCGTGATGAGGCATTTGGAGAGCTGTGTGTTACGTGCCTTTTGTTCGTCAGACGAACAAAAGCGGCGCCGGGTGCTGAAGAGACTGAGAAAGAGAAAGAAAACTGACGAAAAGGCTCGCATTGTGAGGGGCCCCCATCGTGCACAAAAGGGCGTTACGCTAACGCACATACCACTCTCCCACTCCATTCACTCTTCCGTATAGTACTACAGACCACTCTGTTCACGAGCGTGGTTCATTCACAAGGCTGGGGCACGCTCGTGACACATTCTTGTAACTATATGACGAGCTATCAGCTGTCAGCGGGCTTTGCTGTTACAATTAGCTGCAGTATAAAAAGGAACAGACAGTTCCCACGCAAGGACGAATTTTGTTGTTATTTTTACGCGGAAGGGAAGAATGCCTTGTAGGTATATTTTTCGTCCAGAAGAAAAGCATTTACAAAAAAAAAATAGACTGTGCTTGTCATTCCAACTTACGGAGTAATTATTGTTAAACAGCTCGGGAAGACAGGACAAACGAAAGAAAGAACACGCAACACATGTTCTTTCTTTTCGTTTGTCCTCTCCTCCTGCTCTGTTTAACAATGGGTCAGTACCAACTTGCCCAAATTGCACCCTTAATATACGGACTAATAATTAGCTAAACGCTCATGCTTCATTCCCTTTAGTAAGGCCGCTACCTGGGCGTGCGTGTATCACAGTTATTGTTGAATAGGGTGTACATTTTGCGTAGTTTTTATGGCGTATGTGTAGTACAGATGGCAAAACGCTTGCTTAGAGCACGTCCTAGGCGTGTTTCTGGCTAAACACGCGTTATCTAGCGATAACCTTTGGTTAAAGATGGCCTGGATGTAAACATGTGTAGTTAAACTGATAGGATTTCATTGTCATTTTTTTTTTTACTTCCTGGTCGCAGCGGCTTTGGGAGCTGCGAAACACACAGTTCGGTCGTTCTAGACGTGTGTTTTGCCCTCGGTACCAACATGTCGTTACGAAACCGCAGTGACGTCATCAGTTCATAATCGCAGGACTATTGCCTTCTGACCAATTAGAACGAAGTACTGCTTTTTTTCATATACTGTCCATTGAGAACGCGTTACTCAGGCCTTGTGACCCAGCGTTGTGTTCTCGAGGCCTGGGAGTGAAGGTGACCCTATGTGGAGTTGGAGGGATGGGTGTGACGTGTACATCGCTGACACTTTTTTTGCTCGAGAGGGAATTGACAGTGTGGGACCTTTTTTTATTTTTGCTTTTTACGCCATGCGCATCGGCTTACTATAAATAGATCTGATAGTGTTCTGAACCCTGATGACAGCGTTTAATGTGCACCAAGATTTTGATACACAAGCCATTCTTGCGTTCGCCTCCAACCGAAATTCAGCCGCCGCGGGCACGAATCGAACCCCCAACCTAGTGCCCAGTAGAACAACGCATACCATAACTGCTGGCTTGCCGCGGTGGTTAGTGTATACGCTCAGGGACCTATATACGGAGCATGGAGAAAGGTGAAAAAAGGTAACTGCAAAATCGAGAAAGTAGCGTTTTCCGCTCCGAATACCGTGAAGCATGTGAGGACTAACGTAAAGTTCAAAAGTTGCACCCTGTGAACGCGAAGTGGAAGCAAAAATGGGGTAAACTGTCCAGTAGTACATTCCCTTTTAGAAGCATGCAGGATATGCTGCCAAGGTCACGAAGCAGATATTGAACACTATATATATATATATATATATATATATATATATATATATATATATATATATATATATATGAAATGCTTGCTCTTGGCAACAGAGGCACATTTACACTGCATAGCAGGGTAACTTGATACAGTTAGGAATGGGAGGAGGCTTTTAAAAGCGGTAACGGAGGTCCTGAGATTAGGAAGTAGAGTTGATTGAAACCTGGGCTAAAATTTTCGTAACAGTTTGAAGTTCTTAACCCGCCGCTGTGGCTCAGGCGCTCGTCTACCGAGCCGGAGTTCGCGGGTTCGAACCCGGTCGCGGCGGCCGCGTTTCTATGGAGACGAAACACAAAAAGGCGCCTGTGTGCTGTGCAATGTCAGTGCACGTTAAAGATCCCCAGGTGGTCTACATTACTCCGGAACCCTCCACTACGGTACTTTTTTCTCTCTTTCTTCTTACACTCCCGCCTTCCCCCCTTCCCTCACGGCGCGGTTCAGGTGTCCGCCGAGATATGTGAGACAGATACTCCGTCATTTCCTTTCCTCAAAAGAAAAAACGAAATGTTTGTTCTGTTTGTTTTTTTATGGGGGTTTAACGTCCCAAAGCGACTCAGGCTATGAGGGGCGCCGAAGTGAAGAGCTCCGGAAATTTCGACCACCTGGGGTTCTTTAATGTGCACTGACATCGCACAGTACATGGGCCTCTAGAATTTCTCCTCCAAAGAAATTCCAGCCACCGCAGCCGGGATCGAACCCGCGTCTTTCGGGTCAGCAGCCGAGCACCATAACCACTGAGCCACTGCGTTGAAGCGCAAATCTGTTTCTGTTGCCAATCGGAGGCATTTCGTATTCCATGTAAAGGAAATCTACCACAAGGCTTGGGCTGCATACTGTGTCTCAAAAAAGTAGTCCGCTTGAGGACAGCTTACTCCCTCTGTCCTCCTGTACAGGCTAATTCGTGTTTACACTTTGATGCTGTAGTCGGAATCAGGGCTGCAGCTGTAGTCTTTGAAAGTGCCCGCGCATCTGCGTGTTTATTCGTACGTGTTATTGTATTTTATTAGCACCTGAAAAATCAACGCCGTGTATAGATTCACGAGCTTAACAGCAAAAACCAGCCGCGCTTTGTCACAGCCTGTGCAACGCAAGCGCCTATCTCAAGCGGGGGATGCAGGTACTAACTGTTAACAAAGTTCTAATCCTCTTTCTAGAGCATGTTTTCAAAGTTGCCGAACAAACTGGTCCTCCTGATTATATAAGTGATGTTACTTGATTCTCGTCTTTAACAATGTGCTATGATGTTCCTGTATTCAAAAACGGCTGCTGTAAGCACTGACCCTTCCTTACGAAGGAGGCCCAGGCTAGGACAGCTAGGCACACCCCATATAAAAATGGTCTATAGACAATCTATAGACTTTTTATTGACTCTATTGACTTCCTATAGATATTGCTTTTTGTCTATTCATAGTCTATAGACTGTCTATGGACAAAAGTCTGCTAAAAGTGTATGGCCATAAATTTATAGATTGTCTATAGACTGTCTATGGCATTTGTATTGCCTATAGACTTTTGTTTATATACAGTCTATAGACTTTATAGACAGAAGTCTATAGACACTCTATAGACCGTCTAAAACTTTTTTTGTAAGGGACTGAGGGTAAATTAAGTCCTGAGAGGACATGATTAACTGGGCCAGTGACAAGGAGCTCAAATTAGACGTCTTGCAAGTGCTCTTGAAGAAAACTGAAATGACTTAATTTTTCATTGTTTACAAGCATGATTCCTATCTGTGACAGTTCGCGGCGTTCCGCAAAGATGAGATGAGCGACAGCTGCTATATGAGCGAGACAAACGCTCGTCCGCTAGGTTTGCGCAAGTCTTTTGTATGCATGGATTACTACGCGGCTTACGCACACACACGGAGTCGCATTGTCCCAGCGAAAGTTCAGGATATTGAGCGCGGCAAGTAACGACAGCGGCGCCTCAGACAGAGTGATGGCTGAATACCGTTGCTTCGTCGTCGTCTCGTCCCATTATAGTCTACGGAGCCGCGTGCGCCTTGTCTTCCATTAACATTTGTCTCAGAGTTAGCGGCGGTCGCAGACGTTCCTTCGTTGCGGGCTTCCCTCCGCGCCGTCTGCCAGCTGCTAATGGAAGGAGCACGCCCGTTGGCTTCTGTCAGTCGCACGAGCGTTGCTTGCTTTAATGCGACCGCATGAGAGTTGCCATTGAACCGAAACCCCGCAGATGCCTGAGGCGAAATTCACTTATTGATCGACAGAGGCGACGTCAACTTGTGACGTCACCACTACCTGCCCTAATGGGTCACCTTGATTGGTCGAGAGAGGTCACGTGACATTGTGACGTCATCACAACCTGGCTTACCGTGGCAGGTGGCAATCAAAGTATTGATTGGTCCAAAGAAATTCACTTATTTCTCGAGAGAGGCCGCGTGACGTTGTGACATAATCGCAACTTGCCCTGAGGGGTCGCCTTGACTGGTTGATAGCGGTCACGTGGCCTTGTGACGTCAACGCAACCTGCCCATCCGGTTGTGAACAACCTAGTTTCTGGACAGAAACGTAGATTGAGAATCTAAATCACTCATCAGAAAACAAAAATGTGATATATGCAAATGTCGGCACCGTCATAGCATAGCGGATGCCTGCTATATACTGCAGCTTTAGGAGTCCGAATATGGCGGCTGATGGGCCGACAATTTAAAAGAAACTGGCGCAGACAAATGTGAAATATAACGCATTCCACTCTTTAGGGGACTTAAGCGTCCCCGTAGTTTTTTTTCTCGTCTACTAGTACAAAAAGGGCCTGCAGGCTGTTTGGGGACTTTTATGGACACTATCGCTCTACTATAATTAGCATTTCCTTTTATGAAGAGATCAGCGGCTCTCCGTCATATAAGTGCCAAGGAACCAGAACGTATTTGGAAAGGGGGTCATGAACTCCGCGGGTCTTGACGTCCGTAACTTGCTGCCTAGTATGCCTGCAGTAAAGAGCACACCGACTCGCAGACACGCAAACGAAAAATGCCCAAATTCAGCTAAGAATGACTGTGTGTGTAAGGGAAACCATATGCTCTAAGAAATTACACGACGGTTTAGACCCAAAATAAAGTGTGAAATTGAAAGGAATGGGGTTTAGATATGCATGTATTTAGGTTCTTCACGAATCCAATAAGCACTCCAAGGAACACAGATGTTCCGCAGAACGTATAGTCTGAGAACAACCGCAATAAGTCATCGATAGGCTGTTCACAAGCTCGACCCAATAAAAAAAAAAGTCTTCTGCAAATTCGTTGTATTTAAACTACCTGCAAGCTGAGATCGATGGAAAAATACATCTTTTTGCCTCTTCAATGTCTATACACACTGCTAAATTTGCAAGTTGTTAGAGAAATCCAATTATTAATGTCTCTCCATAGTCTGTCTATACCTATTTCGTCTATCCACGCGCAGTCTATATATCAGGCAAGGTCTGCAGGAGCGTCGATAAACATTTGTCGGTGCGTAGTCTGCTGACGTAACTCTGCTGTGAAGTCGACTTATTGTCGAGAGTCCCTGCAGACAAAACTCAAAGCGCACATAATTAAGTTTTTGTTTCTGCAGCGGCAAACACACCTGTCTGTGATGTCAACTGCGCAGTCTGATGTAGTGGCAAACTTGCTCACGAGCTAAACGGAAAAGTGATAAGGGCACAACGTAGGGAATTGATTGTATCGGGCTATCTGCAAGTTATACAGGGTGTTTCACGTAAGACTTCACACATTTTTTAAAAATTGACTTTTTGAGTTAGATGAGCGATATTTTTCGGCATACCATTGTCACCTGTGCAGTATATGAGAATACAGCCAAGACATGCTAACTAGCAGGCTGGTTAACTAATATTTAATAGCTAACTTTTTAACTATTACCATTAGGCTACTTAATTATTGAGAGGCGTGTAGCCCACCGTGAGTAATATCTGTAACAGTTTATAGAATTTCGAAAACGCCGTTACCCTCGGCGCTGTGTCCAACAAATTTCGGTTATTTCGACGAGTTACGTGCACTGGAGAGGTTGCTTTGCCTTCAGGCTTCTCGAAAGCACATGCATCTTGGCACGATGTAGCCAAAATTTGTTGGGCCAGATCGCCGCGGGTAGCCTCGCTTTCGAAATTCTAAAACTGATATGGATATTACTTACGGTGGGCTACACGCCTCTCCATAATTAAAAAGTTAACTGTTATAGTATTGTAAGTGGGCGAGCTTGGAAGCGCATGCCGAAACGGGTCACCGACGTGCCCTGAGGAGGACGCGGGAAGGGGCGCCCGTAAAGCGACAGTACACGTTGCTGGCGGGAGTCAAACTGGCTCCTCTCCTTGAAAAGCGAGGGAGCGTTTATTTCCCTTTCCCTTCTTCCCCGTCCAGCTGGGTGCCGCTGAGACGGCGCCTGCGGTGTACTTCGCGTCCGCTGACTTGGGGAAGCGTCACATTAACTATTCAATATTAGTTAACCAGCCTGCTAGTTATCATGTCTTGGCACTGTTCTGATATACTACACCGCTGTCAATGCTATGCCGAAAAAAGCGCTCTTCTAACTCAAAAAGCCTATTTTAAAAAAAAATGTGTAATGCCTTAGGTGAAACACCCTGTATTGAAAGAAGTGTTAACTGTGTGAAAGGATTAGACAACAGGAAAAAACACATATGACACAAGAAGTGCTTCTAAGTGTCAAATGTTCCTCTTTCTTTTGTGTTGCCTTTCCGCGCACTTAATCCTTATTTTAGGATTAACCAACTAGCCCGGCGATTTTTATTGCAAGGTACATACACTGCACGAAAGAAAAGCGCTTTTGTACAGGCTTGGTTGTAAACGTTCGATACCTGATAAACTGATAAAATGAAGCGAACACACCCCACTACCAGTTTGGTGCGAAGTGCCACCTAAATGCGTTTCGCGTACCAATTTAACTGGATAGTGTGGTTTAATTCTATCTGTCCGTTTTTTTGGCTTTGCAAATACATTGACTAAGCTTGGAGTTATAACCAGCGCCACATCTTAATGACGCTGGTGAGTCGGTGACACCTGTTAAATGTGTCATTATGAACTAGTTAAATGCGCTACAAATTGTGCCACCAAGCATAACAGTCAAGTAGGAGTAAGTAACAAAAGGGGTATTTCATGAGAGACGTGGACGTGCGGAGATTTGCACTGCCACGTTCGTATATATCCCGAGCTTTACCCAAGCAGCGCAGGCAATTGGCCCTGTATTGGAAATGGGTGGTTTGACTCTAGCCCTAGTAAGAGCGGTCTTTGCCAGTACATTTCTAATATTGCGCCGATTACCTCTGCGCTGCTTGGGTACAGATCGTAGAACAGCCCCAAAAGCACTCATTTATAACCAGGCATTTCCTACTGAATACTAGTTTGCACAACCCATATTTCATTTCATTTCATCTTATTTGTGTCCATTTACAAGGAAATGGAAGGGGCCAAGGTAAAAGCTGCTTGTTGGCAGCTTGAGTGGTCTTTGGCCCCCTTAACACATTGGCAGATGGGTGGGAAAGAACACTTAAAAGGGTGTTCATTTTATATAAAGGGGTGTTCATTAAGTTTTGCTTGCCGATCTGTCCTTTTTTGAATAAGTAATCGAAATGAAGCTATGTGGCAATCAAATGTAAGTTTGGAGTGTTGTTTTTCTCAAAAGTATAGGCCTTTTCTACATTCTTCCTGTCCGTGCGGGGAAGCGCCTAGTTCCGTCATCTGTGCACGGGTCTCCGAATGCTGTAAGAACGAAGAGGACAGCTGTTCTACCTCATCCAACGTATAATAGCCCACACATTACACCGTTGGACGTCTGGTTGTGTCCCAAGAAGGAACGTCTTGACCGTCATCGCGGCTTGAAGGGACTGCATCGAAAAGTGACGTGTTACTGAGAAAGAGCATGTCGCAAAATTTCAATCGAATGTCGCATCTCTAAATTTTACAGTTGAATAAGAAATTTATAGCCCAGTAAGAAAAAATTAACTCCATTCATGTGGATGACATACACAGTCAACCATGTGGGCCACAAGCAGTAGATCTGGCTTCATGTAACAGCGGCGTCCAACTGCAGAATTATGTCGTAAATATGTCCTGGAATTTCGTGCCGCCAAATACTTCAAAAGAGTTTTGAGTAGTTCATCTTCTTGTCCACAGGTAACGCGAGAGTTTGTCTAACTCCGTACGTTGTGGCCAATTTGACTGGCAAGCTTTGGAGCATGAAGCAGCAGACTGAATGCCGCATCTTGATATGATTAAACAGCTCGGCCGCTTGCTCGCAAACAGAAAATAGATAAAAAAAAAAGAACCAAATATCTGCTTCCGGAAAACGTGACTTCCGATAACGGCTGAACGGGCATCGTCTCACCTTGGCAAACACACCTGAGCAGAGATAACTTCCCCACCGACGGTGTCTTATCAGATAACGGGTCGGCCGCAGCTATAGCTGCGGCCGACCCGTTATCTATAGCTGCAGCACGCCCCGCATTCTCGCCGGTAGCATTTTCGGAAAGCAACGACGGCGAGC
Source organism: Amblyomma mixtum (assembly GCF_055824585.1). Taxonomy (NCBI): domain Eukaryota; kingdom Metazoa; phylum Arthropoda; class Arachnida; order Ixodida; family Ixodidae; genus Amblyomma; species Amblyomma mixtum. The sequence continues at coordinate 16,039,210 of NC_143018.1, read as the reverse complement.
TGCCGATAAGAGAAGACCTTGTTTATCGCTAGCGTCCACAGCCTATCTCTGTTATCTTTGCCTCTGCGTGCCCGGACTGATAGCCGCGTCCAGTCCTCCGACGGGCAAGTATAGTTCGCTTCAAGAGCAGCCACAAAGCATCGAAGATTTTGAGGTGACTCTTGTATGGCGGCATACAAAAGGCCATTGGATTAACTGCATCGTGAATGAATACTGCCGTAAAAAAAAATGCGCCCAAATGGAAGCAATTACGTAACACCACAACAATCGTCCCTTCGTTCACAATACCACGGGGACATCTCCTTTCGCGAACGCTGTGAGCAGCCGACATTGCTGCCTCTCGCGTGTAGCTTCAGCGCTGAAGCCGCCACGTGAGCGACTGCAACTTTGCGCTTATTTAAGAGCGGTTTCCTAGCCTTTCCAGGTTCCAAGTTAGGAAAGAGATGCTGAAGCGAAATCCCCATCCCGGACAACATCCCTCTCCTTCCGTGGGCTCCTCACAGGCAATATCCAAACAGCAAAATGTTACTGTAATTGCCTTGCTGTTGTGTCAAATGTTTGCGGTTCCCTGTTCTGCCCCTGAGGCGGTAAGCGGACCTTCTCACCAGCATTCCTCAATTTGCGCTGCTCCTCCAATGTTACCTAGCGCTCCAGCTATCCTCAGTAATCCTCTACCTTATTTGTCTGGAGATTAAAGCAGCATCAGAATGGTTCCAAGTCCTCAAAATGTGAAATGCTATCGCAAAGCACTTCCGGGCAACCAGACATAAAACATACTTGAAAAAAGCAACGATCGAGGGAGCTAAATCAAACTTACAGAAAGCTGTAAGTTACTTTAACTACCTATAAAGATACTGCACTCTAAATGTAAACTTATTGTTAGTTTATAATAATACAGAAAACGATTTACGCCTTGAATAGAAGTGAACACAAATATGAAGCCGATCTATTCACCGTATCATTACGACCAACTCTAAGCTATAGAAGCTGCCCCAAAGCAGAGTGCTTCCCTGTGAAGGAGGGTTAAACCAGATACCAGAAATGTCAACTCTTTCATTTACTTTTTTTTTATTTATCCACTACTGCCAGCTACCTTTCGGTAGCCGAGGCAGCAGTGGTATAAGGATAGGTTATTTTACATCATGATGCAACAACAGTAAGGTAAAATGCGTATACAAAATTAACAAAAACAAACGCACTACGTTTCTAAAAGAGACAGGATGGGAAATAAGAAATACTTCTGATTTTACGAGCAAACCACACCACGCGGAAGTTCGTTCCATTCGTGTGTTGTGTGTGTAGAAGTAGGAAATTGGTTGGATATTGTTCTGCCCTGAGGCACCAAAATTTTTGCGTTATGTTTCTGCGTGCTTAACATGTCATTTGTACACTGAATGTCGGCCTCAAAATTAATTTGTTTCATTACTGTTTCGTTTTCGCTCAGTAACTACTACGTTTCACTCTGACTACATGTTATTCCGTTCAACGCTCGGCTCCTTCTCTCAGTAATAGTGTTGCGCCGCACAGGACGCGGAACTTGGACGTCAACAAGCGCGACAGGTTCCAGGCTACAGGCGCTCCAAGCGCTCGTGTCGACAGCGACCAGCAATCTCTCCCGCTGAAACCTGAGCCAAACTCGTGGGCTCCGAGCCTTGCGACAGAGGTCACGGGGTGTTATCGGGCGCGCGGCATCCAACCCCCCCCCCCCCCTCCCGCCACTGCTGACGTCATCGGAACTCGGAGGCGGAGCTCGGACCCGAGCTCCGGCCAATAGCGGCTCTCGGCCGCCGAGGGCGGTGCGCGAGCTCATTTATGACGGCGCGCTCGCCGTCTCTCGCTTTTTTTTTTGTCTTCTCTTCTTTTCTGTTTTTTTTTTTTTTTCATTTTGAGAGTGCGGGACAGTGGACAACACCGCGACCTCCTTCGAAAGGAGACGCTGAGCTACACGAAAACTTGGATGAACGTAAGCACGAAAACATAATAGTAATGACGCGGAAAAGAAAGACAAAACGGGGATTAAGCGTAATAATACTTCGCGCGCGGGTTGTCGCCTGCTCGGTATCAGGTGATGCGGAGGAGGAGCGGGCGTCCGCGGGTTTTCACATTACGAGTTGCCGCTGCTTGTATTTTTGTACGCTGGGTTTTCCGTCTGCCGTTGAGTGCCGCTCACTGCACGTGAGGTACAGTGGCCGGAACGGTGCGCTCTATATCGCGAGGCGTCGGTTGGATGTATGGCCTCGTTGAGAGCATTATTTTTTTGTCAGTGAGCGTGGTGACGCTTACGCTGACACGCGGAATAGAAAGTCGGAGCTGGGTCATCGCGCCGTGGTGGATAGCAAGGTGCGAAAGAGAAGTCGGCTTCAGTGAATCGTGTGGAGTTACAGGAGAATAAATTCGAGTGTGTAAGGTAACCGCTTTCGGCGCAGGACTTAGATAACGAGACACGCCTTTAAATGGGCAGCAGTAGGCTCAAGTAGATGTGTATGTGCTCGTAATGATTATGATGATCATGAGCTTCAATCCGGTGGACATTAAAAACACTGTGTACACAGAGAAAAAACGAAGATCAAACATCAGCGCTGAATCCAAGCCAGCGACTTAAGGTCTTGGTAAAATGTTGGTCAAAGAGAATTCCCCAAGGGCATAGTAGAGGCGAAGTAGGTCTTTAGTTGTTTAGTTGGGATGGAGGGGGGGGGGGGGGGGGGCTATAACTGATTACATGGCGTAGAAACAAGGCGTGTCAGAAGTTCCAAGGCCAGAACGTATGCTTTTTAGCTGCGTATATTCTGGTAATAAAGATGCATACAACGCTATCAAGGCACCCAGCGGTAAATGTGATGCTTCTACTACCCCCTACAAAGGTTTTGAAGTTCAGAGGTGCCGCAAACTCTTAACTACACGGTTCTGCAGAGCCAGTACATTAAAAGGCAACTGAGGACAAACTGAGGTAAGCCTGCATAGATAGGGTATTGCATTCTACCTACAAAGAGGCCACTCTAGCTGAAAACGAAGCTTTTATAAATAAGAAAAGACGAAAAAACGAAATACAGGTGTCGCCATCACCCGGCCAATTTCGCAAGTAAAATGCGTGCTTCGACACCGATTTGACACGGGCCTGCACCGTTCTTCACTTGAAAACGTTGATCTCGGAGCCCTGTTCGGTAAGGACGCCACGAGTTTGAATCGACTGGCGGGACGATATTTGAGCCCAATTTCTTCGCCCATAAATGCCTCCTCTGCTGCCGCACGAACAACAGCATTGCCAGAAAGAGGAGGAATATATATATATTTTACCGATTACAGTATCTGGGAGGAGAGCTGCCCCCAGCGTCCCTTTAGAAAGGCAAATACCAAACCGCAGACACGATTTCCGATTTCTTGCGCGTATTTGTCGGTATTGAACACACTTCAGTGTCAACTCTCTAACGGTGTGTACGTGTCTACGACCTCACGGATCGAGTCATGTCTGCGGAACTGCGGCAGTGTCTCCTCTTTGTTGTTTTTTTTTTGAGGGGCCTAATCACTTTCACTCAGTCGCGTGCTTTGTTTTAGCTCGTTTCTCCCACGCCTCTTTTGTTCACCGTTACAACTTAATGCTCCCCACTTTTACGGGCTCTCTCCTTTGTTGGCTCGCAGCAGTCGCGTCGTCGTTACGTTGTATATGCTCTTTGTCTGAAGCCAGTGTGCGTGCATTTTCTATTGTAAGCGTCGCGTGGCGCCGGAGACAATATAGACGAAAAGAGGGGGACGCCCCCTGTCGGTGGGGAGGAGGAGGAGGAGAGAGAGGGAAGGGGGCGACTCGTGCCACATGGCACGCGACTCTTCACACCTGTCGGGGTGAAAGGCGAGAAGCGAGCACAAAAGGGTGCTTTTCTACAGTCTGCGTCAAACTTAACACGCGCAACCCTTATGAAAATGGTCTATAGACAGTCTATAGACCTCTTACTGACTCTACTGACTTCCTATAAATATTGCTTTTTGTCTATTCGTAGTCTATAGAGTGTCTATAGACAAAAGTCTACTAAAAGTGTGTGGCCATAATTCTATAGATTGTCTATAGACTGTCTATGACATTTAATTGCCTATGGACTGTTCTCTAGGATCTGTCTATAGACAGTCTATGGACTTTATAGACAAAAAGTCTATAGATGCTCTAAAGACTGTCTAAAACTTTTTTTGTAAGGGAAGAGCGTCTGTCTGGCTGTCCATGCATTTCTTTGATTTATTTATTTATTTACTGCTACGAGCTGTGAGTGACTTCAATGATATGCGGCTTAACAGAGCTGATTTGTGGACAAGGTGGTGATTCATAACTAGAACTATAGAGTCTTCAGTGTGAATGACCATTTTTACTCTGCAAGCAATAAACGTTAGGAAAAATTGTACTCTGAAATCTGAACCATTAAAATTACGCGGGAGATATTATTGTGTGTTTTTTCAGTGAATATGGAGGAAGAAAGGCAGCAAGCCTTCTAGTGTTAAGGTTTGGTTTAGTTTATGGGGTTTAACGTCCCAAAGCGACTAAGGCTATGAGAGACGCCGTAGTGGAGGGCTCCGGAAATTTCCACCACCTGGGGTTCTTTACCGTGCACTGACATCGCACAGTACACGGGCCTCTGGAATTTCTCCTCCAAAGAAATTCAACCGCCGCGGCCGGGATCGAACCCGCGTCTTTCGGGTCAGCAGCCGAGCACCATAACCACTGAGCCACCGCGGCGGCCCTTCTAGTGTTAAGGGCAAAGCATCTGTGTTCGTGACTGATATGCAGGGGGGCGATAGCAGAGCACATACATAGGCTCGAAGCGAAATAAAGGAAGGTACTGTGCTGGAGTGTAGCGATAATAATATTGACCTGGTTCATTGTTCTTTTTTTTTAGTATAAAACAACGTGCGCAAGTTGCAGCATAGTGTTGCATTCAACTCTTGCCCGTTGCAGCAAAGTAGATATGCGTAAAAATTGGGCCCCAATTCAATTGGTTAGGGCGCAATGCTAAGGGTAGCTCTTTTGGCTAGTTGGTGCATCATGACGGAAAGTAGCACGTTTGTCATTGTGTAGCTTTGTCTTTTCTCTTTGATAAGCTCTTTGTAAGCTTTAAAATTCGTCTATTCCCCTGTGAGCAGTGTAGTGTCCGATTCATTAAAAACGGACTTGTTTGTTAGAACTTAGCCGCATACAGGAATAAAGCAAACTGGATCATTAAACCTTAAGGAAGTTCAGAGGACCTGCAGAGCATCGGAGAGCCTCGCTGACGCATCTCGTTCCATTGGCGTCTCTCGTTCATCTCTCGTTCGTATCCTCTGAACATCCTTAAGCTTTAATGATCCAGTTTGCTTTATTCGATAGTGTATCTGGCTAAGTTTTAATAAGCCAGCTTGTTTTTAATGAATCCGGCCACTTCATTGCTGACACCCCAGTTGAAGTGAATGCAGCCATGGCTCTTCAATACTCAGAAGTAGAATAAGTTTGCCGAGTTAGCGCTACTTCTTGGCCTAGAACAGCGCCGAAGGGGACACAATACACTGTTGTCTGAGCAATGTAACCCTCTCTGTCTTCGGAGCGAGTGTATGTGCGAACTGTCGCACTGCCGCTCCACGCCTCAGATGGGAATATACCTCCTCCCGACGGCTGTGAGTGCCGCGCCGCACCGCGCGATGTACCGCGTCGCCTGGCGCCCTCCGCCGACGCCAGCGCGTCGTCGCCGTCTCCGCCGACGCTGGGGCAACGGAGAGCACGCCGCCCCGCTCTCTCCTCGGTCTCCGGCGGCGACGACGATTCAGTCGGGCCTCGCTCTTCCTGCAGCGAGCGCAACGAGGGCGAGCTCCGCTGCCGAGATCTGCCGTCCACTGGAGTTAAGGGGGAGGAGAGCACGTGCCTGTGCTTCAACAAAGAAAGAAGGAAACGAAGAAGAAGGAAGAGGTGCTGGGAGGAAGAGGAGGGGGGGGGGGGGCACCCGCAATTACGGCGATTTTCTTCCCGGCCGGGGGCCGCGCGGAGCACCAGCGGTGAAGAGAAGCGGGACGGGTCCCCTTGACCCCCGACCCTGCGCCGGACACGCTCTGCTGGCCCGAGCCCTAATTGCCGCCGCCCCTGACGTCAGTGTCACCGCGCGCACCACCCCGCCTCACCCCCCCCCCCCCCCCCCCCCCCCCTCGTCCGCCGCCACAGTGGCTGCTCGGTCGCACGAAACGCCGCGCAGCAGCGCGCTCTGCATGCTGAGCGGGCAACGGCGACGCGACGCAGCAGCGCCCGACGCGTCCGAGTCTGCACCACACACTGCTCTCGTATAAAGGAGGCGAGATGGAAGCACGTCGTCTGGCTGCTGCTGCTGCTGCGTGTGACCTTCGCGTCCGCCGAAGGCTCTGGGGCCGTCGAGGGCCGTAGTGACGAAGGCTACGGCGAAGGCCCTCACGCGTGTGGAGTCCTCTCCAAAACGGCGCTGCAGTGGTGTGCCGGTCTGATACGGCCCACACTGTCGTCTAGACCAGAGGAGAGGTGTTTGCTCTGTAGCATATCTGGAGCAGACTGGATTTCTCGGTCAGCGCTAGGAGCGTTTAAGTCGGCACGAGTCCAGCAGTTGCTAGCGTTCCAGCTAATGAGTGGTGAAGAGACGCACTGAATGAGAAGAACGGCAAAAGGCAATTGGCCTGAGGTAGTCAGCTCTGGCTTGTTAGTCTGGGCTAACATAGGGGGCAAGGGGGGGGGGGGGGGTAGAGGGAGAGGGAGAGGGCCGGCCGCAACAAGGATGACGATAAGAACAGAGTGCGCCGATATGCACAAACGCCGACGAACAGTGGGCCTCTTCAGTGTAGAGACCCAAGTTCTGAGATGCGCAATAACTCAAGTAAGGCTACGTAGCAGCTTCTTGGCATGTAGACTTTCAGTGCACCTGTCCAAAAAGTAATCTAAGCGGTATTAACCTGTTACGGACACAAAGCAACGTCAACTGTAAGCAGCAGCTTGTCAGTATCTGCTTGGCTAGTGACCACCGAGCGTATAGAGAATTCACAAGCATAACCAACTCAGCATAGCACTCAAACTTTTATTGCGAAAGCAATACTAGTTGCACTTTCAGCCCGTCGCGTAGCGAGGCCGGTAGCTACCATATTAGCATATTGGATTGGATTGAATTGAATTGGATTGAATTGGATTGGATTTGATTGGATTGCATAACCGATGCATCACCATGCATCAAGTCTAACCATAAGCACCACCACCAGCTACACTACCAGCTGAACCATGGCGTAGCTACGGATATTGCTTTCGCAACCCATAATAACTGTTTTAAGTATTCCTTCTTTCCCCGAACAGTAACTGAATGAAATCTTCTAACCAATGATCAAATTTCAAAATCATCACTATCGGCATTTGTTTTAGGTATTGTTTAGAAACGTGTTGTCTTTAACTGCTTATACGCTCCATGGATCTAATTTGTATTATATGCTTTGTCTGTGTTATTTTTTTTATTATGTATTCATTGTATCCCACCCTGCTAAAATCCCCAGAGGGGATTGCAGTATTGATAAATAAATAAATAAATAAATAAATAAATAAATAAATAAATAAATTACCGGGCTTAACCAAGCTAAGCCACAGCCAATTTTTTTTATTGCGAAAGCAATACTAGTTGCACTTTCAGCCCGTCGCGTAGCGAGGCCGGTAGCTACCAAATTAGCATATTGGATTGGATTGAATCGGATTGGATTGGATCGGATTGGATTGGATTGTATGACCGATGCATCACCACAAGTCTAACCACAAGCACCACCACCAGCTACACTACCAGCTGAACCACGGCGTAGCTACGAATATTGCTTTCGCAATTACCGGGCTTAACAAAGCTAAGCCACAAGCATTTTTCTCTAACTCGACTGCTTCTGGGGACGGGAGAAAGTACGATGCAGTGTGTTTCGAAGCTGTAGGGCATGCGTCCTGGTTTGATATTAAGTGCAGTTTACGGCTGTTGCTGCATATGAGACCATCTGAGGAATAAACTGCGTCAGCGCTGACATCGCGGTCTATGTTGTAACTGAAAAGCCCCGCATTTACCTGCAGCCAGATGAGAGTTATTCAGATGGGGTTGCGCCATGGCTTCCATGAGAGCCGGTGGGTAGTAGCTCACAGGGCGACATTCGTGGTCATCTGATCCAGGGGGTGTACGGTCTATCGGAACCGTTTATCGGGACCTTAGACAGTGTGCCATCCTTGATTCAGATGACATTGGTATAATAGAGCCACACGAACAGATGAGTGGGGCCCTTAGGCATGTACCATCCATGGTCTATAGGTGGCGTTCGACAAGAAGGTTCATATGGGCAGGGAAGGGGGGGGGGGGGGGGGGTACTCGAGAATGTTCCATCCGCTAACCAGCTAGGATTAGGCCATAAAGACCTTTTGAGTGCTTTTTGGGAAGGTGTCATCTGCGGTCATTTGATGCAGATGTCGTTGGCCAAGTGCCATGCTCACCGAGGATGGGGCTACCTCGATAATTTGTGGTGTTGTTCAGTGGTGGGCTTCAAAGTGTGGGTCGCAGCGAGTGATATCGCCGTCAGTTCTGATGGCGAAAAGTCAAATGCGAATGTGTGTTCTGCCTGGCTCCAGGGAAAACCTCACTGAAATATGTGCATAGTTTCTCAGAACCGTCCGGCTTACGTGGTCCACTGGCTAGCATGGTGTGTGTAGAGAGATATAAATGGCTTTCCTTAAGCTCTACAGAGAGCATAGGGTTTTGTGGCCGATAGGTCTGCTATCTTTCACGGATGTGAAGCTCCAGGGTTGACGAATTGCCCGGCCCGCACGGCTCCGGACTTTACATACAGGCATGAGCTCTTGTGACAAATCTGAATGGTTTGGGATATAGGAACACTTTCGAGAAACATGAACCAACTATCTCTGCTTGACAGTTCTTCCTTAGTTCAGTAAAGATAGCATTGCAGGGCTCTATTGGCGCCTGAAACAGACCCCTTTTACTACTTGCTGCTAGCGGCGGTGGGGGGTTCTAACGTGCAGGCTTGATTAGCCCTGCATTTAGTATGTTGAGAATTGCTCTACCCATGGGACTCGCAGCTTAAATAGAAGTTTTTCCTTCCGCTGACCAAAAAGGCCGGTGTTTTCCGAACTTCAAGAACAGTTATTCTGCTCAAACAGCGCGCTACTCAGTTGATGAACACTCAGGAAACAAACATGCTATATTTCCTGCAGGTCTCAAGAAGAGCTTCATCGCTAGCGCAAGAATTCATTACCACTCTGTGTACTCACTGGCATCATCGGGTCGGGGCGCGCAAACTGCGTTGCAATTTTGCCCATGCAGTGCCGGCTGCGTCACTTCTATGCATCTCTACTTTCATAGTGACCGAAGAAGTGACCGAAAAGTGACCTCGGTTGAACCTTTCCGCGGCCATATGTATAGATACATAGAGGTGCAGGATTACCCCTTGATAGAAATGCAAACAAAGAGAAAAGGGATGGAACGAAAAACGACAAGAAGGCCAGCGGTATGCGGTGGAGTTAAAACGGGCCTGTCGCTTTGCGGCCATCGAATGGCCCATAATCTAGGGCTCGTAATAAGTGTACGTCACGATATATACGGACAGTGAAGAGCAAAAGCAACGGCGGCTGCAAGGAGCTCCATCCCAGCAGTGTACGTGGCGCCGGTGTGGAGGGAAAAGGTCCTCGGCGTTCACATGCATGCCGAGTGTCGCTCGTACATCCTGGGCTGCCGCGGGAGCTGCTCTCTTCCTGGTGGCGTAAATCATCGCCAATCAAAAGTCAAGCGGGCCTCTGTGGCGCACTCTCTGTATGAGCCGAGTGCCCGACGGAGGGGGGAGGGGGAAGGTCACGCTCGCTCCCATCGAAGCCGATTGGGAAGGCGAGGGAAAGGGGGTGCCCGTTTCTTTCCATCCTCATCTTCCTTCTTTCTTTTATTCGTCTCTGCGCCTTCTGTTTTTCATCTGCCGATACGCGCATGAATCTTTCGGTTTTCGCTACGCGCCAGTTGTCTTACGTGTCTCCTTTGCGGGTATTCCGTTAACGCAGGAGTCGTTGCCCCCTCTTCTCCGCGCAGTATTCTAAGTGATACCGTGCGTGCGTGCGTGTCAGCTGCAGGCATTCCGTTCAGTTACACGCACTCCACCTTCGGCTACATCTACGAAGTGGATGTATCCGATCAAAACAGAATCAAATCAATTTTTTTTTTCATACTTGTAGTAAAGAAAGAGTCATCTGGGTCCTAGCCTTCTAGACTAGACTTGGTCTATGCAGTAAGTAAAACCAATTATGCCAGACGACTCGACATTACACCTTAATTTAAAGTGTAACAAAGTTGTACAGTACTTATAAAAAGAAGCGAAATACGCAAGGAATTATACAACAGTTACAAAAAGAGTAAGAAAAAAGTGACACGCATGTAAGAAAATCATTGGTTTATAATAGAGTCACGTATTGATTACTTCGGTGGAACTTTCTTATTTCGGATACTTCAAAATAACCTACAAGTATGGCGGCAGTAGCATAGGCATAAGTTATTTTGCCATAAAAATTCATGAAGCCGTTTCCGCAAGAAGCAATCCGTCTTTAGGTTGTCTGGTTAATCAGCGAGGGTCGGACTCTCGCGAGGAGTTCTTCGCCATGAGTGAACTCATAGCTTTATTTATTGTACCTTTTTCTGGCCGTGTGTCTCGGTTTTCGCTGGTTTTTTGTTAGAACACGAATAACCATTATTTGAAAACACAGCGCAAAAAGGACACGGACGACACACAACTTGACGGGCGCCTGTCTCGTTCAGTTCCGTGCTGTCGGTGATCTTTTTGCGCTATGTTTTCAAAGAGCTGTTGCCAACTAGCCAAAACCAAGCTACTGTTACATGAATAACCAACTCGTCCAGTAATTCATGCTCCTTTATTTAGCACTTTTCTGGCACCACCGAAGGACCAGATTGGTCTAGTGGGCACCTAGATAACCGCACTAAGACTGAGGTCCCGATCTGTTCCTCTTTAGGTTCGAACGAAGCCAAACAATAAATGTCCTACAAGGCCTCTGCTTCTCAAGAACTTCTCGTTAGTGGCATTATTAAAGGAAATCATTGCAAGCGGCGGAAAATGTGGAGGGTGATATTGCCGGTGACAATATCATTCAACTGATTCTGGCTGATGTGGTTCCCGGAGTTCTACGCTCACCTGAGTTTGGGTGTGTGCGTTTGGGGTCATGAGAAAGGGTCGTGGTAAGGGGAAGCGCGGTATAGATGTCACAATCACTTCTCGAGCGAGGAGGAGGGTGAACTGTTTGGGAGCCTCTCTTCTTCTTCCCCTTCATTCTATAAGAATATCCCCAAGAGACGGTGGTCTGTGAACACGCCATGCCAGTGGCCCACGCTCTGTCCTCCACAGTGCCCACCGCGGTGTACCGCCGTGGAATCAATGCCTTCAAGTCTGCCCGGTGGTGTTTAAGCTACAGCTCTCGAGGGAATTGAGAAACGTCTTCGACGTCGTACGGGATAACGAAAAACTGTGACTGCCTCCTTCTGTCTACAGATATGCAGGTTACCCTATTGTACCAGACCACAAGGACCTTGTGAAAAGTAGAGTGGACGCACTTTCTGCAGAGGCGGAACGTAGGGGCCCGGGTTCCGGGGCATAGTAGGTGTCATTGATTTCGCCCACCCAGAAAAGGCGAACAGCTTTGCTCTTTTGTTGCTGGTTTATCTGTTCTGAAGATGACCGGCGCTGAGGAAGATACTGCAAGCTTTCCACTCCTGGGCACTGCACGAGACAAAAGGTGGCTGAACCTTCTTTGCAGGATCAGACAGTCGTTGTGTACGACCGTGTTCGGAGCTCGGAAGAGAGGCCAAGGGTGTATACCGCTGTCGCCAGCACCTCTTATGCTGCTTTCGTTCTTCCCTGCGGCCTGTGCTGCGGCTTCGACTTCGGCTTTACGATCGGCCGCGGGGCCAACGCTCTGTCCGCGGAAGAGGACGGCTTTTTACGCGTCCGCATATACAGACGGGCCGGACGGACGCAACCCCCCGGCGTGCAAAGCCACCACGGCTCGAAGCCTCATGCATGCAGCTTCAGGGAATAGAAGCATCAGGCCATACACCGGGCGGCCGCTACAGCGTCGGCGGCGGACTGCGGCGTGAAATATGAAAAAGGCGCATTGTCTGGGAACGCTGCAGCTGGGATAAGCGCGCTGCCGCGGCTCTCCCGCCGTCGCCGGCATAAACTAGCCGAGCGCCAGATCGCCCTCCACGGCGGCGCCGGCCTTGCGGCAGCTCCGCCGGTGAAGGGACCGACAGGGCCCTCCGAACGGCACTGGTTATTGTGTGCAGTGCACGGGAGGCTGGTGGCGCTTTTCGACCCATTACGCAGCGACAAATGTCGTGTGGGTTAATTTAATGTGTATATCAGCATTGGAGAAGCACTTCGGAATTCTGCTCTGCTTACTTTGGAAAGTACAGTTAGGTTTCCTGCTCTTCTCAGTACAAGAGGTGTACACTCTGGAATCTCGCTCTCCTCACATGGAAGGAACACTCGAGAATCTTGGTCTCGTCATGAAGGAGCTACACTCTAGTAATGTAGAAGAACTCCTTGCTGGGCGAGTTGGGATGGCACTTCTTGGGATGGCACTGCGCGCACGAACAAACATACACAGGAAAGAGCAGAACACTAAGAGTCATGAGGTTCTTATATAGGAGGTACTATCAGCGTCAATTGAAACGCGAACAAGCCAATTGAAACGCGAACAGCACAACTCGCAGATATTACACTAGGGAGACAAAATACATAAGCAGTTGATTTTCCCACCGTAGCCGGAAAGACCGCTCTTCTGAAATGTTAATACGCCACGCCTGTATTTCACCTCCAGCTTCTAATATTCTTGATTTTTTGTGCTCGCGTTTCAGGTGTTTTGTTCGCATTTCATTTGACGCTGATAGTAGAGTAAGGAATCCCTGCTCTTATCGCATTAGAGGAGCACTCCAGAACCACGCTCTCCTCAAGTAGGAGGTAAATGCAGAATCCTGATCTTTTCACATAGGAGGTGCGCTCCGGAATTCTGCTCTGCTCGTATACAAGGAACACTTCAGAATCCTGCAGTCCTTATACATGAGGTACGCTCTCGAATCCTGTTTTCCTCATTGCAGCAGTAACACATCATAGTCCTATAGCGTTACACTGGCAAATCTACTCTCTTACTCTCACGGGAGGGTGCATTATTAGTGAGGAATACATTGTCCTAGCGGGTTTCAGGTGAAGGTAAACAAATCAGGTGGCGGCTGAGAGTCAGGTTGGCGCATGAGGGTGCATTAGCATGACAAAACAAAGAGGCTGCAACAGACAACACAAGCATCGCGTCTTCTTGTTTCCGTGCTGTTCACAATGCGCAGCCCTTGCCGAATCGCCCAGTTTTCCATTCCACTGACATTAGGTAATCTATGGGTACAGCGTGGTCGCAGCTCGCGCAGGGCGTGGTTAACAGTGAGAGAGGTGTTTTTCCAGCAGTGGACGTGTTGGGCTGGTGGTTATGATGTCACATGCACGAGCCGGGAGCTGAATGGTCTGTTGAACTGGTAAACAAGAGTACGACGGGAACGTCGACGGTCATAGGGTGCCTCATTGTTCATTACTGACATAGGTACTACCCTAGGCAGACGACAGACGTGGTAAGACCACAAGTCATCATCCTCCTGGGGTGCACTGCAGCGCACAAAGGTGTAGTATCACGCAGGGAGCGTTTATTTCACTCTCTTTTTTCCATTCCACATACGTAATGTCATGGAGACAGGGCCCTGCTCACTTTTGGAATTTACTTCTCTTCCGCGGAAGTGAAGCATTTTTGCAAGTGTTTGCTAAATAGTGTGCCTTAAAGATGTAGTCTCGGTTGTCAGAGCGAGGAGGAGGCGTTCTTGTTTTAGTACTAAAGTATTACTTCACGAGGTCTAACCAGCTCGCCGAGTTTATGTGAAGCTTGACCTTGAGGGCGACCTTGGACTATGCAGAAAAGAAATAAATATAAATAAATACTGCCGCGACTGAGAGCCGAACCCGCGGCGGCGTGAAGAGATCAACTTCGCTGGCCGCTCACTCACTGCACAGTAGAGCACAGTGAGCACATATGCAGCCGATCAAGCCTCGTGTTTAACAGCAGCACACTCTCGCATTGTGCGCTGCACATGTCGCCTTCATCAACTTCCATCTGCGGCGCGAACAGCTACATCAGATCAGCTTGACCTCGATCAGAGGTCAACCTGACTCTAATGTCGTCGCCAGAGGGGCCGACGACCCAGCAAACCAAAACCATGAGCCAGCCCGGCGGAACACATGCTTTCGCGCGTCAACTCGGTTTGACTACATCCCATCCCTTATGCAACACCCCTTGAATGAGGGCCTTTAAGGAATAAAACTGCACTCATGAACGCCTTACCAGATTTTTTTTACTGCCGATGATTAAAAGAGAAGAAAGCAGCTGTGTTCTTTGTGATGCAAGCGGATGGCAGAGGTGACGGCAACTACGCACATGTTCAGTTTCATATTTTATGCATTGAAATGCACCTACAAGTAAGTTTTACAGACTCTGCAGCGATATAGCTACATACATCGGATAGAGTTTGCAGTGTTGACGGCTTCTCAGATGCTGCCTTTGACTAGCAGTTGTACAGTAGTAGCAGTAACAGTAATGAATGCAGTAATAGTGTCGTAACACCACTGTATCAGGAAAAAATATTGGTGTCACAACTCAGGGCTCACGCGGCCACCTTTTGAGCAGTGAGAAGGTACCTCCTGGCACCCGGGTCACGTGATCAGGGTTGGCCCAGGGTGCATACTCGCTCTGAATATGCGCGAGAACATGTGTGTGCTGGTGCGTACATCATTTAGAAGGGTAAAGAGCAATGACAGCTGTGAAAGTTAAGGAGAGAAAGCAGTGCAGGGTTGTAACCTGTCTGAGCGGTCTCAACCCCGTCGCATATAAGAGGAGCAGATGGCTGTACCGGAAGCCCGCAATAGAGTCTTCCCTTCATGCTAAGCTCTTGGAGAGAAATGTTTGCCCTTGTGTAAGGTGCAGAAGAACTGACCGTGTCTTTCAGTTCTTCCCAGATGCGGAGTCGCATCTTAACTCGTCTAACGTAACTCATGACAAGCGCGCAGCCACTAGAAAGAGGTTATTTTTCAAATTGCGGCTGTTTGCGCTTACGCTCATGCTTCCGCAGAACGGTCTTAAACAGAGGCGGATTAACCAAGCGCCTAATCCTTCTGAATCAACACAACTCGTTGCACATTCCGTCTTTTCGCAACATTAGTGCAGGTGAAAGACGGTTCACTGGGTTAATGTTGCAAAGCTACTCAGCCTTTGAGGGACGCTGTTGTTGAAAGCTCCAAAAAATTCCGAACGCCTGGGGTTCTTTGAAGTGCACTGACATTGCACAGTACACTGGTCTCCGGTATTCCGCCTCCTTCGAAATGCCACCGCCGGATCCGGGATCGAACCCGCGTATTTCGGGTCAGCAGCTGAGCACCATAACCAATGAGAAACTACGGTGGCTTGCTGTTAGAAGACGACCAGCGTATCGCAAACTGTTGAGCACGTTTAGCTGCCCGATAAGAATATGAAGTGTATTGTTTCATCTCTTAATGAGGACTCCTGGATTTTTCTATGTCTGTATCGAAACGTCGAAGGAAACTGGAAGACAGCAGTGACGTCAGAAACTTGGTCACTTATTTCGGATAAAGTCGACAATGGCGTGAAATTCCCTTGAAAAGCTTAGAGACTAGATATTGCCCTGATTAGAGATACTCGAATGGTTCTAAGAAAATAATTGCAATCACCACGTTATCACCTCTGCAGCAGTGTATTGTTGTTCTGTAATCTTCTTTATGGGCACTGACTGTTTCTGCTCTTTGGCGATTCATGTGCTATAAGTCAAAGTTAGCCACTTAACCGCTTCCTAACTAGACAATCTTATGAAGACAAAGATTCGTGCCAAGTTACAGTAGCTCTAACCCTCCTGGAGTGCACGAAACTCACGGGGATCCTCTCTGTAGCATTACCTGTGCAGGTCTGTGTTGCTGCCTTCCAAACTCTGCAGCAAACCATAACATAACCTTTCCGAAGACAAATAACCTCAAAGCCTTAAAGTAGTTTTGAAGGACAAAAATTGCGGCGTCTTCCTCGTTAATAAATTCAAAACGCAAGCGAGGCTCTTCTCTCTGCAAGCTCCCTCATCCTTACCGCTCCTAACGCACACACATCACGCATCTGTCACAGAAAAAGATCTCGCTCTGAGGCGACTGCAAAGCTGGAATGCAATTTCGTATAACGAGACGGAAAAGTAACGTTCACCGCCTGTCCTCGTCTCTCTCCCTTCTCCGTAACCGTCCAAAATCATTTCACGGGCGGTGCCTTCAAAGGAAATTCGAGCGCTCTCTCGAAAAACAAACAAGAAAGCAAACAGGACCGCCTTTTCAACCCGTCCGCGCTCGTCTCTTGCGCCGTGCACGCAAGTCACTCTCGGCGTGCTTCTTCCACTACGGTCCCGCGCTACCACCAGGAGGAGTCGCGGTCGCTTTCTCTTTTCCGATGCCGCGCGCGAGGTGCTTGGCCGCAGGCGGTTCCTCCTTTCCCCTCCGGACCCCTTTCTATCTCTCTCTCTCTCTTTCCTTCCCACCGCTCGTGCGCCACCCGTGGGAACAAAACACTCACTCTCTCTCTCTCTCTCTCTCTTTCCTCAGCGCGCAGCCGTACTGAGGAGGAATCGGCGGCCGGGAAGCAACTTCCGAGCTCCCGGGCATCTCTCTTCCTGGTGCCCCCCCCCCCCCCCCCCTCTCCTCCTGCGGCCAACAGGTGCATCGCCCGGCGCTGCCGCGGGCGGCTCGCCGTAACTTCTTACCGCGGAGGCTGACGGCATCATGGAAGGGAGTGCGTTGGCACCTTGGTTGTCACCCTCGGCGCGCGTGTTAGCCGTGCTCATACAACGCGTGGCTGCGAGGTGTGTCGTCGCACACGCGATGCACGTTGATTGTGAGGCACTGTTTCGCTAGGGGCTTGGTGCATGCACGAAACACTTCGTAAGAAGGAAGACAATGGGATAGCTAAAACCATTTACAGCTTGAGAACAGCATCAGAGGCCCCGTTTTTCACCAGAGGGTGGGGGTGTGAACGAAATGCTTCATTAGAGAGAAAACAATGCGATAGCTATGACCGATTACAGCTTGAGACCAGGAAATGGTTTACTGTATTTCACCGATCACTAACCTCTGATTTGTCTACGCGAAGTGATATGCATGCAAGTTTGGTAATAAATGTATTTTTTAATCATTACTGCAACCTAAAAGTAACATGTTCACATGTAACGTAATCGAGTAATTTTAATTTCCTGGGCTGATAGACAACTGCAGAAGCTCTATCTCTGTAAGACAATATGTTGCCGTTTCTTTTTAATGCATTTAATTTTAACGCATTTTTAATGCCAAGCACTTTAGTGGCAAGGTGATCTTGTGATGAGCCCGTATCTGATAGCAGTGAGACTCCGTAACATCACCGGTCAGGCCATGAATGGATTGAAAAGGAGAATAAATGGGCAATGGGGACAGAGGGGCAAGGGGCGATTAGAGGTAGTTTTCGTCTGAAAAACACTGGCCCCTATTCCACTATTTTATTCCGATACGACATTAACCGCTTTAAATACATTGCGACCTCACTAAAGAAATAACTGTATCCGCTAGTCCTGTCTACCTTTCTTCTGCTGTCCCGTGTGTTGCGCTTTGTAGTAATCCGTTTTAACCATGACCCAACAATCCCCGAAGCAAACGCTGCTAATAACGACGCCTGCTTAAAAGAACGCCTTGTTGGGCTAGTTGGTAACTGGCTAGTTGATTTGGCTAGTTAGTTGGTAGGGCTAGTTGTTTGGGCTAGTTGGTATACCCGCCTTGTTTCTGTGTGTGTTTCGCGCCTTTACCCAAAGAAAGACACCTGCATCCCCTCATCCACCCTATCACCGGCCTCTAAAATATATATATTTTTTTTTTTTTCATTTAGCGCTTCACAGGATTTGCTCACACCTGCTACCGCGCAGCGTCTACGGCGAGCTTGATTACCCGTACAGAATTTATCCGTCAGTGGCACTTAAAAGCGCTCGACGAACGCCGATCCCATGCGTGGAAGCCCCTCAGCGCCTGCAGCGGAGGCTTCTCCGTGGAGCAAGTTCGCGCGTGGTATGTCCTTTTCTTTCTTTCCTTCTTCTTCAACGGCGCGCTATCGGCCATCCCTCGCTGCGCCCCCGGCGGCCACTTACGGTAACGCCGGAAGTCCCTCTCCGTTTTGCCGCAGCCCCCTTTGGCCTCCAATTACGTCGCAGAGGAGAAATCGATCTGTGGGATCCGTGGTGGCACCGGCAGCCGAAAAGAGGATGCGCGGCCGCTATGCGAGTTCTTCCCCCTTCCCCTGCCCGGAGGGGAAGGACAGGTGCGACCTCCGGCCGCGCTCCGAACGCATCGCGGATTATGGAGGAACTGCGAACGGCGCGCGTTAATGCGTGCGGGCTGATCGACTGCCGATGGCGCTGGCGTTATACGATGGTCCGGACGGGGATATGGCTGTATTAAGGCGAAAACCTTAATAAGCCTTAATAAAGCCTTAATAAAGCTCACACTGTCGTCCGTTAGCAGAGGGTATCACACCTTTGGCAGCGTTTGAGTCGTGTTAACTCAAGACCTAAAAAAGATAGGAGAAAACGAACGGTTGCTTCAGATAGAGGAGGAAAAAATGAACCTAGAAGCCAGGTTTGATGACTGTCGATTAATTAGTTAATTAATTATAGCAAAAATGTCGAAATTGCGTCGAAATAGCGCGGACGTCGATATAGCCACGGGAACGATGTGACGTCACATCCACGGGAAGTAGTCACGGCATAGTGAAAATTGTCACATAATGGTCGGAAAAACGTCGGATTTATGTCAAATTAGATGGAAAAGAGTGTAATTAAGCATCATTACCACTTGAGATCTGCGAAAGATGTATAATTTGGGTATCGATATAGCCACGGGAACGGTGCGACGCCACATCCACCGGAAGTCGTCATGGTATAGTGTCCTCGGCTTTCGCCTCTCAACACTAGTTGTCAAAGTGTCCTCGCAATTTTTGGGGTTTACATGCGGACTTAAAGGCAACTTCCAGGGCAATCCTTCGTTTTTCTTGACCTCCTTGCCCTGACAATTATCAGTAGGAACTTTAAAACACGTTTTATAAGAGGCATGCGCTCACCATGCATTTTCTTAGAGCTGTTTTTCGTCTCGAGAACATGGGCGCTGGAGCGGGATGGGGAATGGTAGCTATTTCCCGCTTTCTTTCCCTCAAATTAACCCTGGAGGTCCGGCCTGTGGCGATGGCTTGCACGACAAGGTCCTCCGAGCGCAGCAAGGTCTCCAGTCCTCCCAGGTCTGATAAACACTTGAGTGCAGTAGGGTCATGCGGGGAGCCAAGGCTCTGCGTGACCCGAATTCCTTCGTTATAATAGTTTTCCTCTCTCTCTATCGCTTCCCTCAAACCTCCCTTGACCCAAAGCATGACTTTGTCTTCAGAAGAGAAAGAAATAAACATGCACTGCACCTGTCCTTCTCTATGTTCATGTAACTGGTTGTATAAGTTTTGTAGAATCACTCAACGGCGGTGGGGGCTCGTTGGTATGACACTTTAATGCGTCAAGTCGCCAGCAGAGCAGGGAAAACTTTAAACTTGGCACGGAAGTATGGAGGGGTCGACACCTCTCCAGATTATTGTTTACGAGAAAGCAGCACTGGCTGCTTTTCTTACGACGACGACGAAAGTTCGAGGAACGCATTGTGCAAATAGTATACGGTCCCCTCCAAGAGTTGCTTGTAAACAGAGACATAACGAAGCAGCAAAGTGCATAAACTTAAGCGCAGAGTAGGGACTATCTGGTTCAACGGTCGCGAAAATAAATTGCCCCAGGAACACATTAAACAAAAAATCAGATTCAGACATGCACTCAATCATTCAGCATGATTTCACAGGATGATGCCGCTCGACAAGTGTGCGTATGTCTGCATGTTTCACGTGTTTTCTAATGCGTTCCCTTATCGTCCTTGCTGGTAAAGGCTGCACTGAACAGTAGTCGGTTTTCGCTTCAATGTATGTACTAAGTCGTTTCCTTGTCTGCATGTACTGCATTTTCTTAACTAACGCAAAGGCTTAACGCATGGTGGCTTAACGTATTAAAATTAGTAAAGCAAGCGGCGCTACGTTGATTGGCCGATACAGAACCGGCAACATTATTTTCTTTAAAAAACGGGTTCGGTAAACATTCTGCTCTGTGTTTATACCTGTCTGTCTACCCCCCCCCCCCCCCCCCCGCTCCATTTTTATTTCTTTTTGCTTCTATGTACGGATATGTTTCAGTTTAGCACGCCGCCACTCTCACGTCGTTGCTGAAGCCACAGACCTTTCGTTTGAGCGCACCGCTCGGCCATTTTTCTTGCGCTCCTAATTCCTTATCTTCCGGCAAGTCGCCCCTGTAAATGTCTTCCTTGCCTGGCCACAGAGCGAGGGACGAGCAGCTGAACCGGTCACTTGCGGGACAAGCGCTGCATTTACGGTGCTAAGCCGAACGACGCCACGGCGATGGACATCTATTACTCAGGGCGGCGTCGATAAGAGCGGCGCGTTGGCGGCCGGACTCTGAGAACATCGCTTCCGCGGCTCGAATTCCCCGGTATGGCTTCGCGACTTGGTGCACTGGTTAGAACCGTTGCCCGCGGGAATCCCGCAAGCATCTGCTTCTTATCCATTCTTGCCCCAGTCATTCCTGGCCTTCGGGCATTCTTGGCCTTTTTGAACGTCGTATGTAATAATACAAAAGAAATCATCATCGTCCTAATCCTGATGATCGTCAGCTCGGCTCAGGGATACTACCTCTGCCATCTGTCTCCAATTAGCCATGTCTCGTCTTATATGTAAATTACTTTTGAGGAAAGGACAGAAGGCAGTAGCTGTCCCACCTTCCATACAAACCACCTGGACACGGCATAACAGACAGGGGTATTGCATATAGACCTTCTCACTGCTACAGCTTAATTGGGTGCACGAGCGTACTGGGATGCAACGCGCATGCGCAGTAGGCTACCTCTATGAAATCTGCCAACCTGAATGCTGTCTGCCACAGCACCCAACGAAAGTATGGCGGCGCCCATAAGGTTCAATTTCAAAAGGCGCGTATACCCCGTGGTTATTGCTGAATCGAGCGTTAATGACAGAGGTGTGTTGCAGTCCTCAGTGCACCTCGATCCCACCCCCCCCCCCCCTTGCCCCTTACATCGAAAGGGAAAAGACAAATAATCCGTCACCCAAGAGCTATGTGCCCTTTGACTCGGATGCATGGCTGCACAGTTTGCAGGTATAGCTGTCAGCGGCATTTTGCAGCTATAACCGAATGAAGTATACCTAATAGGCACGTCCATCGCTATAATAAATATTTTGACGGTTGCACCGCCCTCGTTCGTAATAAGGGAGCATTCGTTATACCTGCTGCCGTTATAGGTGGGATCAACTGTAATGTTCAACTATACGAGAAAAAGGTCTTTCATGGACGGTAGTGCATGTGCATTAGTGCATTTACACTGGCGCTTGTACTCAAGGTATCGCCAACACGACGGTGTCGCGATTGTGTCGAACTCCAACTGAGACAACTATTGCTCCCTCCGCAAATCTCTATACTTCTAAAAAAACGTCAACGCTTGCTATATTGAAGGGCCAGGCTTGGGTGTCTGGGTTGGCCACCGCCGTCCAGTCCAGGAGGACACGTGTCACGTCCTTATGTCCGTGACCGTACACGTAACTGCGGCGGTTAATCTGCAGGTGAGTTATGTCCACAGCAGCGACCTTGATGATGCCCATCCCTCTCTCTAGAGATGGTCACGCTCACTGTCCTTGCGTTTTGGAATAAAAGCACGTGCGGAGATACAGAGCTCCAAGCAGTGCGGAAGTGCTGAAGCAGGGTTGGGGATGAGGGCCATCGCGTGCCTTCCAGAGCAGGGCAGAACTATGGAGCGCATGCGCGTATCAGATGCTGCATAGGCTGCGAAAGGGGCTCAGGCGAGTAAGTTGGCCGGCGTTTCGCATAAACTGTGACGCTATCCCGCCATCCTCTGCTCGTACATGCATGCTCCAGAGTGCCCTGCCGTAGCGCGGGGAGACATAGACGGACGAGGAGAACGGAGGGGGGGTCGCGCCGCGGATCAACGTCCTCGCCGCTGCGTGAACGAGGCACGCGGCAACAGTGAGCGGCTGTCCTGGGAACCCGGGCCTCGGGTGCCTATTCCGCGCTTGACCGCCGCCGCGCGCGCCGGAAATCGTCGCGTAATTGCGGCGCCCTTTGCTGACCCCCGCCGGATGCGGCAGCGCTCGTCGGCGTCGACGCCGCGTGCAGTTCCGAGTGGGGGACGTCGACGCGACGACGGTAGCTGGAGCGGCCGCGTACAACAGCGCGCTCCCGAAAGGCGCCCCCCGGCACCTCTTTCGCCCTCGCTCTTTCTCTCTTTAACCGAGCCATCTTTTTCTCCTCCCCTCTCTCTCTCGTCGTTCTTCTCCTTCCTGTTCCCCTCTCTGGGACGTCTTTACACCGGCTGCGTTTTGATAGTGACCCCTGCCACTGATCCCGACCTCGTCAGGGCGCGGAACGTCAAGTTATGTATTATGTCGCACCCTTCCAGGTACTAAGATGCCCCTTCATGCGTTGTGATCACGGGGCCTTAGCGTCTCAGCTGGGCGCACTGGGCATCCAGTTGTCGCGCTCAGCCATGCTGGAGAGGAATAAGATTTTACTCTAATAACTTTTGTGATGTCGTGCCAAAAATCCGCTTATACATCGCGGGTATCGAACTAAAAGCTTTGCCGCCATGACACTATGTAGTGTGTGTGGTGTAGTCCGGACAGTTTTAGACGCAATGCCGTGTAGTTTCCTTGGATGCCACAGACTTCATAAAGATGACGCGTTGCTTTTCTTCACCATGGTAGTATTATTTAACAGGTAAGTGACAACTGTCACCTCTTTGATACAAAGGGGATGCTATGTATGTCCGTCCGTCCGTCCGTCCGTCCGTCCGTCCGTCCGTCCGTCTTTCTATCTGTCTTAGAGGCCTGAAAGTAGGGAAGTGACAGTGATTTAGGGATGGTGTTTGAGGTATCCAAAATGGAATAATTATAGAAGTGAAATCCTAAGAAAGAGTTAAATTATCAAAGTTAAAAAAAGGTTTGAAAACATAATAGTAATAAATCTCGCACTTTTTGGCGCCCACCACTTCTCTTTTCGAAGGTGACGCTCCTACCATCCATCGATCCACGTATCTTAATAAATAACAAGTTATTTATCATTTTGGGCTATTTAATTTGTAAAGCGTATTCTGTATAGTCGCCTTCACTTCATTTTCGAGGCCGTGTTTCCTGGTCACGAAATATTCTACAATAAATCATGGATTTCCGAAAGATCATATTACATTATCATTATATCATCATTATACAGCATTTCCGGCCTGCTACCACCCCAGTCAGGTTACATCCATGGCGGACGAACACCTCTCCCCTTTACTGTCGATTATCTTTGCCCTGCATCAACTGCGTATACCTGAGGAGTATGCTTTCGGGTGTTTATTTTTGCAAAAAATCCGTAGATGCGTTTGGGCGTTTATTTCTTTTCGGAGAAATCGATGTTTTTCGGCTAGGTCTACGGTGGAAACGCTAAAAGAAGTGATTATCTAGCAAAGAAATTGCCGTATTTTACCAAAAGGGGTGATAGAAGCAAAGATCAAGCATTTTTTTTTACTTTAAGTTAGAAAAGAACGCCTACCAAACTTGAATTAAATTCCTTTTCGCAAACCGACGGCCCTCTGTCGAATGTTTTGTTTTGATTTTTTTTACTTGACCGGTGCGAACGCTATGCACAGTTGCTTTTAGTGTTGAGCCTATTGATGCTCACTACCTTGTGTTGTGTTCGTAGCAGTGCAGAAATTATTGTTCCACATTAACACTTGAGTAGTTAAAATACGCTCAGCAAAATACGGGCTAGTCGCACACATGTAGTTTTCAAAACAAAGGAACAACGACGGCAGCAGTTTTAATTGACCTCCGACAGAAGATTCTTGAAGTTGCATTCATCCCGCACAACCACAATAAGTCTGTAGGTGTGTTCGTAGTCCGCCAGTTCCCCTGTCAACCCGCACTATAAATATGTAGGTCCGTTCGTTGTGCGCGAATTCCTCTCGCAACTCCTTTCCACACATGAAACAACAATTTGGACGTCAATATAGGGGTCACCTGTGAACTGGAAATCATATTGGGTGCTCATGGTGCAGGGAACCGCTTGGATTTAACAACTAACTGGCCTCCTCAACTTGTCTGAGGTCCTTGTAACATGCTTCAAAATGCTGCAAGGTAACTCCTTAGCTGCTCATCTACCGTGTTCATCAGGCTGTCCACGCTTCAGAGGCTATTTGTGCCTGATTCAACTTGTAGCAGGAAAAGTTTCACACCAACGACGGGACACATCTAGTGTGCAATGTTCCCCGATTAACATGCCGTAACCTCGATTAACGATGCAGATATCCCGCTTAAGAAGGCATCCTCAGAACCTCTTCAGAATATTCAAGAGGTTAGACAAGTGCTTTGAAGTTTTGGCTCCTGTCTATGATGAAGTAAGTGCTTGTGACAAAAGGCGTAATCAGGCGCGAATGGTTCACATCTTCTGTGAGGGCCATGGTTGAGGGCCTTGATAAAAAGCCACCGTGGCACTGTCGAGAGCCTCTTCTCTTGTACAAAAATTTGGAATATTTGAAAATTTTAAGAGGCTGTCTTGAATATATTGAACGTAATGGTTAATTCTTCCGTTGTGTTGCAAATTTTTCTTTTAAAGTTTTTCCATCGCTCGCACAGAGCAGTTAGGTTTGCAATAGAAAACCAATGGGGAATGCTTTTGGCGATAGCAGAAACGCCAATAGCAGAAAAAAGTGCAAGCCTACCGACGGCACATCAGTAGATACATTTATTGTTATAGCGAAATCTTACAATATATGGAAAAATTGCGTTCATCACATCTTTCCCGTTCGAAAATGTCTAGAATTGCTGGGTATTGGAAATGAGTTCATATGGTGAGATTCTCACCGATGTGAGCTTGAAATATCGGCAGTACTGTTCTGAATGCCTCGTGAATATTTTGCGTGTTATGAAAAGGAGGGGAGTAGGAAAGTTTGTCGGCGAAACAATCATCCGCATGTCTCAACAAGTCGAATACCGATGCTTTTTGGTTTTGACCGATTCCATAATTTCTTTTATTGGTGGTTGTTTATCGGTGTTTTTCGGTAAGATTGCAAAGTGTACTTTACGTATAACTTGTGCCAAGAATTTTAAACAGTGAGGAGTTTCGGTTAAACAATTTGCTGGGACAGTGACGGAGAGTCAGTTTGGGAGATTAGGTGTTTTGGTATGATGACCCAGCGAATATCCGAGATAATTGTGGCCAAGCACATTACGGAATGAAAGTTAGTTTCATTTTGGTATTGGAACATGACAGAATAACATAAATTTCAGAAAAGGTTTAGACAGCTCAATGTAAGGTTGTACCAATTGTACCAAAGTTATTTTGCACTGTAGATTTTTTTTTGCTTCATCGAGCTTGCTTGATGTGGTCCCGTTATTGCTCCAATCCAATCGGATTGACGTCAGGAGGGTGCAATAACTGATGTAGTGCGTGTGCCTTACTTACATTGCTTGAAGTTTCTGGGACAGTAGTGTCTAAAATTGAGAGATTTTCCCTACAACAGAGCAGGTTTTCTAACAGTCTTGCCGAACTAAATTTAACGACTGTGCTCCGAGTCTCTTCCTCATGTGAAGGATTTACCAGATCGTTTGACAGGCTACTCCGTTGCATCTGCCTATAGTGGGTGCGATTAACTACAAGCAAAAGAGCACAATTAAGGACCATAGTATATAAGTATGCGACTGTTGACACCACAGTTGCATAATACTGTGCACCCTCACCCAATGAGCAGTGGTGTCGTGTAATTTATTGCGCTGGCTTGCTTACTTTCTTGTGCGTCCCGTAACGTTGCCATTGTCTTTTGTTGGCAACAGTACCACGTGGTTGGGGAATGCTCCATGAAAAAAGTTGGAGGCTTATCAAGGTTAAGCCCAGTGGATGCGAAGCAGCCTTCGTTTTGCATTCTTATTATTAACGTCCTTAGCGTTTGGAGGCATCTTGACCGCATACACGCCCGGCGCAAAGACGCTGGCGCGGTTGCGGGCGCAGAGACTGACGCGACGGCGGGCGCGCGCCGCCTCATCCCTGGCGTGACGTCACATATCACGTGATGCAGCGATGGTGGCGCCGCCGCCGCGTCGCGCGCGACGGCGCGAACCGAAGCGTGGAAGCCTCCGCCGGGCGACGTCCGACGGCGCGATATGAGGCCCCATCTGCAGCCGGTGTGACGTCATCACGTGACGTCACATCATGTGATCTCACTTCAAGGTCAATGGTGGCCACCGCCGGGCGTCGCGCGAAGGCCCGAAACCTACGTTAATATGCTCCGCATAAAAACTAACACACACGATGACTCTCAATTTGTGAATGGAGACATCTATTTCGCGTACGCCCCATACTCTGTTCTAGCGTCCTCTTTGAGATCGGACCAAGAAATCCATCGCTGTTTATAAGGGTGTGGCACTCGAAAACCTGCCGGCTATAAGAACAAACGAGACACGTCCAACACGGCTGGGAAATTTGAAACGATAGAGGGTATGTAGCAGGAACTTGCAGTCTCCATATCTGCGCGGCTTCGAAGATCGGCCCCAACCTGCGAGGGAGGAGCGCATTCCTGTTGTCCCGTGCGGCTCACCTGACATCGGGTCACCGATAAGGTCACGTGATGTTTGACACTTTGGCAGCGATACGCGCTGTCCCGCGTAGGCTGCGCCGCATCGTACTTATCAGGCAGGCAACGTTTTCGCGTCCGCTCTGCATAGCACTGCTACAGCTCTGGTTGCGAGGCTTTGTGCGGGTGAAGATAAAGTGTTCGCGACTCTAGAAAGTCACATTAGTCATTTTTGGCAATATAGTCGCTGCTAAACAGGCTAAGGAGGAACTGACAGGAGTAGAATTTCGGGCCTGGTGAATAAGTGGCTATAGTTGACTTGAATAAAATTCAATAAAGAGTAGACTTTGGAGTTGCCGTTTCCTGACTCTAGGTAGACTGTCTATGAACTGCCTATAGGCAGTCTTTAGATACCGTGTAGGCCCATAATTTTATATGCACTGTGTAGTGCTGATTCTCTGTAGTTTTTTACATTTATCTACGAATCTAAAACTGTCTGCTGTAACACAGTCTATAGGCCTCCATAATTTTCTAAAGACAAACACTACCCACACGACTCTCTGGAAACTGTATGTCTGTCTATCACCTTTTAGTGTGTGTCTTGACTTGTCTACAGACCATCTATGAACTGTCGAAATAAATGGTTGTTGGGATAAACCGTAGCTCCTGCCCGTCACGAATGCTCACCAGCAGAAAAGTATGGTTTGGTTTGGTTTATGAGGTTTAACGTCCCAAAGCGACTAAGGCTATGAGAGACGCCGTAGTGGAGGGCTCCGGAAATTTCGACCACCTGGGGTTCTTTAACGTGCACTGACATCGCACAGTACACTGGCCTCGAATTTCTCCTCTAAAGAAATTCAACCGCCGCGGCCGGGATCGAACCCGCGTCTTTCGGGACAGCAGCCGAGCACCATAGCCACTGAGCCACCGCGGCGGCTAGCAGAAAAGTATGTATACGTAGCAGAAAAGTATGTATACCTTGTGCAGTACTCGATACGAAAGACAAACCGGTGCCTCATTTCACTGAAACCAAGCTTCTTGAATAACCTTCATTTCGAAGTTGATGCTGAGAAGTCCGCTACATCAGGGCTCTCCTGTGCATATAAACCTATGAGTATTGTCAGTAGACAGCTTTGGTCACAACATTCCAATCTCAATCTTCCTCTTTTCAAATTTCCAAAGGAAAGTATCGGTTTCTAGGCGCTCCCTTCCTATGGAGGAATATCAATGAATCGCGTATAGTTTAAACCATTCACAATGGTTCTCGTTTTTTTCTTCTCTCTATTCTGGCTATCAAGAGATAATCAAATCATCCGTCTTTGCCCGTGACATGTTTCAGACTATTCCCATAATTATTCTATAAATTCCAATGAAACTCCAACTGACTAACCTTTATTAATCTAAACCAACGAATGCGCCATTGTCTACCGAACAATTCTAGGATTAACGGTGATATTTCGGACGTCTAGATCTCTAGTTCAGCGAAGGCAGACAGGTAACAGTTGCCGAATTAATAACCGATATGTAGCTGAGGGAACTTGAAACAATACTTGATCTTGGCTCCGTAACGTATAGGCTACTTGCAACGCGTTAAAATGTCCAGGATGGTTTCGCCCGATTTCGTCAGTTCTCACTGCATATCGGAACCGGCGCACGGGCAGTGCGAACTGCAAGCGCTGCCAATTTTTCATGGCACCTGAATTGAGATAACTTTCTTTGTACTTTATAACTTGCGCACACTTTGTCTACTCTTTTCACCGCACCGATTGCAGGCTGGTTAGTGAAGCCAATTGTTTCACTGCCTGAAGTGTATGGCGTATAAGGACCTGCATCATCATCATCATCAGCCTGACTACACCCACTGCAGGGCAAAGGCCTCTCCCATGTCTCTCCAATTAACCCTGCCCTTCGCCAGTTGTGGCCACCATATTCCCGCAAATTTCTTAATCTCATCCGTCCACCTAACTTTCTGCCGCCCCCTGCTACGCTTGCCTTCTTTTGGAATCCACTCCGTTACCCTTAAGGACCAGCGGTTATCCTGCCTTCGCATTACATGCCCTGCCCATTTCTTCCTCTTGATTTCAACCAAGATGCCATTAACCCGCGTTTGCTCCCTCACCCACTCTCTCCGCTTCCGATCTCTTAACGTTACGCCTATCATTTTTCTTTCCATAGCTCGCAGCGTTGTCCTTAACTTGAGCTGAACCCTCTTTGTTAGCCTTCACGTTTCTGCCCCATAGGTGAGGACCTGCAAGTAGTGTTAAATCGTTGTCCTGCTGCCCACTGCTCGGCTGCCTTGGAGCGTTATGGCACCGCAGCGCACACCGTTTCCTTATTTTTTTTTACCCCGCCACCATCCATCCGCCCGACCATCGATCAAAGCGAAAACGAGACACCACATGCGCTGCCGAGCGGCCCCTTAAATACGCCAGGCCGTGACCACGCGCCTCTCTCGCCGCTTAGAAAAAGAAGGGAGAAGAAGGAAGAGGAGTAACTGAACCCGGGGTTCCGGAGGAGGCGTGTCCCTCGGACCAAGCGGTGGGATCGAGCGAGGGGTGGCGGTGGTCGGGGGCGTGGCCTCGGGTGAACGACCCGTCTCCTAACGACACACCGAGCGGCGGCGGCGGCCCCGCGTCTATGGGACTCGGGGGTGACGTCCTTGGGATCCCAGACCAGCGGAGAAGGGACCCGGGTCACGCGGGGGGCGGCGCCTAACGACCGTCGCGCCGCTATAGCGCAACGAGCAGTCGGAGAAAAAGAACGCGCGCGAACCATTTGCCGGTAATGGCGGATCCGGGATCATCGGGGGCGAAGCCCGGCTCTGTGCTGCCCGCGTTACGCGCAAGGCACGGACGGCGGGGGCGAAGGCGGAAGCGCCGCCGATAAGGCGATCTGGGCCGGCCATCTAGGTCAGCGGCGCCCCAGCCAGCCTCTGGTCCGAGCGCGCAGCTGGGAGCGGGCGGGCCAGGAATAAACCGAGGGAACGAAGGCTGCCGCCGGAGCCAGGACTCGAACGAGCGCGAGGCCAGCTGTGCACGAGACACACGCGCGAACACACCGGCGCGGAAAACCCCCCGCGGAGCGCGAAATCTCAGCGGGATGTCCAACTGCGCGCAGGAGCGCCGTGATCCATCAGAACGACGAGCCGGTCGCGGACCCGTCGCCGGAGCCCCGAGTCGGTCGGGCGCAGCTGTTGCGCTGGAAAAACGTAGGCCTTTCTCCGCGGCGTCGTGCGAGAGCGCGGCCGTTGCTCCAGCGCATGAGGGCGCGCGCGCACCGCGCACTGTCAAGCTGCCAGTCAACGGAACGCGGTCGGGGAGCCCGCCTCCCCCGCACGAACCGGGCGCGACGTAGCGCCGCAACTCCGATGCTGCTGCGGCGGCGACGGCGCAACGCTGCCGCTTTCTGAGCGCTGGCGCGCGTGCGCGGCCCACACTCTCCCCCATTGGCCGCGCATCACGTGCACTTGACGTATGGCGCCGCGGCGCCTCCCATTGGTCGCGCTAGGCGCGCGGGGGGCGGCTTGGCGTTGCGCCGAAGCATGGCCGCGCGGTCGGCGCCGCGCGCCAGCGGAGAGCCGGGATGCAACGGGAGCAGCACGACCCGCGCGAGCTGGAGCTCGCCGCGGCGGCGGCCGCCGCCGCCGGTGGGGAGTGGGCGTCGCGCTGGACCCTCGAACCGCCGCCGGGTCCGCCGAGAGGCAACGCCGTGCTTCCGCCGCCGGCGCCCGAGAGCCCGACGGCGGTGCAACAGGTGGCCGCGTTAGCGGCGGGCAAGAGGCCCTCGGAGCAGCGCATCCGGAGGCCCATGAACGCCTTCATGGTGTGGGCCAAAGGGGAACGCAAGCGGCTCGCCGATGAGAACCCGGACCTACACAACGCCGACCTCAGCAAGATGCTCGGTGAGTGGACGTCGTGCCTGTTGTCGCGGCCTTGGGCCCGTGCGCGGTCGTCGCGGGGCTGTCAGCTCGCGCACGGCCGCGTGCTGCTGCTTCTCTGAGGAGATTACGCCCCTTGTGCCGTGTGAGGTGCGCGGTGTGCCCGTGTGCAGAGCGGGCCTTGGTCGGCGTTCAGAAAGGCCGGATTGTACCTGCTGCGGTGTCGCTATAACGGTGATCCTCCCAACTCGGCGCTCTATGGACTCTCGGAACGCTTTCATCGGCTGGGCACCCCTGGTTCACGGCACATGCGCACATGTCGTCTCACATGTGACGTCCTTGTGACTTTGCCTGTGGCGTCGTCGTTTCGGTCATTGTTAAAAACGGATGTGGCATTTGTTGTGATGACGCTGACGAATTGGAAGAAAAAAAAATCGCAGTATGCGCGTAAGCTGACATTGGTTTGCCGGGGCACATTGCTTGTCTTTAAAAGACTTCCCCAAATTTTTGTTTTGAAAGGTAGCGTTTCATCGTTTAACTAGCCCATCTTGATTCGTTAGAACTCTAGCCTGCAAGAAATGCTCTTGATGGTAGGTTTGGAGAATGTTCGCTGTCGAACTGTATTCGCGAATTCTTCGAGGAGATTCCAGTAGCCCAGTACTGTCGGTGGACTGCCAATAAGTTTTCTTTTTTTTTTTGGATCAGCGGTGTCCGAAACGCGAACACCGTGTAACGATACCGCCGCAGAACGTCCGGTTCCCACGCCCCTTTTCCAAGTCTCGATGACCTCCTTGACACTTCGATCGCGACCACTTCCGTTCTGCCGTCTCTTGGCCCGTGTGTTTGACCCCACGGCGAGGCTCGATCAACGCTAGCAAGGTATAAGCCAACAGTTCGCCCTGTATCACGATACGGAACCTGTCCGGTCTGGTGCTCGGTGAGCACGTGATCTCTGCGTCGCTGAGTTCCTCGGCCCCGGCCACTTTCGGATAAGGTTTTGGGAGTTTTGTCGTAACATTAAACATGACCAACTTTCACATAGTCGTTTTAAAGTCCATTTTGTCATTATTTCGCGCGCATTTTGAAGTCCCTTTGCGTTATTGCTTCAATAGGTTTGGTTCGGTTTATGGGGTTTTAACGTCCCAAAGCGACTCATGCTATGAGACGCCGTAGTGAACGGCTCAGGAAATTTTGACCACCTGGGGTTCTTTAACGTGCACTGACAGTACACGGGCCTCTAGAATTTCGCCTTCATCGAAACTCGACCGCAGCGGCCGGGATCGAACCAGCGTCTTTCGGGTCAGCAGGCGAGCACCATAACCACTGAGCCACCGCGGCGGCTATTGCTTCAATAGAGAACTAGAAACTTTCCCATGCGTGTCATGCCAGGACTTGTACAGTTGCACGACAGCTTCGAGGAGATTCAGAAATAATGGATTTTATGAGACAGGCCGGGTTCTCGACATGGATAATGGTGTTCTATTTTTTTTATTGCTTTGAAACGACGTCTGCAACTATGATCCCTTTGCATTGGAGCAGCCTTTCACCGCGATAACTATATACTCTGCAGTTTTCATCACATTTCACCCTTAAGCATTTGGATATATAGCTCATACCGATATTTAAACATAACTCAGCTCGAAGCTAAATTTGCCGCTCTGGAATCAGCGCTCGGATCCTTCGCAGAGAACTTCACGCTTCGTCGTTTATGGACGGCGCGTGAAAGACGCAGCCTTTTAGTCCCTTGCAAAACACTGCTGAGTGTTATTTATTATTTCTGTGATTGTACTTCTCTTGAGCTGACAGGAATGCATAGTTTCGGAAACACTGCTGTGCCAGTAACTATCTGTGGTACATACGCATGACGGTCGTATTCGACTCCCTCGAAGTGCAGCAAGGAAGCGTAATCTTTTAGAGTCAGCAAGTGTGGTTGGAACGATAGTTTATCGTTTGCAGGCGAGGATGAAAAAGATCGGGGCATTTTTTAGCTAGACGATGGCATTCCCGTCTGGCGAACATAGTACAGAAACTGACATGCATTTTGTTTCTTTGATTCGGATTTGGCACATTAACCGATTGTAGCCCAATTTCTCCTGCACCGTGGTCTGTGGCATTCAATACATCCCGCTATGATGTCATCGTTAAGAGACCTTATCGCACTCTGACCCGATCACCTCGCTTTAACACATGAATCTATGTGCAAATCTATGTGATTCTCGGTTTTCATCTGTTCGCTTTTAATGAAGTTAAGCGCTACTTGAGTGGGAAGCCAGGAGGCTGTTAAAGTTATAGTTAAAAAAATCAGTGAATCAATGCTATGCTAGTTTACGCGGGTTGGGGTAACGCGAGTGTTAATAAGTGACGTCGGGCAGTCGCAGGTCTCGCGGAGTCGGCATATGCTGATGTGACAACACATGCAGGAGATGGCATCGCAAATCTTCGCGGGAATATGACGCAGTCGCGAATTCACCGCGGTTGCAGTTCAACAGATGGAATGGCTGCATGCGTTATAGCTATCGCGCTATATAATTATAGGCACTTGACAGCGTTTTATAGCGTTAAATGAGAGGTCGGTGTGCTCCGCGCAAAAAAAAAAAACAACTTGCTTGTTTCTCCTTTTTTTTTTTTTACTTTCGGTCGTAAAGCTTGAAATTCAACTGTCGCCTACGCTGCCCCTTTTTTAACTCCTTCGTTCTCAAACTGATGTCTTCTATCTATAGCGAACTCCGACCGCGCTCTGTCGGTCAGCTACTCCTCCAAGTCAGTGCTCTCTACGCATAACGGGGCAATGCCACTTGCAATTCCTGCGCATGTGCTTTCATCCCTGCCTTTGGCTGCGCTTAAATTCTTCTCCCATCTTGCAAGAACAGTCGCTTAAACGGCTCCCTGCGCACTTGCCTTGCATGTGCCCATAACGCCAACTTCTTCTGCTAGCAGCCGGCTTGGCTCGTCGTCTTTTGCTTTCTTTTTTTTTCCGCTTTAAGCTGATTTATTCGTGCGAAACACGTACACTTCTTTTTCTCACGAAGTAGTCGTCGCCGTGTGTGCCTCGCAGCTTGATCTCTTTCGCCAGCAGCTAAATGTCAGCGCGCGACCGTCGGCAAGGGTTAGGACTCGTCGTGGTATATTGTAGAGCGGCGTTGTGAGGCCGCGCGGTGGCATGCAGGACGCGGAGTTGCATCGCTTAAATGCCATAGCACATCGCGGATGCCGTCACGAGAAAGACACGTGAGAGCTTGAAGAGCTGTTGCTGCATTTATCGATTAGAGACCGAGTTTAGTAGATACACCAGGAAGCTTCAACGTAAAGGGTGTAGGCAGGGTCTGATATACAGCACAGGGTGCTGACTAGTAGCAGACAACAGGAATTTGGCTTGAACTCAGCTTGATTTTTCTTCCCGCGCAAGATTTGGAACGTCAGCTTAACAACGGACTTAAGCAGCCGAAAACACCCCACACTGGCGCTATAGAGCGCTAGAGCTTTTGTGTGATGTGTTTTCTGTGTTTTTGATGTATTGCTAAGTTTGCGCTCTGAAAGATAACGAACGTTTACTGGAATTTACCACACCGGGTTCCGCTGGAATCACGTGTTATACACCTTTTCGTCGTTATAATTTGAGTAGCCGCGGACTTGCGCGCATCTGCTGGCCATAGTCCTGCCATGATGAAGACGATAAGTTGTGACAGGTGCTCTTTGAAGAAACGGGTTTAAATAAATGTGGTTTTTTCCAATAAACGCTTATATGCAGT
Source organism: Amblyomma mixtum (assembly GCF_055824585.1). Taxonomy (NCBI): domain Eukaryota; kingdom Metazoa; phylum Arthropoda; class Arachnida; order Ixodida; family Ixodidae; genus Amblyomma; species Amblyomma mixtum. The sequence continues at coordinate 16,004,725 of NC_143018.1, read as the reverse complement.
CAGCGCTCTGTGGAGCGTCCCTTCTTTTTCTATCCCTGCCTGAACTTTTCTCGTTGAAGCTTGAAGGTGTATCCGTAGACCACAAGTGAGCTGTGCGGTGTATATACAGCTTCTCCATAAAGTTCTGTGATGTTAGCTAATTTCTGTGTAATGATGCTCCTCTAATAGCCGACGCGCACGCGAACACTGAGTAGTCAGGGCGGGGCACGATCCAGTACACTTTATTAACTTAGAAGGTTTGTAAAGTCGGGACATGATTGAATGACTTCGGCTGTTCATGTTTTTTAACGCAGAGTGATTTCAGGGTCACAAGTAATTGATGGCCTGTGCGGCGCCCACTAAGGAGATGTAAAGTACGGTCTAGAACTGTTTAGGAAGCTCATTCGAGATTCAGTATTCCTCTGAGACAATTGCAGAACTAAGAGTTTAAGGTCTGTTCTCCAGGAGGATAACAAGAAAAGAAGTAGGAACCGACAAGCTGGGTTGTAGCGTCTGCTGCGAGAGTATTATCTGCTAAATAATCCATTCGATGTTCCCCTTGATACTGGACACTACTGTATAGATGTAGATCGCTTACCTTCGTGATTTCTCGTATATAGGACCTTGCAAGCAGTTACAAGAAAACAGAGGCAATGAAGATACAGTTCACAAAGAAAATATCAATAGTTTATCGGTGCTACATCGTGATCTCACGCACATAGTCACACAAAATGGCCTTGCAAGCAGGAGATCTTATTCGAAAAGATCACCATGCCGCTGTGATGCACCCGCTGTTGGATTATGCACTGGCTTTTCGCCTATAGATCCTTGACTGACGGCTTCATTTCAGTAATTCTGGCACTTTTTACGCTGTGTGCGGTCCTCTCTTATCTAAATTTCTGCGGGAATTCTTGTAGTCACGTTTAGTTAATATATCCACATTTGTCTTTATCTTCGTTTTGCGCAGCGTGCATTAATCAAAGAGAAGATTAAAGGGCTAACCGGCTGGACAAATTCACAAACTTAGCGCCGCTGTTGATCGGAGAAAAATTCACTAAGACTTAATGCGCATGCGTGCATAAGTGACGTGTATATATATACGATCACCGATCACTGGACGTAATGGAGCTTTGCTTACTCGTACATTTTTTTTTTTAGGAAAATGTACGTTCACAGTACAGTTCATAGTACGTTCAGAGTACTGTACAGTACGTACAGTTGGGCGAGCAAATTCGATCCCATCTATCCTGGCATTCGTTGAATCGTTGAAAGATGTGCACTGACAAAAGCGGAATCCAACTACTCAGTAACCGAGAAGGAATGCTTGGCGATTGTTTGGGCGATCGGAAAGTTTCGCCCTTACGTTTATGGCCGCCCTTTCGATATCGTCACGGACCATCATTCCCTGTGCTGGCTGGCCTCCTTGAAAGACCCTACAGGCCGCCTCGCTCGCTGGGCCCTACGCCTACAGGAATATGATATCCGTGTCATCTATCGCTCCGGCCGAAAACATAACGACGCCGACGCATTGTCCCGCTCTCCACTGCCGCCAGACGTTGTCTGCCACTCGCCAACCGGTTGCGCTTCGCTGTCGTTTTCAACAGATACCATGGGCAGCGAGCAAAATAAGGACCCCTGGATATCTTCGCTTGTAAGTTTTCTCTCAAATTCCTCGGCGGCACCCGTGCCTCGTGCCCTCCGCCGCCAGGCTGCTCACTTCGCCATTCGTGATGGTCTATTGTACCGCCGCAACTACGTCCCTACCGGCAGGAAGTGGTTGCTTGTCGTCCCTGCCCATCTGCGGTCGACATTCTGCGCCCTGTTTCACAACGACCCGCAGTCTGCTCATGCCGGCGCCTTTAAAACATACACGCGACTCCGTCTCCGCTATTATTGGCGCGGTATGTCCACCTACGTCCGCAAATACGTCCGCTCGTGCCCTGACTGTCAACGTCGCAAGCCGGCTCCTCACCACTCAGTCGGCCAGAGGCAGCCTCTCCCTTGCCCTTTGCGTCCTTTTGACAGAGTTGGAATTGACCTCTACGGCCCCCTTCCTTACACTGCTGCTGGCAACCGCTGGGTTATTGTAGCCGTCGACCACCTCACGCGTTACGCTGAAACCGCGGCTCTTCCTGCTGCTACGGCACCACACGTTGCCTCTTTCATCTTGCATCACTTCATTCTTCGCCATGGAGCGCCCCGAGAACTGCTGAGCGACCGTGGGCGCGTTTTTCTGTCCGAGGTCGTGGAATCTCTTCTCAAACAGTGTAAGATCACTCACCATACCGCCACGGCCTACCATCCTCAGACTAACGGTTTGACGGAACGGTTTAACCGCACCTTGGGCGATATGCTGTCGATGTACGTGTCTTCCGACCACTCCGACTGGGACAGGATCCTGCCGTTCATCACCTACGCCTACAACACCGCCACGCAGACCACCACCGGCTTCTCGCCGTTTTTTCTCCTCTACGGGCGCGAACCTTCCTCACCACTCGACACAGTACTTCCTTACCGGCCCGACGTGTCCGAGTGCACCACTCTTTCGGAGGCGTCCAAGCATGCCGAGGAGTGCCGTCAGCTCGCTCGGTCGTTAACATCCGGCGAGCAGGGGCGTCAAAAATTCCGTTTCGACACAAGCCACACTGATGACAGTTTTCTACCCGGCTCTCTCGTCTGGCTTCACGTGCCGTCTACCTCACCTGGCCTTTCGTCCAAACTTCTCCCCAAGTACCACGGACCTTACCGCATCGTAGAGCGCACTTCCCCGGTTAACTACATTGTCGACCCGGTGACACCCTCCACAGATCAACGCCGACGCAGCCGCGAGACTGTTCATGTGTCACGCCTGAAGCCGTACTATGACCCGTGTGTGTTGTCGTCTCCCTGACTCGCCAGGATGGCTTCGCCTTCAGCCCGGGGGTGATTGTAAAGAGGAAGATGAGCAGCGGCGGCCGCCGCTCCGCTAGCGCGCGGCGCGAGATCGCTGGCTGGATGACCGAAGCTCGGACCGGCATTTTGGCTATCTGTCGCTAAGTTCCTTTCCCCGGAAATCCTGCTACAGATGTTTCTTTCTCGTACCGTGTCCTGTTGGCAACTATTATGACAAAGGCAGTCGCATTTCGAAGTTCTGTCCAACTTTCGGTTTGACTGAGGTCGAAAAAAAAACTTACAGGAAGATTACAAGTCCATAACGCGAATGTTCAGCGTTAACTGGCGGGGGAAAGGGGGGTGGCGGGGGTGTGAGAGAGGAATTGGGAGTTCTTTCTTTTTCTTTGTGTTTCCATGGTGTGTTGTAGTTACGTCATGCGGACGTCACTGCGCTGTGACGAATCAGCGTAACGGGTGATCTGTGCTTGCTGTGCGGACGCCAACGACAACGATGCCATCAGCCGGGGTCACAACTAGTGACAGCTAACAGCTAACATTCCGGACTTGATAGCTTCAGTAAAGTTGCCATGTTTTACACTGGCTCCGTCGTAGAATTTCGGCTTGAGGCAACCGCGTTTACAAAGTGATCCACAGTGGTATCTCAGGCCCAGTAGCAACAGGAAAATTTGCCGCGTGATTTTACATTGCGCTGTGGCAAAATTCTCGGCGTTCGTTTCTTTTTTACAGCTTGAACACTCTTGGAAACTAAACTAAGTAATAAAGACTGTCAGTGTATTGTGTAACGTTCCTTTTTAGTTTTGCGCTCACCACTGTAATACTGGCTAAATCCATTTTTTTTAATAGCCTTTTGTTTCATTCTTGGGGTCACAAATATTCTGCGCCGCCATATACGTGTAGATATCCGTTAGTTTTAAGTACAAACATCGAATCCTATAAACTGGACTCTTTCGTGGAAGTGAAAATGCACCCGCCTTTTTAGAACTATGTGGGCCGTAAAACAGCTTGTTCTCATCTTAGCTGATGCGTTTTCAAGTATACAATCAGCAGATAACTATACAAGAACATGCATTTGTTCTTCTCCCGTTAGCGCATGTCCTCGTCTCTCTCCCCTCGTCCACGTTTTTGGAAGGTTTGATTGTGCATTGAAAAATGAGCGTTAACAAAACTTCAGGGTGGCTAATAGTTCAGAAATATTTAATGAACGAAAAACTAACACTAAAGCAAGTCAAAGAGAAGAGACGGACGACTGCCCGTGTCTTAATGAGAAGACCGTGGTCCAATCCCTTAGTGCTCGCGCCCCAGTGGGCACTGAAACGACTTTGTACGTCCTGTGGACGTTTAGGACGTCTATGGGACGTCCAAGAGGATCCCAGTGCCCACTGCGGTCAGGTATTGTTCACTGTACTCGTGATAAAGCGAGCGTCATTTTGGTCCCGTTAACTCGAATATGCTACCTTTACAGGGGTGCCCATGACGTTAGCCCAACCAGCGTAGCCTATTTGAGGCAAGCATTGGTTCCTATCGCATTAATTACCAAATAATCGTCGCATTTCAAGGTTTTCATGACGACTTTACGGATGACGTCAGCGCTAGCATTGAGAAGGCGGGAGATGTGCAGACCGTGAGAGGTATACTCTAGACAGAAAGAAGTAAAAAGCAAGTATACGCTGTCCTCTACGGTGCACTTACTTTTATAAAAGCAAGTGGCTGGAGGACAATTTCCTCCCTTCTCACTTCCATATATGCTTATTCGTGTTTAGAGTATAGTCAGGTGAGCGTCGCTACCAAAACGAGGTCGATTTGGCGGCTCAAATACCTTATTGTATGGTCTCCGATGCCGCAAACATGTCTACAAAGCCACTAGTCTCGGAGGCTCTGGAGTTACGGAGCAGTATCGCTCGTGGCGTCAAAGCGACCCTCAGAATCGCTGGACAAGGAGCGCTTAGAATCAGCGACCAGTCTTTTTGATAATTAGCAGGGTCATATTTGTATGCGCACGTTGTCAGGACGTGGATGATTTTACGAATACGTGCAAATTTGTCTTTAGTGTGGTGTGTTTTCTGTCCGACAAAAAATTGCGAGGACACTTTGGCAACTAAAGTGTTGAGGGGCGAAAGCCGAGGACACTATGCCGTGACGACTTCCGGTGGCTGTGACGTCACACCGTTCCCGTGGCTATATCGATACCCAAATTATACATCTTTCGGGGATCTTAAGTGTTAATTACGCTTAATTGCACATTTTTCCATCTAATTTGACACAAATTCTACGTTTTTCTGACCACTCTGTGACACTTTTCACTATGCCGTGACGACTTCCGGTGGATGTGACGTCACAGCGTTCCCGTGGCTATAGTGACGTCCGCGCTATTTCGACGCAATTTCGACATTTTTGCATTTAATTAATTAAATAATGAACCTACAGTCATCAAACTTGGCTTCTAGGTTAATTTTTTCCTCCTCTATCTGAAGCAACCATTGTATGTTTTCTATCATTTTTAGTTCCCGAGTCAAACGCGTGTGACATGCTTTGTTAACGGACGACAGTATGCGCCATCAAAGGCTTTCGCCTTAAAAGCAGTTTACCCGAGAGATTGCCTAAAGAAATTCAGTGTGGTCCATTGTTGGTAGCGCAGAACGAAACAGACTAAAGACAAAATAGAAGGCGACACGGGCGTCTTTTGTGTCTTTCGTCTGTTTTGCGCTGCATCACCTACAATTATACTATTACCAACTCACCCATCCATCCTTCTTCTGCCGAAAGAAAACCCTGCAAAAATTGTGAAAAAGACTTCTTTACGGATTATTTCATTACACAAGAGAGGAAAAAGAAAACGCCCAACTTTCCAAACGGTGTTTGGAGCTGAGTGTCAACTTACATGCCCTGTAAAATTTTATTCTCTGTTTTTTGTTTCTTGTTCCGCCGTGCGTCCGACGTCACACCGCCGCGCTCGGTACATAAGCTATTCATACAGGCGCCCTTTACACTGGAGCGACCCGGCAGACACTCTTTCAAGCTTCAAATGCGTACGGCCAGACGCGTGCTTGATACTTGGAATTATGCATGTAAACGGAAAGAACGTCATTAAGATCGTGCGTGACAACTGAGGCGCGCACACATAAGTGATAAGTCTGGTATGGAGGCTGGATTTTTATCCAGTGATAAAATCTAAAAATTTAGTAATGGCACTCGTGTCTGTCTTCAAAACAGCATGCGTCCCCGGTTATTGGCTATAATTTTTGCCCCGACAGTGAGTCACTCTGAGAGAGAGATGGTTCCCCAGGCATATTATTTCGCTCCTTTGAGATCCCCCTGTGTCCGCGTCCATTTTTGCAAGTGTTTAGCTTTTCGTCCGGGGAGGTCATTTGGACTAGCCTTAGCGTTTTCGATAATTTTAAATCATCTTCTTCGAATCACTGGTTGAGAATATAAGTGGCTCGATGTCGATGTGCTTTCCGTGAAGGTACCACTTAGCGGAGTAAATTTAAAGTGCACGCATATCATGACCTTTCAGGAAATTAAAAAATGATTTTTGAAAAAAAGAAATGGCGCAGTAACTGCATGCCTCACATTTCGCGTTGGATACCTGACCTGCGCCCTAAGGGAAGAGAGGAAGGTGGGAGTGCAAGAAGAAAGGGGTGCCGTAGTTGAGGTCTCCGGAATAATTTCGACCTCCTGGGGATCTTTAACGTGCACTGGCAAACGCGGACGCTGCGGTCGGGTTCGAACCCGGGTACTCCGGCTCGGTAGACGAGCGCCTTATCCACTGAGCCCGCGGGCTCTGTTCCCGCCGCCGGGGCTCGAAACCCAGTCGCAGCAATATTAAGGCAAAAACCTTTAATGCCTCGTCGCTGTCGACAGAAGGTTGTCATCAAAAGGTTGTCAGCAGAGGTGTCACGCTTTTTCTAGTCACACCAGAAGAAAATATTTGTTCACGATGGGGTTCGAACCACCATCCTTCCGTTCAGCAGCCGAGCGTGCGAATGGCTCCGCTACTTCCTGCCAACGCGTACGTAGTTCTCCTTGTCTAGGACGCTGGAGAGTGTTTGCAGAAAGGCGTCTAATCAGACGGATGCCTCCCAAAGGCCCTCCAGTGTCTCCAGCACTTAAGATTCTTAAACAATTGTGTACTTAGTTAACCTCTTAACCACATATCAGTGACACAAGCAGCAACACCGTGCTATAGGCTTTCGCCTCACCGCACTTTAGGACAACAAAGTGCCCCCCTGAATTTTTCATTTTATTTATTTATTGAGGTCAGGCTTCAGCGATGAAACGGCTTTCGCAGCTGTGGTCGTAAAGTAGAGCTTTCGCTATAAACATGTAAGCAGTACGCTCAGCCCGTGCCTCCAAACTGCGAGGGCCGTCATATCCCTTCCACCCTGTTCTTTACGTGGACTGTTGAACGTGCGATATGGCACGCGGGGAGAGAGAGACACCAGTGCCTGCAGGCGGTGCCTGCAGGCTGTGCCTGCGACAGCGTTTTCCGGATACGCTGCCGCATTTCTTCACTTAATCGGAATCCGCGGGCCATGCTCGCTGATTTGTCACGCTGCTGTCGGCAGTATATCAGCCGCTGGGCTTTCGGGTGTGACGCACGAAGCGTGGAGAGCTATCCGATACACAGCAGCATGATAATAAAACAAAGAAAAAACGACCTCACTCGCTGATGTCTGGGCCACCGTGTTATTCTGGTCTATCCGCGCGGCGTATTTGCATTTGACACGTGCAAACACGGCGCTAATAGCCGCAGCTGGTCGAGCGGGCGCCTTTCTTTGTTTTATTTTTATTCCGCGAACACCACGTGACTCCTTCCTGCCTTCCGCAGTGCGCCCAGCGGTCTTGTCGCGTGACTAACTCGCAGGAGCGCAAACATGTGCGGCGGCGCCCTTTATGGAATGGACGCGAAGCCGAGCTGTATACGCATAACCGATCTCCCATGTTTGTTTGTCTTTCTTTTCTTTTCTTTCTCTTACCTGTTACGTACTGCACTGGCCTTCAAATGCAACGTGTGAATCGGATGCCTTATTACAGGTATGCAGGTGCACGGCGTTGTGAGTTACCAGGCGGCTTTAAAACGGAGCGAGTCAGATGCCACTCGAATAATTAAAATTGAAGTCTAATGTTTATGAGCGACTCTTTTCGACTTTCGGGTGACAAATGAATTTATTGCCGGCTGATTATTATTTTTTGTTCGCACCTGGAAGAATGTAGGCGTGCTCTTTGTGGCGAAGGCTATGAAATTTAATATCGCAGAGTTTGAATATCGACGCTCAGGAGGGGCTCTAAAGAAGGAACGCAGAAAAGCAAGGTATTAGTATATATAAGTATAGAACCCAAAGTGGAAGTAGATAGTACAGTTTAGTTCATGGGCCCCGCCGCGGTGGCTCAGCGGTTACGGCGCTCGGCTGCTGGCCCGAAAGACGCGGGTTCGATCCCGGCCGCGGCGGCCGAATTTCGATGGAGGCGAAATTCTAGAGGCCCGTGTACTGTGCGATGTCAGTGCACGTTAAAGAACCCCAAGTGGTCGAAATTTCCGGAGCCCTTCACTACGGCGTCCCTCATAGCCTGGGTTGCCTCTGGGACGTTAAATCCCAATAAACCAAACCGGTTTAGTTCATGGGAGTTTAACGTCCCAAAGCGACTCAGGCTATGAGGGACGCCGTAGTGGAGGGCCGCGGAACTTACGAAAACCCGGGGTTCTTTAACGTGCACTGACATCGCACAGTACACGGGCCTCTAGAATTTCGCCTTCATCGAAATTCGACTGCCGCGGCCGGGATCGCACCCGCATCTAGTGTTAACAGCCGAACGCCGTAACCACTGAGCCACTTCGGCGGCTAAAAAGTGGAAGTAGAGGCGAGATTGAAGCTTTCATGCGAAACTATTAAAACACAGCACGTCACTGCTGCCGTGGTTTGTCCTGGTCGTGCGCGACATCGGGTGCTTTCGCCGTAAGGAAAAAGAAGTACACGTAGACGGAGGTTCGTTTAAGTAAACTGCAGCATGCGCGTGGGAATTCGCTTCTTTGTACCAGGACGCCATGGGAGGGTCGTGGGACGCATTAACGCGGGTGAACTTTGCGTATATGATTCTCTTGCCCCCAGGTGGCGCTTTCAGTAGCTGCCACGCCCGTGTCAGTGCCCGGGAAAATCGGTGCGGTATGCAAGAAATGCTGTATGGTCTAATTCACACTAAAACTCGCTTAATTCGAACTTCCGCTTTATTGAAACTGTCGCTTTGTTCCCGTGGATATTGCTTGTATTAGAAAAAAGTCTTTAATTCGAACTCCGCTTAATTCGAATAACTTTACGGCTTGCTGCGAGTCTGCATTAGTTGGCTGTGAACGATCCAGTCTATATCGTTTAGCTGGTTTATCGGGAATGGTTGGGACAACTGGATCCATTGAACTCGGCACCGGTAAGCGCGACCTCAATAGTTGCCTGTTTGTTGGAAATTAGCCATTTTTGCGTTCTTTCGAAGAAAAAAGCAAAACGAAATAAAGCGAAAGCTTGTGCGGGACGAAAAACACGTGCGTGCTAGAAAACAAGACAGAAAGCAAAAAAAAAAAAGAAAAAGAAAACTCGCTTATTTGGCTGCCGGCATGAAAAGCGCGTACGGTAGAAATAGCTGTCATTGGGGATTTTTAGAGACGAGAAACGGGAGGTTGGGATTTAGCCATGTGGGATTTTTGAGCGTGCGCCTGCCGCGGATTGTGATTTGCTTGTTTTGTTTTCTTTCATCGGTTCGCGAAGCTGCTTCCATTTCGCACTCTCGCTTATTTCTTTCTTTTTTATTTTTCTTGTATTCCTCGCTGTTTCGTTGCCTGGTGAGCCCCGGCTGCGGCTTGCTGGAAGCAGCGTTTAATGCGTTCGCCGTCGTGTTGAACGTCTGGTAGTTTTTCTTATCGTCTCTGGCTGATTGTGATTGATGATGTTCGGTGCTCAAAGTGGTAGGCGCGAGCTCTCTCCGCCTTTTCCTTCGCATTTTCTGCTTTACTGTCGACGGCTGATTGGCTCCTTGCTTAATTTGACCCCTGTCGCACTTTCCGAGAGCTTTTCTAGCTGTCTCGCTTCTCCGGACTTCGCGCGTCTGTTCGCCACATCATTTGCGACTTCTGTTTATGCCTCCACTTTAAGCACCGACTTTCTCAGCGATTTTTTTTTTGTGTGTGTGTGCAACAACAACAAAAAAGTGTGCATGTTTCTATTGTTCGCCCGTTCTGATGGCAGGGAGATGTCGTAAAAACGAAAGTATGCCTTCCTAAAAGGGCAGCTCTGGGGTTTTCTCGGGTGCTTTGAACTGGTGGCATCCGTTATATATTCCGTCCACCCGCTCTTCTCATTGTTGCATATAATTTTTTTTTCCAGCAGCTTGCACTTCGATTTTAATTCATCAGAAAACAACAGGAGCCGCAACTCCGCTGCGTGGCAGAAAGCACTGCTTCGCGTGACGCAACGATGACGTCACATACATTACTTCTAAATCTACTATGGCAGGACGCAACTCAAGAACGCAGCGGCAGATGCCCCACAAAGGAGGCCCTCCAGTCCATGGCGTACTACCAGTCGTCATGACACATGTGGTTAATCTCGTTAATCCGCGGTTAATTCGCCCTTGATCTTTCTGAACCTGTCAGCCCGCTAAGATGTTGTACTTGCATATGCAAAGGTGTTTGCCGCGACCTTGTGGCAACCGGTCAGCCCCGAATTAGCTGGAGCGCCTCCTTTGAGGTGCAGTTCATAGAGTTTCTTACTATTACCTAGAGGGAAAGCTGGCAAGCCGTCTATGGGAGTTTGCATGGAGACCCCACGTAACCACCTCAGCCACCATGGGCGCTCAAAGCATCATGGGGCGGTGAGCTACTTGTTGCGGAACTGCAACTTTTGGCCAAAAAATAATAGAAAAATTAAGCTGTTTGATAACTACAAACGTCCTAACATTCAATATCTTGTCTAATGATTGCAACAAACGAGCAGAAAAGTATTTAAGTGCAAAGTTTGCCCAAAATAAGAGATGACTAGCTTTCCTATTGGCCAAGTGATGAACACTAAAAAAACTAATATTTCGTAATTAACAGGCGCACTTTTAAAAGTAAATATGTTTTCAAAAAAAATGTTGTTGTTTAGATACTTTAAGAGGTTTTTTAATGGCATTTCGGAAGAGTGAAACCTTTTATTGGCGTCGTGTGTCGTCGAGTTTTCACTACTATGGCTTTTGCACACTGCGCTCGCGCGAAAGTCGTCTGCGCACACACAAACAGCGTTTTCGGAATGAAACATCTCAGTAAAGCCACTCCGTGTTCCCAAAAAAATACAACTGTTCCGCAACAAGTAGCTCACCGCCCCATGATGCTTTGGGCGTCCATGGCGGCTGAAGTGCAGCGCCGCCAGCTTTCCCTCTAGGTAATAGTAAGAAACGCTATGGTGCAGTTGCTGCAGAGTTTTCCAGTTACATCCCGGTCTAGGGAAGCGGCTTGGGCTATCTGGTGAAGCATGCTAACAGAGCGAAAGAAGGGACAGTATAGAGAACGAGAAACAGTGGTCAAGCGTTTGCCCTGTTTTTTCAGTTTTCATAATTCATTTCTGTTCAGCTTAGAGTTCAACAGAATGGAAAGCTGGGCTAGTTGTAGGTTGGTCATGATGGCATCTGTGGGCGCGGACAAACAAAACACAGAGAAGATACCACAGGACAGGCGCCTGCCCTGTGGTATCTTCGCTGTCCTTTGTTTGTTCGCGCCCGGTGATTCCATCATGAACAGCTTAGAGTTGTATTGCGGCTTTTAGGTGTAGACGTTTTGACTTTTTACAGCTTTCCCGAGCATACATGTGCTCTGGGCTGCGCAGCGCTTGCGCAGTCAGTTGCCCGTGTGAAATCCACCAATCGCAGTGCTGCTGCAACTTCCCGAGTGGTAGTGGGGCTGAGCCCAAAAGTTGCCTTTCTTTCTTTCTTTCTTTCTTTCTTTCTTTCTTTCTTTCTTTCTTTCTTTCTTTCTTTCTTTCTTTCTTTCTTTCTTTCTTTCTTTCTTTCTTTCTTTCTTTCTTTCTTTCTTTCTTTCTTTCTTTCTTTCTTTCTTTCTTTCTTTCTTCCTTTTTCTTTCTTTCTTTCTTTCTTTTTCTTTCTTTCATTCTTCCTTTCTTTCCTTCTTTCTTTCTTTCTTTCTTTCTTTCTTTCTCTCTTTCTTTCTTTCTTTCTTTCTTTCTTAGGGCCCTAGAGCTATAGGGTTTACAGATAGCAATGGCCATTTAAATAAATCTGCAGTGAAAGCAGAAAACGACTAGATTTAGTGGCTTAAAAACAGACCGGTGACAGAAGGTTAGAAATGCGCGACTGGAAACGAATGTAAAGAAAATGGCGAATTTCGAGACCCAATTATAACCCTGTTAAATAAAAATAAAGAAAAATAGCCGATAATGGTGGCAACTACCGCCACCCCGTTTCAAACGGCACGCTCCAGTCTTCCATCCATCCATCCGTACGGCCTTTGGTCCTTTTATGTTCTATCCGCTCAGCGCTGCTTTACATCTTATAAAGTAAAAAAAGTACTTCTCGAAACGGCGATACTTCTCTTTTTTTTTTCCGTTTTTGAGGATTGCAGTGAGGCCTACATATACTGCGGACACGGTTCGTATTATGCGGGGATTCGTTATTCATGGGTTAAACGGATGTTCGATTGCTATATAGACTGGCCGAAGTTTTTTATAATTTGTTTTCTGCAGCCCGCACGAGTTCTTATACGTGCGCTGTGCATAGTGCCTACTTCCGTTGCACTCGCGTGGCGCGGTATGCGTCCGCCATGACACCAGAGGGGGGGTCGAACCTTCGGTGACCTCGTGTTCAGTAGCAGAACGACCTAGCGACCGTGTCACAGCCGCCGCAGCCGGAAAAAGAGAAGTCTCTGCACGGGTGAGCGAATACCGCGATCCCCTGCGGACGCCCACAAGTTCACCGCCGAGGGCTTCAGTCCCCACTTGCGAATGCATTCGTTGTATTGCTGCGCAGTGAAGTAGATGGCAGATAAAAGATGGATAAACAAGAACAACTGCTGACATTGTTATGTTTGGTTTGGTTTATTGGGGTTTAATGTCCCAAAGCGACTCAGGCTATGAGGGGCGCCGTAGTGAAGGGCTCCGGAAATTTCCACCACCTGAGGTTCTTTGACGTGCACTGAGATCGCGCAGTACACGGGCCTCTAGAAATTCGCCTTCATCGAAATTCGGCCGCCGCGGCCGGGATCGAACTCGCGTCTTTCGGGTCAGCAACCGAGCGCCGTAACCACAGAGCCACCGCGGCGTGTTATGTTTGGTATAGCATTGAGTTTAACGTCTCAAAACGACTCGCACATGAGGGATCCCATTAGCGGAGGGCTCCAGATCAGTTCTGTCCCCCTGAAGAGTTCTTTAACGTGCACTGACATCGAATAGTTCACAGGCGTCTAGCGTTCTGCCTTTATCGAAACGCGACCAGTAATAATTGTGCTTTTCACCCGTTTAGCTGCAATTTCAGTGTAAGCTCCGTATTTATAGAAGGATTATTACTTATTTATTCGGCTTAATTCGCTATATCGCCGCCTACCATGCAATTTGTAAGGGCTTATTCGCTTTTTTTTTCCTGATCCTGTTCTCTAGCGCAAAAAGGAATATAAATTAAATTCAGGGAGTTTAATTTAAGGCTTGTGGTTCGCGTATAGCCAGTTTCAAGGTATCTTCATCTGCGAGCATAGCAATCACTCAGGCAGCAGCTATTGACAAAAATTGGTTTGGTTTGGTTTTATGGGGTTTAACGTCCCAAAGCGACTAAGGCTATGAGAGACGCCGTAGTGGAGGGCTCCGGAAATTTCGACCACCTGGGGTTCTTTAACGTGCACTGACATCGCACAGTACACGGGCCTCTAGAATTTCTCCTGCAAAGGAATTCGACCGCCGCGGCCGGAATCGAACCCGCGTCTTTCGGGTCAGCAGCCGAGCACCATAACCACTGAGCCACCGCGGCGGCTATTGACAAAGAGGCTTGGAATTAAGTTAAGAATTATGTAAAATGATAAGTGTGACGTTAAGATGGCATGAAGAGAGTAGAGTGGGTAAGGGAAAAAACGCGAGTTAAGGACATCCTGGTCGAAATCAAGAATAAAAGATGGGCATGGGCATGGGCATGCAATGTGAAGGCAGTGTAACCGATGGGCGCTTACGGTCACGGACGGTATCCCAAGGAAAGGCACGCATATCAACGGGTGCGTTAGGTAGTCAGGTACACGGATTAGATTAGGAGGTCTGCGGGAGTAATGTGGCCGCAGATGGCGCTGGACAGGGTGAATCAAAGAGATGTGGGAGATGCCTTTGCCCTGCACTGGACGCAGTTGGTCATGATCACGATAATTATAAGGCCCGGCGCCGTTCCTTTTAACTTCGTCTACATGAACTGGTGCCTATATTGACCTTTGAAACCGCCGCGCTGCGCGTCGTGCTGAACGCGGCGAAAGTGTTGGATTCTTTCGTCCGGGCAACATGCATCTGGGCCGCTTGGATGGAGACCGCTACCGCCGGCCTGGTCGGTGTTTACACGCGCCATATATTCAACTGCGACAAGGTGGATTAGGGAGAGGGGAAAAGCTATAACGTAAATTTGGGCGAATGGAAACCCTCGAACTCGAGGTCTAAGTCGGGCGATGGGAAAGATTCCTTTTATCTATCTTGCTTTTACTCACATTTGTAAGCCACTTTCGTCTGTGCTTGGGACAGCATCGACGGAATATCCCTTACTACGTGCGTGCAAACACGAGAAGTACACCCTTGGACGTAAAGTCAAATCGCCAACTCCAACGTTGAACGATGTGCCTTTTTCCGGGAGCTACGAGCGCTCTTTGATGCGTGTCTATCATTTTTTGCTTTGCGTGACTGATAATGACGAAGAGAGACAAAAGGCATCGCTACATTGTGACCTCTTTTGCATTCCATGTTCCATTGTGATCTCTCGTCATCTGTCGATTGCGAAAGCGCGCGGTCTGAAACGTAAAGTCTGGGGCACGAATGGATATTGCACAGTGCATTGTCCCTGTGTGCCATTTGAGGCGCTCAAGATTGTTTTGATGACGGAGTAACAGTGCGCGCTGCGGCGCGTTGCGTGTATTCCGTGTTTAATTTGGGGCCGGGTTTGGTTGCGTTATGACGGTGTTTATCTGTTATTCGCGTTGGTATGTATTCTACAAAGCAGCGTTCGCGTAGTAGTTCCACAATCTTTAAAAACCGAACCGGCAAAGAACTCCCAGAGATGAATAAAAATGCTACACCCCCATAGTCCATTTGGGGACTAACTGCGTTTCAGCAACTATTCGTCCCTCAAACAGCAGCCATTACTCCGTTAGAGGAATAATTGCAATGCGACATCAGACACTATTGGCCTCCGTATACGGGCTAACCTTTTGTCGTAGGGACTGAATGATTCAGTTCGTCCCAATTAATGCATTTTTTCAGTGCTGGCTGTTCATCGTCGTTTGAGGCGCAGATATGACGGTGACGCATATGAGACGAAAGAAAAGGCGACGGGCAATTGCTTATATAGAAACCGAAACATCCCATGTTCCGAAACCAGAGGTGGTTCCTGCAGTACTTCACAAGTTTTGAGTTTTGTTGTCGACTAAAAGTCATGCAGTTACACGAGCGCGGCAACCTATCTGGTTACGTATCAAACTTTCACAATCAGTGCTTGCGGCGCGTTTCCTCTACAAGTGGACTGTATTTGCGTTCCGTCGGAGGATAAAGTTTGTGGGAATCTGGCTTTCCGCCGTCGCCTTTGCGCGGCTGTGCCGGCCTACCGCGTCGTTTCTCCTCTTTCCCTTGCTCCCGCCTCAGGCGGTGGAGAGGCGGCTGGGTGACTAATCACTGTCATTTAGCCACAGCCCGTGCGCCGCATCGGTGTCCCAGTGTGTGTGTGGTGACGGCTGATCGGGGCCCTTGGCTCGCGCGAAGCTCGAACCCGTGGTGGGTGGTGGCCTGTGTCCACGTGGAAACCCACAAGTTCACTGACTGACTAACTCACTAGCACTCACTCACTCATTAACTGTTGTCCGTTCGCTTTCGACCTCACGGTCGTGCTTGTTTGTCCTTGCGTCATCGCACTCTAGTCCGAGTCTATAGTCCTCCATGGCCGCGCGTCTCTCCGCGGCAGCGCATTTGCTGTGTGCGGTGACGTTTGAAGCGGCAAACGAGGAGACAGCGATGGTGTGAAGAGAGATAGTGATGGCTCCGAGAGAGGGGGGAGAGGCTTGTCCGTAGATGAACGTCTCTGTCGACAGCAGCGGCTCTGCTGCCTTTTTTCCCCCTAGCTGGCCGCATGACGAGGGAGGGGGGGGGGGGGGGGGGGGGTGCCATCGCCCACCCCTCCTCAGCGGGGTCCCATAAATAACGCCGCCGGAAAACAAGTGTCGGCCGCCGGCGTTGCCCCCGCTCCCTCTTCCCTTAATTCCGTGCACCGCACCTGCCGCGCGCTGTGAGGGGTAGAGTTCTGAACGCGGGTGGCAGCAGAGGAGGAGAATGGAGCTGCTGCACCGCCCGGTACACACACAGTGTATGATCTGTCCTATCTAAATCTGTGCAGCACCGCGGAAGTTATAGCTGACGCCAACCACTGACTACCCGAACGCACAGGGCTTACTTATTACAAGTTCGTGAGAACGATTCGTGACTGGACCGGATCTTTAACTGCACGTCGGTGTCTTGTCGATGAAACCAGTAAAAAAAAAAATCTAAGCAATCTAAACTCTGAACTGGAAAAAAAAAATAAGAAGAGGACACGTAACGAGGCCGGACTAAAGGTTATGTTTTATTGAAGAACACCACCGAAAAAGGTTAACGGATCATGTGCAGAGAAACTAACGACGCCGAACAGTGGGGATATAAAAGCGTACAACAAATCTATCGCCTGCCATTAAAAAGAGAGAGAAGAACTTCGCTTTCCAGCAAGCATCTGACTGGTTGAGGAACGATTCGCGGCGGGCCCAGCGCCTTGACTGGACATCATAGTTGGCCGGCATAATAGATCGATCCGCCAATCACTGTTTGAATGAAAAAATAAAGCGTTACAAAAGAGGGACATAGACGAGACAACACCTTGTGACATCGCCGGGAATGTGGCCCACGTCTAGTACACCGGCGCCAGATGTGTACTTTCCCCAGTACTGCACGTTTCTAGTGGGACGGAGTACAGGTAGTTCACGTACACGCATGTCGAACTCTACTGCGGTCTCTGTTCACTGTGCGTGGAAGGGAGGGGACGTGTGAGAGGGTGGTCGTAACGAGGCGGTTGCTGCGGCGGCAGCACCGAGAGGGAGAGAGAGAGAGAAATATATAAAAGGCACCTTCCGGTCACACGCCCGATGTCACGCCCGATCGCGGGACGAATTTGACGGCACTCAACTGCGGCGGCCAACACCCCGGCTCTGCCTCCTCTCCCATTTCCGCGTCTTCTTCCTCGTTGGCCGTGCATGCTCTAACGAGGCGTCCGTTGCCAGGTCTCGGGTTCGATTCACACGGGTGTCCCGACATATTAAGGCGAAAGCCTTTCATGGCTCATACCGTCGTCCGTTAACAAAGCGTGTCACACGCGTTTAACTCGGGAACTAAAAAAGACAGAAAACCAATAGTTGCCTCAGGCAGAGGAGGAAAAATGAACCTAGAGACCAAATTGATGACTCTAGATTAATTAGTTAAATAATTATAAGCAAAAATGTCGAAATTGCGTCGAAATGGCGGAGGTGTCGATATAGCCACGGGAACGGTGTGACGTCACATCAACCGGAAGTCGTCTTGGCATAGTGAAAATTGTCACAGCATGGTCGGAATTGTGTCAAATTAGATGGAGAAACGTGTAATTAAGCGTAATTGTCACTAAAGATCTACGAAAGATGTATAATTTGGGTATCGATATAGCTACGGGAGCGGTGTGACGCCACATCCACCGGAAGTCGTCACGGCATAGTGTCCTCGGCTTCGCCTCTCAACACTTTAGTTGCCAAAGCGTCCACGCAATGTTTTTTGTAAGCTCTGCTCACACAACGCTGCGTCGATTCTTCGCAGAGCTCTAGTTCGATGCCCGGTGTTACGGCACGAAAAAATGAATAAATAAATAAAGCGTATTTAAGCGACGAGGAGATAAGCGGTGTTCGCTGTTTCGGACTTCGGAACATCTTCAACCACCTGCCATCCTTTCTTGCGCACTGCAACCTCAGCTTGCGGTCGTTCTTTTATTTAATCGTTTTTGAGTCGCCAGGTATCGATTCCACGACCTCGCGGTGTATAGTAGAGCGCTTTTCACGGTCCATCACAGTAGCGCGTAAGCTCAGTGTTTCAAGCGGGCCTCGATCGCCCCCTGGTTTTTTACGGCGTAATCTTAACCCGTATTGAGGCCATGCGTGGTGGCTTGCAGCGAGTTAGAACAGTGCCCAAAAGAATATGGTTTTGAAGTGTAACCTTGCGCTTCTGCGATGGAGAAAGCTTTGCCTATTCACACGGCATGTGTGCCGCTGTCACTCAGGTAAAGCACGTGTAGAATGTCAATAATAAAAAGGCTTTTCAAATAGGCTTAAATACATGCGATTTCACCTAGCTGCACTCTGAAATTCTTTCCATGACTGAAATTCTCGGACTTCATTGTAGGCCTGTGTTCGCTTCTTATACGCGTGTCACTTACGATCACGGTGTTACCACAGGCTGAGCTTAGACAAGTGTTTCATTCTTGCTTCGATGGCATTCAGCTTCGAAACTTGCAATAGGTACCCGGCATCATATATACCTGACAACATTCAGCGGTGCAATCATGTTGAAACACGATGACCCCAGGAAAGGCTACCAACTCTTGTATTGTTTCTGTAGTGCGCCGGCTTCAGATTCGTTTTGGGAGGGAAATTTCGGAAGAAGCTTTGCTATCTGTTCTCTGTGCATTCGTGGATTTGATGATTAAGAGCAGTCGTCTTCGAGACCGATCTTTTCGCCATAATTAAGTCCGAGCGTATCGTCGCGCTCCACACTTTTAAAATTCATTTCGATTTCTCAGCCCCGTGTTTCTCGTTGTGACACCCGTTTCTCTCTCACTTTCAAAGTGCACGAAGTGAACGGGAGCAGCCGGCATTTTATGTACGTGTCAACATCTTCCTTCAAACATGTGATGAGAAATCGTCGTTGTCAACTTTAAATGTGGAGAAAATATGCTTTTTACTAAATCTGCAATGTCGGAAGTCACTCACCTCAGTACTGCGGCCGGCTTTCGAGAGAGAGAGAGCCGTTAATGAGGAATGAAGCAAACACTTCAAATGTGCGTCGGCTGTCGCCCCCTTTCTGTTGGTCGTTTTTCTCTTTTTTTTTTTACCCTCAGTTTAGTGATCCTGGCCTATTGTGAAAGTGAGCAACGAAGTTAAAAGTGAAAACTGAATGTTTTGGCGTTTCCCAAGCAGTTTCACAGCGGAGAGATCCGCCTATTTGATTTTTTAAGTAAGTTTCATACAGTAGTACCTTTCCGAGTTCAATGCTCGAGTAAAACGCGCTTTCAGACTGCATTGTCCACCAGGGCCATAAGCGGACAGCGCTAGTTGCGTTATCCCCTCCCCTGTTTCTCCGAGAAAAGCCACTCGTAGTTTTACAGACCGTGGGCCTGAAACATGTGACCTCGGACTGCGCATTCTCATTGGCCACGAGGCAAGCACGACAACACTGCATTCTCTCTGGGTGATGACGTCATCGAGTTTCCTTTTGCAGTACATATACTGCTGCTGCTGCTGCTGCTGCTGCTGCTGCTGCTACTACTACTACTACTACTACTACTACTACTACTACTACTACTACTACTACTACTACTACTATATACCACACAAAGTAAAATTCGCAAAACTTCCTCGAAGAGCTTATAGTTTTTAAGAGCTAATGTGAAGTAACCGGGCTGGCGTCGACGGTGATCACTAGGGTGATGAGGTGTTCCCGTTTACACATCTCAAGACTGTACCACATCTCACTGGCATCATCACTACATCTCGCTGCACTACATCTCACTGATAGCTTTCGGACGCACTTCCTTCCTGCTCGCGGCCTCCCCCCCCCCCCCCCCCCCCCCCTCCGCACGGCAAGAGCTCGAGAAAGGGAAGCCAGGAGGAGGGATCCCGTTCTTCCTCAGCGTCGCGACCGCGCCATTCACTCCACCCGTCGTTGGCGTAAACGGCCGCCGAAAGTGGCCGCGCGGAAACGTTGCACGCTTCAGTTGAGCCGCCGCAATGCAGCAGCGAAGAAGGGAGGGGGAAAGAGAGAAAGAGGGAAAGCACCGGTCTCCGGCGCGGCCGAGAAGCCGAATAATTTCGTCACGGCCGGTCGCCTCCCGGCGGCGAATGCATATGTGCCGCCGATAGGCGATTGCATGGCTCCTCTCCCTTCTTGCGCCTATGCGTGTGTGTGGCCCCCCCGTGAGTAGTCGGAGGAGGGAGCGCGTTATGTGTGTGTTCACCGCTGCCGAGAAAAGAAAAAGGACAGCGCCTATAGCACGCGGCGCCCGAAGGTAAACGTTTTCCTGTCGATTGCTGCTAAAGAGATCCTCCTCTCGCCGCCGGCGATGTGTCGTGCGGTGAATTCGAGTCACCGTCGTCCTCTCGCGCCGCGAAATGGAAGGGGGCCCCGCGGCGCCGACTACCGTGCGCCTCTCTGCGCGTGTGTAGACGGCGGAGTAGCGGCGGTCACCGGAGATGCGCCTGCTGTCGGTGCAGAACTCGCTCGTGGTGTATACTACACCTCTCGTATATTTGAAGGACCGGTTTGTTAACTGGGCTTGTTGGGGGTTCTGCTCTTGGCTCGGCTAGTTGTGCGGCGCGTTACGCGACTGGACGCAGCGACGCCTGCCCGCGCTGACTCGGCTCCTGTTTGTCGGCCAGTTCGTTTGCAACGTGGTTTGCGCTACTTGTTGATCGCTCTCGTACTGGGTGAATCGCTCGTATTGCTTACTATTTCATTCATTCATTCATTCATTCATTCATTCATTCATTCATTCATTCATTCATTCATTCATTCGCTCAGTCAGTTACGTACTCACTTGTTCGCTACTCGCTCAAGCACCCTATCACGTGATCCCTCCCTCACTTTCTCAGGAGTGTCATAGACTGCCAGCTTATTAATCTATCAGCAGCCTTCACTTACCGGTTTACTTACTCTGTCATTACTCTACTTTCTCTGACAGACTCGCGCGTCCGCGAGTAATTTATGCAGCCGCAGAAGAGGCGAGGGATCCGCTCCAATTAATCGGTGCACTGCTTTGAGAGTACCTTTGACGAAGTGATAAGCACCAATGGTTTCCTCAACGTCCGCTGAAGCTCCGGTCGTAATAGTCTGTTTGCTTTTCATATCACTATGCCCTTCAAGACTTTGCGCCGGGCCTTGAACAGTAATCCACGACAATATAAGCTGTAGTAGGATGCAGCTTGTGGCTACTGATCTGCCAAGGCAGGTATCTGCTTAAAGAAGTGCTCCTCACGGCTACCGCTTCTTTAGCTTTGCAATTTTCATCATACAAAGTACGACCACAGTGTCACAGGAGTCAGAATTGTAGGCATCGCTCAGTGTCGCAACTGTGTAGGTCGATGCGGTCACCTCCACATTAATAATGCCGCGCCTGCGCTGGCCCCCAAAACACCTGCGTTAATTCCTTTGGTGAGCGGCAATGAAACATCGTATATTTGCAACGCAACTATGTATTCAACAGTTCACCGCTGACGACTAATTCTGGCTTATTCTTTTCTTACACGGGTGAAACTGCTTAAGCAAATTCTGTTGATAGCTGACAATTGTGCCTCATCTCTCCCTTTCCATCCATCCCGTTCATATTTCAGCTGATGCTCCTTAATTTGGACACATACCGACTTGTTCGGTTTCAAACAATGCGTTTTGTTTTTCGTCTTACTTGCGCTGTCCCAGGCATACCTTCCCCAAATACTGATCGCCCGTCGCATCACCACCTGGGTTCGTTTATAGCAGTCCTCAGTGTCGTCGTGTGATATGCGCGATCATGACGGGCCGTTCACCCGCCTTTTGTGCAGGGTTGTCCTTATTTAGTTCAGTGAGGTGCAAAACACTCTTCGAGTCGGCAGGTGTAGCGCGTCCGAAACCGACTCAACGCAAACATTCACACGCTTTTCTCTGCGACGGTGGATGTCAGGCTGGCATTTGCTCTGAGTTCTGTGTCCTTGAGCGGCGTCAGTTCAAGTCGTTCAGCTGACTGTTGTCGGTTGAACAAAATTTCATAAACCGGTTCGTTAAAACGAGGTTCGATTACTGGTGACAAAATGCTTCAGAGTAAAAATGGTGGAATACTTTCTACGAAGGTCCATTGTTCGAGAGATATTACTTACTGCGTTCCCTAGTTGGCGTAAAAAGGGTCCCTGCAAGCTAAGTGCGTCTCGAAACAAAAAGATCACTGGCAAGTGTGACACTCTCAGAAAAGCCTGCGAGTTCGCTGTATAAACATAATTGAGTACATAGCATGTACACATTTGCACACATAGCGCCTAAAGGGCTGAGAAAGCATGTCTTCGTTTAATATCTACAGTTCTGCTTGCTGTGAAGGCTGATACGAACAACGAGTTCCTCGCACAATCAGTGCTTCTTCGTGGACTTGTGCGCAGTGTGGTATTGAACGTAGCACTGCGTCGGCCGCTGGCGCGTCATCAGCGTGTGGCATTCCATAGAAAGCTTCATGCATTCCCTTGCTGATACTATCTTGATCCATATATAGAGTTCTTCAGTATGGTGACACGCGCGCTTACACGTACACACAGACAAGCCGGTGCTCCGCGTCGGACCTGACGCCGGTGCGTCTTCGGCAGACAAAAGCACTAGGGAAGAAATGACACGCAGGCAGGTAGGTATGGTGTGATATTTCGAATTTAAACAGTACGAAAGACGGGGACAAGAAAAGACAAGTCATATGCGCTGCACAGAGCTTTGTCTCTGTCCGCTCGAATAAAGTTCAGTTGCGAGTATACAGAGCTGCTTCTCCTCGTTCATTGTCCCCGTCTTTCACGCTGTTTAAATTTGCAAGCGACAGAGACAGCACAGCAACGTTCTGTGCTTCCTACAGCTTTCCGATCGACAGGTGTTTATTTCCGGGTGTCCGCAAGGTGTTACAAGGAAGTTGCTCTTAGACGGCACCATTGAATTTCCCAGTCACATCGCTGTCGTGTCACCCTCACCAAAGACCTGCTTCTTTGAGCATTTTCGCGCTAACTGCATACGCTGTGCCGCGGTTGCATACTTCAGTCTGCACCGAGAACGTCTCAACTGCGGTGTCGCCGGCCATCAGAAGCACGACTCGCTAGCTGTGTCTTATCTCTCATTTTCACCTGGCGGCGGGGCGGAAATCACCGCCTTTCGGCGTCAACCGGTGGCGTCAAAATCGCCGGTCTTTCCCCTCCCATGTCAGCCGAGCCGGCGTGGGAACCCCTCGGAGAAGGTTCCGCGCCGCTCTGTCGCTTTTATAGACTTGTAACTTTCGGTTGTACCCGATTTTTTTTTTTTGTCCGTCTCTCAGTGCATGCGCATTGCGTTTTGTAGTGCCCCGCGCTCTTTTTCATCTCTGTGGTACACCTGTTGTCTGGCTTCAGTCTACGCTTGTCAGGTGCGGAGCGCCGCTTCGAGACAGTTCTAGGCAGTTGCAAGTCTTTTCCAACCTCTTATTTGAACTCCTGTTGTTGCATGACCCCCCCCCCCCCCCCCTTCCTCCTCTGGTCTTATAGATGAATACAGAAACCGACGAATGAAAAAAGAAGTAACAGAATCAAGGAGCGAATGAACGTTCCAGAGCACCGAGACTGGCATCTTATCATCATCATCTTCAGCCTGACTACGCCCACTGCAGGGCAAAGGCCTCTCCCATGTCTCTCCAATGAACCCTGTCCTTTGCCAACAGCGGCCACCGTATCCCCAGGAAACTTCTTGACCTCATCCGCCCACCTTAGCGGGAACCAAATAGTCATTCGCGCCGTATGAAAATTTTTCGTGTGTGTCTGATGAGATCTTACACGTTGGAATCAACAGGATTTATTCTCAGTTCTTCGTAAATTCTATGTGAGTTCGTACCGTGCTTCAAAAGAAAATTGGGCACCGTGTTTCTGGTCGGTACCTTAATTTATTCCTAATTCCTAATCAGTATAGAACAGTTCGTTAGCAAAAGTAGTCGTTAAAAAAAAGTGAAAACTAGGAGTAATCGTTGGGGTACTGTCGGGTGCTATGGTTACTGAGAGCACGGAGCCACACGTGTGACCAGGAAGGAAACAAGTATGAACGAGACCACACTTGCATTCGATCTCACGACCTCTGGTAGGTGGGAGCCGGGCATTCTATAATGACTAGACCTCCAACCTTTTACATCATTGCCAAACTGGGAAATGAAAAAATAACTTCAGAGAAGAGAAGAACTTGTAGGCAACGCGTTACTCAACCTATGTCACATACATTGAAAATTGGGTAATGACTTTAAGGCTTCCGTTCCTGAATATCGTTCTGCTTAAAGTTGCTGTATCTTCAGCACATCGACGTCGGTGTTGCCTTTCGGTCCGGAGCGGAAAAAAACAGCGCTATGAAGGAAATGTGTCTTAGTTGATGTGTATTGCTTGACTTTTGTATCGAGTTTGATGACGTATTGACGTCTAAAGCGATGCATGGCGATTTCACTGTCACGCTCTCTTGGAACAAGACATGCGCGCTGTGTTTGCAATGGCGACTTTAGCCCTAGAAGTAAGCTGTACCCATGAAATTTCCTTTGCCGCTGTGAACCAAGCCAGCAGGTTGGACTCCTGGCTGCTATGGTTCGCATTTCCGGTGCGGAAATCCATGTTTACAAAAAGTAGTAAAAATGAGCGCCCGCTCCGACCTCCTTCCACTCATCTCACATATCATGCATGGTTGCTCCGACTTAAGGCCCATCCGTCAAAGTGAAATCTGCTCGCAAGGCGGAAATGGCCTGTCACGTGTCACTCGGCGCCGTGCACTAAACACGCTATGTATGTTTCGAACTTTCGTAAATATTCTACAGGCGCGTGGAACATCCCGCTTTCGGCATTTATCGGATCTGCGACAGTTCATTGGAATCTGCTAAGTAGTTTACTTCAACAGTTCGCATGGACCGCTAAGTCTTATTACCATACTACTTTAAGCGAATCTGCCGAAGGGGAACTCGATGCTTTGAAGCGAAGTGATGAAGGACGCCATGGTTGATGTGATACCCACCACAGTCGGTTCGGTCTTTATGCAGGGAAATACCCACCACAGTCGGTTTGGTCTTTATACAGGGAAATCAAGAAAAAGAAATGGTCATGGGAAGATATGTATTGCGAAAGGAAGCTAATCCTATGGTCCTTTAGGGTGACGGAGTTTATTCTAAAAGAAGGCAGGCAGTTATTGATGTGGGCCGATGAGAAGACTACGGAGTCTTCTGGGATTAGGTAGACACAGCTGGCGCGGCACAAGGTTAATTGGAGGCCTATGGGAGATGGCTTTATCCTGCAGTGGACGCAATTAAGCCGGTAATGATTATGATATATGAAAGGGCCCACACGTCCACAATACATCCTTGAACTTTATGCTGACAAAATTAAGGTAAGGGTGGTCAAGGTTTGTATTTCAGCGTAAAGTTTCTCCCAGGGATTGTGGCACTCTCCTTTAATTTACCCTTAGCGCAGGAGGAGGGATCCAGAACGTTTCTTATGCCCGTGCACTTGTCCATACGGTTCTCTGAGCGCAGCCAGCAGTGAATTTTTTATTGTGCTTTTATTGAGGTTATGTTGAGACTCTATTGACATTCAACGGCATGTGTCGGCCGGGGCCACAGAGTCACCTGAAACCCGACCGCCAGCGGAGCCCCACTCGTACCCACGGGGCGTATTCGTCGTCTCGTCGTCGTTCCCAAGCCGCGCTCCTTCGGCACGGCAGCCTTCGGCGGCGGCGCAGAGTGTGTAGTCATCATGGGCCGATTGCCCGCGCGTGCGTATACGGGACCGATCCGCTGCCGCCCTTGGAGCGCACTCACTCAAGGGGGGCGTGTCTCGGCTTCGAAGACGAGCCGGTGCCGATCGGTCGTCCCGGACCGCACGACGTATATCACGATTGCGCGGACCCTCGGAAACACTCGCCAGTACGGGCCAGCAGGTTGAGGAAGAGGGGGGGCCCCCTATCTGGCTCCTCTATCTGCCGAGCGGCGCCGCAGCGGGCCGTGTGTGCGTAGGCACTGCCATCGTTGCCGCCGTCGGAGCGCGGGCGGGCGGGGCGGCGTACGCGGTCGCCTTGACGAGTCCGTCCAAGCGTGTCGGCTGTCTTCCGCTCGCGGGTCGGCCCCGAGGGCTCCCGCTGCCGTTGCCGCTCGCTGAGCGCGTCTCTCTGGCTGCTGCTGCTGCGCGGACGAGTACGCAGCCGTCGTACCTCCACGCGCTGCTATGCCCAGAAGAGAGAGAGGTCGGAAGGGGAAGGGGGATGTACAGCCTTTGTCAAAAATATAGAGTCCAAGAGTTTCGCTTCCAAGCCGTGTACTGGGGTTCTTTCAGAATACGTGAAAGTCCGAACTTTCGGAGCGGGGAGGACGAATGTTCCTTTCTCTTTGGAGAGATTTGGAACGCTGGCGTTGCGTAATGAGTCGCACAGTACGACGCAGAAGTAAAGCCTTTGTTTGCTCTGTCTATACTTTTGACAGATGGTTGCGTTTGACTGCAGCAAATGAAGGGTTTTATTTCCTCGCGATATACCTGCATCATCTGGAGGGCAGTATCGCGGGAAGGGGTTGAAAGGACACATGTTCATACATGCTCATTACGTCTAGCTTACGTCCCTTTTTGGAAGAGAGGGGACTCGTCGCGCACTAGAAAGAACCTTTCATGCCATACCGGCACATAGCGTGGCACTCCTAAACTAGCATCTCGTTTAAACTCCGGCAATGAGTATTGACGAAGCTGGATAACTGAGATACAAATATTTCTATTTGGCGACGAAAATCAGCGTGAGCAGTTGAAGAAAAGGCTGCTCGCAGCTGCACTTACAAGTGGCGTTGTGTTATTAAAAAAAAAAAAAAAACATGTTGTACTACCCTTTGCTGCGTATGCAAAGACCGCGCGAGAGGTTGCTCTCCTCGAGCAAGTTCTATGTGCCTGGCAGGTTGCCCTCAGCACGGTGTGCAGGTGGGCAGCCGTCCACAAAACAGGCTTCAGACAAACAAACAGATGCGCAAAAGGCTAAATGCGGGGAATGGCCACTGTAAGCGCTGTCGCGCATTAAAAAAAAAGAAACTGATAGCGATGGGTAGTGGAAGAGGCTTGAGTGCTCATACAGACCTCATTCCGCCACCTGGACCTTGTATTCATGTCAGCCGAGTCCCTCTCGGTGCAGAGATCTCATCCTGGGGTAAGCTTGCCTCAGACCATGAGTACCATAGGCATAGAATTTATGCCAGCTCTTTTCTTTTTATGCAGTGCATGTACCGGTGGATGCACAGCAAAGCGCGTTACTCTTGTCTCTCATAAGACTCCGGATCTCTCACGAACAAAGCATAACTCTCTCTTGGACCCTTTATTAAATTACCTTTTTCGTGGAAATGTCGTTTTCTTATCAGCACCATCTAAAAAGCCCACAGGGACAATAACGCTGACTGTTGGACTAGTTGGTGCATATTAGAGCAGCGAACATAGAGACACAGACACGTTAGGTCGCATGCTCGTCCGTGTCAACCACCTCTTTCCTGTCCCCGCGTCTTTTGCTTGCTCTCCGGTCTCTCCCCTTGCAGAGACAGTCCCGTGCTCGCACTGCAGACGCCCGCACTCGGCTTCCTCGCGCGCCTGAAACCAGACTCCCGCGGCGGTTCGTCATCATCCCGCGATCCAGGGAGAAGAGACGACCGTCGCCAGCGATCTGGTTCCAAAGGCTCGGCTGCCGCCGTTCCACATCCGGTGGAAGCCTCCTTCGCTCGAACATCGCCGGGGTGCAGTGCTCGCACCTGCCGCGGCCAGCGAAAGCAGCTCGCCCTCGCCGCGATCTTCTTGGCGGGCGAAATAATGCGGTCCCGTCGGTCCGCCGGAGCTGCGCGTCCTTGGGAAGGCGGGGAGAAGGAAACAGGGGGGGGGGGGGGGGGGGGGGGGGGTGTAGGCGAGCAGCAAGCGCTGCTCTGCTTTCGCCGTTGCCGCCGACATCTTGAGCGGACTGACCGAGCTCCGACGAAGCACCGCAGACAGCCATGGTCCTGATGCGGAAGACGCGGAGGCTTCCGGGGGGCTCTGGGTGTGAATGCACTCGCCGTCCTGAGAAAGCTAGGACCCCGTCGTGTTGTTATCACTGATCAATAGCGGCTAATTTGGACGAACAAACAGCCCGGGTTAGCGATGGACGAGCGGAAGAAAATGGGCAGGGTAGGCGCAGACGCTCGATTATATTTGAAGGAGCGACAGACATAAGCTCAAATCTGAGTAAGAAACAAGAAAAAGGCGACTACAGAGTGCGCTAAAAGCCCGCCAGTTGTTCATTAGATGCTGGATTCAGTCCACTGCAGAGCGAAGAACTCTGTGATCTTGAGTTCGAACAGTTCCTGTGTCAACTGCCCGGCCACTGTATCCCAAAAAGGCTTCCGAATCTTCTAAACCTCACTTCCTAGAGAGAGAGAGAGAGAGAGAGAAACCCATTAATGAGAGAAAAAAAAAAACTCGCTGCCTAAGCACTTTAAAGGATCCATCGCTCAGTGAACCACCTTTCATGTTTGCACTTCGAAGAACGGTAGCGATGTCTTGGAGACAGTGAAATATGGCGAAACCTCTTCCCTGCTGGTGTCCCCGAAAAAAAAAAAGAAAGAAAGCGGCGCAAAACCAACCGACTGTCGGTTTCGAATATTTATTTAAATTAAATGGCGACCACTAGACCCCCCCCCCCCCCCCCCTCTTTCGTAGCCAAGGCAGGCGGCAGAATCACGGGGTCATTACCGCGATTTCCAAAACATTGCCGGAACTCCCGATCTGATCAGCTGCTGGTCCAGAACGCAGCAAAGTGCCATAAATTACTGAGACAAGCATAGCGCTGAGTCTACACCAGCGGTGTACTTGACTATCTTCATCCATCCGTCTCAATGATCTATATACAGCGTCGTTTTGGTCCGAGATTTCCCGATGATTTCGTTGGTTTCAACGGGAACATACGTGAGCAGCTTCCTTCAGGGCTTTCGGTTACGAAATGCAACGTAGGCAACAGTGCAGAGCAGCACGTGATATGCTGCTGAAGTTCCTCAGTCCTCACTGTAATGCTAGATGTTTGCACTCAGCGCGATGTCTCAAAAGCACAGATACTACTCAGTCGTCCTCCTCAACTCCTTTCCTCGCCGAGCGGCGCCCACTTCTCCCAAGAATAGAACGTGTGGCACCAAAGCCGCTGAAGTGAACAGTGCACCCCATCAATCTTATCGCCTTGCAGAATTTCTTATCGGCGGCCTTTCCGAACCGTCTCCACGCCCGCATTACTGCCTCGGTTCGCAGCGTCGCTGCGCCTCTGTAGCTGTCTGGCGAACAAGTGTACGGAGTGTATACAAGCCGTTAATGAAGACGACTTCACCGTCATTCGCCTGTTCCACCCGAGCGAAGATACTCCGCCCGCCGTATGATTCCCAGAGGTGCACTCGGGTATCGTCCTCTACATCTCACCCCGTATATGCATCTTCACGCTCTCGAGACTGCACTGCAGAGGTGCTCCATCGCCAGCCCGTTACTTCCTCATCAATGTAAGTCAACAAAGCGACGGCGCTCACTTATTTTGACACTGATGGATTGTTATGTAACGCGAAGAGGAAGAAAAAAAATGGAAAGGCCGGGGTGCAACCGGCGCTCTGCCATTGTTATTAGATCGCTCCAAAGGTCGCGCATTGCATGAAACAACTGGGCAAGGCTGACGTAAACAGATTAGGAAACTAGGAAACACATTGAGACGGCTGCGGGGACGCAAAGATGAAAGGAGGCGCTAGTTGTGAAAGAGCACGTGTCTGATTCCCTCGGGGTCTTTGCCCTCTGTGTGTATATATATTGTGGACGAATCATCTCGAAGTCACATTACCGTTTTGTTCTGTACTGTTTCGTTGTCTTCTTTTTTAAATGTGTTATTGACGTCGCTTTACTGTGTTTTACTGTCTGTCTCTGGGTTGCTTCAGTAGCTCGGTCTGAGAAGCTGCCGTTAACCGGAAGGGAAACTGTAGGAAAGGCTTCGTTTTGCAGTGAAGCGCCCATCACAACATCATTCATTGTTCGGGATCTTCTTTGACAAAACGAGACGTGGACAATCACTGTTTTTGTTTTCTTTTGCATAATTACACATTGACCGTGCCTATACTCTACCTATGCTGGCACTTAGTTCTTGATGACCGGATGCTCCGCAGGATGTTGATTCCAGGACATTCGTTTGCTGTGTACTCAGGGGCCAATTAGCGGCGCAATAATTTTGTGACCATGAATACGCGTCGGCTTGGTGATGTAGAGGCTTTCGAAGGTCAGGGTAAGGTGAATGGAGACTTGATATTCTTTGATGAGCGGGGCGAAATGCGCGTGGTGTACTCGCAGTGATGACGGTGCACACTCTTGGCTGATTAGTTTGTGAACTGGCTTATGAACGAACCAATTTATCTTGGTGTTCATTCAGAAAATTGGCCGCACTTGAACTAATAATGAGTAGCGAGGTATACACGTACGCCCAAACGGCGTACCTTTTCTCATCGATTCAAATTTGCGCTTCCAATGCAGCCTTGCTCGCAGTGGAGTTTAACTAGAGCACTGCTCGCCGCCTTCAAGTGCCCCATGGCGTAGGGTATAGTCAAATGATTCAAACATATAAACCTCGCGGCAGTGTACGTTCGCACCCTTGTTCTTATGATCATAAACATCGTGCTTCCTTGGTTCTTGGCACGAAACTGTAGAGACCACCGCGGAGCCAAATACATCGCACCCCTACCTTTTTCTTTTTTTACCATCACCGCAGCCTTTATCTCTACTTCCCTCTTCGTTTCACATGCAGCCGCCTTCAAAAGAGACCCATTAATCATCCTTTTCGTCAAAAGTGAACCGCACCCCACAGCTACTCAGTGCGGCTTAATTCGTTCCCGTATAGAGCATTTAGAGCACAACCAGAACCTAGGAACGACCGCTGGCCCGGCCTCGACGCAGAAAAAAAAAAAAAAAGAGATCGGTGCCATCGTTATCCAGCGCGGTAAGAGCTAACGAATTGTGCCTCGGCGCGGCGCAAACCATACTATGCTCCAGCAGCCGTGGTTTTCTACCTCGCAGATCATTAGCGCTGTACGCGCTGGCTCGTGCACTACGCATGGTACTACTACAGGGCCGGGATGCGCTGGTGTACTACGCCCACCCGATCTGCCGCCGCGGGCGGGTTACATCGCGTACGACATACAATCTACATAAAACAACCTGCAGCAATATACAACATAGAGCGCAAAGAAACGTACAAGAACATACAAAAACGTACAGCTACGTGCAGCATGCAACAACGTACACCGTACAGCATGCAACAACGTACACCGTACAGCAACATAAAACGTAGATTAATGTACAGCATATACATCGCGCACTCTCGTGCTCATCGGCGATGCGCGGCCAGCGGCTCCTCCGTCGAGCCGCCACGCCACGCTCGATTTCGCCTCCCCCGCACTGGGCAGCGCGGGTCCGATGCGAGACTGTTTCGCGGTCGCCCCACTCCGGTCAGCCTGGTCGGAAACAACAAAACGAGGTGGCAACGCGGAGGGGAGCGAACGCCTGGTTCGGTGGTGCGCACTTCTTCCTGCCTCGGCACCGCGCGCTGCTCTCGCCGAAGACCTCCGCGGACTGGAGGGAAGGGGGTCCTTGGCTCTGCGGTCGCCGTTCTTCCACACTACGCACGCAGGCCGCTCTCTCCGCTTCCATTCGGAACGACGATCACACGCTGCGTTGTGCTGCATTGCGCGGGCCGGTCGGAGTGAGGGAAGGCGTTTTCTCCGCGCATTCATTTTCGAATGCGACGAGCGGGGGAGCGCCTAATCAATTCATAGCCGCGTTTATACCCGAAATGTAGGAACTTCCTCTCCTGGTTGGCGTGTATTTTTCAACGAAGAAGAGTTTATGAACGCAATTTTCTTCATATAAATTTAGATTTCACTGTAACAATCAATATATCCACAGATCTCCCGTCGTCAGGCTTTCATTTCTTTTTGTTTTTTTTTGCACAAACGTTTTTGCTTTCGTCAAAAACATTCCCCATTAGTTTTCTATGGCTGTCTTAACTGCTCGATGCGAGTGATGGAAAAAACTATGGATGCAAGGCTTTACTACGCATCGCAAGAATGGACTATTACCCGCAATATTTTAATATCAGTACCTAGCAATATTCGAAAATTAAAACTTTTTCTCCGAGAATGTTGGACATGCTGCGGGACAGCCAACAGCGCTGTCTCCGAAGGTCTAGCAGCTAAACAAATGCTTCAAAGCGTATTCGTATGACCGTATTATGACGTTTGCCAATGCCTCCGTTCGTCACCGGGTTAAGTGAGTAAGCCGAATCCGTCGACGACTTACGCGATGCACCCGTCCTGAGTATTGTTTACATTTAGTGACAACTGACCGTCGCTCGCTAGAGGGCACTGCATGCAGACACTGAGAGTTTCATGAGAGATATACGCATGCTGGGCGGACATGTGGATACAAAGCGGTCACGCGAGTTCAAAGCAGGCATGCGGATACAAAGTCGGTCTGCAGATCCTGTCATACGTGAAGACTATAAGTGGGCGTGCTGATCCCGCGTTAACGTGCGGATGCTAGCGGGCGTGCGGATGCTAACCTGGCGCTTTTCTTTCTACGGGCTCATTTTTCCGAAGAAAGTGAAGCACAGATACTACGGGCGCGACCGCTGAAAGTCGTTACAGTCAATGAGTGGACGTTGGCAGCAGTCGGCCCTTGCTTCCCACCTCTGTCGAGTCCTGCCTCCATGTGCTGAGTGTGGAAAGTTGCATTACTAAGAACGCGTATCTTGTACATCCATCCTACTTGGAACTACACCTTCCAGCTTTTACAGAGCATGTCTGACGTGTGTGCAGTGCAGGAGCCCACCGCGCTATGGCTTAGAAGGGCGATCGCAGTGTGTTTGCTTCACTTCGGCACGGTGCCAAAAAAAAAAGAAGAAATATATGCGTTTGTTTGGTTTGCTAATGTGAGCTCAAATAAACCGGAAGTTCGAATCAGCAAGATTCTAGTGCATAAGATAGCACGCTGTTAACAAACCAACTCTTCGGATTATTATCGCTGCTGCATCACTGTGCATTCTCCTTATATTATCACCTAACTTAGTGGCGGGATGCTGAGACTATGTAGACGATGAAGGAACGCAAAGCATAATGTATGCTGCTAGCATATAACTTAAGATAACGCGATATTACGCATACTACGGACGGCCCTGACAGAGATCGCCCGTGGCGGTCGCGCCCTAGCGCGAGCGTCGGCCTGCCGTCCGTCCGTCCGGCGAGGCGACGTGCAAAGAAAACAACAGCACAGCCGCGCGGGCAGCGCCGGGGCAGCACGAGAACGGCAAGAAAGAAATAAAGAAGCGTCAAGCAGCGCCGGTAGTAAGAAGAAGAACAGGGGGGGTGGGGGGGGGTGGAAGCAGTCAGAGGCCGGACCCGTTTCGCTTGGCCTACATCCCGAGCGTGGGAAAGAGGGCCCGGCGCGCAGTGCGCGGCCGCGCTCTCAGCTGACGCCGGCGCCACTCGCGCCGACCACCACCTCGGGAACCTTCGACGGCGCTCTGAACGGGTTGGCCCCGCTCAGGCCGCTGCCGCGTCGGACGCTGGGGCTTAACAAGAGACGCCGCGGACGTTTCGGCTATCACCGCCGCACGGTGAACGATAACTCGAAAGTTCTTCTTCGGATGCTGGTTGCGAAGACGTTGTGCCCGCAGACGTGATTTGGAGTGAAGAGGAGGAGGAGGAGGAAGCTAGAGAAATAAGAATAAAGCGATTGCTGTTTTTGCGACGTGGAATAGTGGAAATAAAGCAAACAGCGCAGGGCACTGCCTGCAGTTTGTGCAGCCCGGCACTCGTCGTCGCGATTGCTCTAATTATTGGCCTTTTAAAAACAGGTTCGCCCGCTGGTTTCATTCGAGACGCATTGGTGCCGAGTGGTCCCAGGCAGCGCGCCAGTCAGATCCGACAGAGCTCGGAGGCTTGAAGTAACGTTTGACGCTCCAGAGTTGCTTACTTCAATGGCTGCCGAACGTAATGCCAAGGACGCACCGAAAAACACTGACCGTAGCGCTCAATCGGCCGCGTGTTGTTTACAAATTGTGGTACGTACAGTCAACGGCCGTAGCTCCGCTGCGGTGGCGTGCAGGTCGTGAACTGCAGGTCGTCGGACGCCGCTTTGGGAATCCTCAAACCAACCGTTACCCACCACAAACGTGCTGAGGTTGGGAACCAGTACGCCCACTACACTTGGGGCTTCGAACACATAGCCTGCGGCATCGAGACCTGCTTGAACCCTTGAAAGAAACGGGCCTCTGAACTCGTTGATCTGTGCCGAATGGCTTGCTGGCGTGCACTAGGTAAAAATAAAGGGAAGTGCCAGCACTATGGCACTGCGATAGGCACCTTGTTTCGGACTTAATGGCCGTTGGAACGCCTTTCCAGCAATAGATTTTATGGATCGAGTGATTGTGACCGGAGATTACGGTGCCTTCGTCGCCTCAGCAGTAGTAGACGCCGTAGTGAAGGGCTCCGGAAATTTCGAGAACCCCAGGTGGTCGAAATTTCCGGAGCCCTCCACTACGGCATCCCTCACAGCCTGAGTCGCTTTGGGACGTTAAACCTCATAAACCAAGCCAAACCAGTAGTAGTAGCAGTTTACTTGACACAGCAAACTCAATGACGTCACTACTCTGGAATACCGTTGTCATCTTCTGTCCAATGGGAGGGGAGAATTTGCGCATCAGATGCTGTTCGGCGGGAGTGTGACCCTTCTGGTCATGTACTAGAATCCTGCGGCACATGTGCGGAAGGGGGCAGTTCAGCTTTAACTCTCTCTTTCTCGCTCAAGGTGGAAAGAGCCATTAGGCGAGAAATAAGTGAGCCTTTATCTCTACGGTGAAACACACGCCCCATTTTTCTGTATATTTTAGCATAGACTGACACATTATATTTATTCACACCTAATTTTGAAGGCCAACGCTGTAGCTTTGATATCCTAGCCCAAGTTAAGAGAAAGAAATGGATTATGGCGGGAAATTTAATCTTTGCGTCAGATTACCAGTGTTCTGTTAGGATTACTGAGTGCATTCTGAGAGATGGTAGAGGTACCAGGGGATGTCAGGGATTCAGGTGGGGAGGATGAAGGCATTTGCGGGGATAGGCCGGCTGCCTGATCACTCGATGTCAGTGAGGAAAGCCATTATCTTGCAGTGGATATGACTGGCTTATAATGGTGGTGATAACGAACCTCCCATGTCTTGGGTATCCTTGCTCCTGAGGTGCGGTAGCGTAAGGTGTACACACGAAGTTTGCGAGTTGCGCGGACAATTGTTGCGCAGAGAACGTCTCGCGCAGCGCCCCTCGAAACGAAGAAATCCGTTCACACAGCTATCGTGTGCAGAGATCCACGTTAGCGCTTCGTGATTTCACGAAGAATGTTTTCTTTTCTTTTTTCCGTCGTTAATTGAGACCCACTCGTGTTATGAGCGATGAACCGCATTCGATCAAATGGAGTACAAGTACGCCTGACGCCGCGCAAGTTTACAACACAGAGTAAACTGGCTGTTGCCTGTTTTAAAATTGCTATGAAGTAAATCACGGCACGTTGTTACGGTTCCAGATTGACTGAATGTTTCCGTTCGCGGGCGAAAAAAAATCGCGAGTCATGCCCCTACACTCATTGGCAGCCAAATGAATGTTCTCTCGCCGAGAGAACGGCAATATTCCTTCGCGTACCCGTCACGGAGCTTCTCACCCCGTGCAGCTCCACAATAACGCTCGCCTGAAGCTGAGGTTGGCGCGACGTAAAGTTCGTGTGCGCTCCAAGCGTGCGTGCAGGCGGCCTTAGCGCGTCGGTC
Source organism: Amblyomma mixtum (assembly GCF_055824585.1). Taxonomy (NCBI): domain Eukaryota; kingdom Metazoa; phylum Arthropoda; class Arachnida; order Ixodida; family Ixodidae; genus Amblyomma; species Amblyomma mixtum. Next base: position 15,968,750 of record NC_143018.1, on the reverse strand, counting down.
GGTCGCAACCCCTCGCGCCCTCGGCGCCGGCGTCTGGAACGATGGTCACGCGGACGTCGAGCCGCGCTTGTTGGCCTGTCAGCGGCCGAGTCACTTCGCTGGGACCTTTTCACCGCTCGTCTTCTCGTTCCGTTGGCCGCCTTGTTGGGGGCCTCGCAAGTTGCGTGCAGCGCTCATGAAAGGTGGACGTGCGTGCTAGGAATGACGCGGTGTATAAGCGCCTTTGATCGCCGTGAGAGTGGAACGGTGAGACTGCGTTGCACGGAACTGTTCCTTTCAGCTGCGCCAGTAACGGGCGCGACGAAAAGTGTTTCGGGGCCCCTTTAACGACGCCTTATAGCGTGTGTGGACACGCTTTGAACCGCGCCCCGTTTCCCACAACGCTTGCACAGGCGTGTCAATGCGCAAGGGTTTTTCGAAGTGGTTAACTCCCATATCACTCTGCCAATTAATATCATGGCTACGGATGTAACCTGTCGACTCGAATTTCGCTACATGACATGGGAGTCCTCGCCTTACGCTTCAAATTGTTTGTTTCCAGTCGAGCCCCATAACTATTAAGACCACCCGTTGTGGCGTGTTATATATTATAAGGTCGGTTCTCTGTAACCTGCCCATTGCTTCTGGGAAGTGTGAAGTCCTTTGATCCCTTTGTCTCTGGGGGCTCTGTCGTTATCTCACTATAAATACTCTGCGAGCTGTGGAGTGATGTTTTTGGCGCTACCCCTATCATCTCATTTGCACGTTATCGTGTTATTAGCACAGTACGTGAGTTCACCCCTGAAGGGGCAAAACGGTGGGCGTGCGATGTTTTGCAGTCAAAGCCTCGCGGGCGCGCGGTTCTCGGGAAGAAGTTCGCTCGCACCAAGTGGTCATGCAAGTGGTTGTTCAACCTTCCCTGGTTATCTCAGCAAACAGCTAACCTCGGGGTGAAATCATGAACGCAAGACATTCGACACCTCGATTTGTTTGGTACAATGTATCAGTGCTGTGTCGATATCATTAGCTGTTGTGTTTGGTTAGCAGATCAGCACGCTGTTGACCGTTGCCTATTGTTGCCAACTCTTGCTTTTTAACTTCGTAATGACGGGACAATTAAAACGTTTTGCAAAAGATATGAACTTCCGGTATTTAGTCCGTCTGTGTTTGTCTATTTAAGAAACGTAAAGATATTTTAGATTTATTAAAAAAATAGAATACTTTTCTAGTTAAAAGCTGTAAATTCGGATAATTTTCGATCTTGTAAGAATGACAAGACAGCACACATACTCAGGCCTATCCTATTATGAAACAGAAAATCTCAAAATCATTCTACCGCTTTTGGTCTGTTTCTTTTTTGTCTGTTTGGTGTTAGTGTTAACTTTTGCAGTGAGTAGCCGTCCAGAACGTCACCTGCACCTCTCGAAGCTAATACCTTCACTTTGTTTTCACAAATGTGTAAGAACCCGGCGCGGTGGCTCAGTGGTTATGGTGCTCAGCTGCTGACCGGAAAGACGCGGGTTCGATCCCGACCGGGGTGGCCAAATTTCGATGGAGGCAAAATTCTAGAGGCCCGTGTGCTGTGCGATGTCAGTGCACGTTAAAGAACCCCAGGTGCTCGAAATTTCCGGAGCCCTCCACTACGGCGTCCCTCATAGCCTGAGTCGCTTTGGGACGTTAAACCGCAATATTTCAAATCAATAAATCAAACATATGTGTAAGGAAATGTTGTTTCAACAATACTGCCCTGCTGAAAAAAGTTGTATGATGCAATAAACTCATACAGTTTATGATACAAATATAATAGATTTATCATTCAGGTCATAGAAAATTATCATACAAATGTCATATATTTCTGTAAAATCATACAGTCATCATAGATATGTCATAGAATAAAATACAAATTCTATGATATATCATGAAGATTGGTCAAATGTTTAGGGGAATCCCCCAAGGTGGAGTAGATTTGTAATAAGGGAATTTTTCTTTAACTACGAAGTTTCTGAGAAAGCTGTGTAGCTCTCCTTTGTAGCCGTATGGCTGCGCTCGGGTGGATGCCAATGAGTAATTACTCCTTTATTATCATGAAGATTGTATGATATTCTATGATGAAGCCTCTATGAGGTTATTGCATCATAGAACTTTTTTTTCAGCAGGGTGGGAAGACTTAATGTACTTCTGCCAACATAAACTGAATCTGTTCACTTATTTACAGCTTGTACGTTATACGCCGGGGATTACAAGGCTAAACTTGTACCGTGGCCGTCAGTATATGCGCCTGAAATGCCAGTGGAGGTGGTGTCGCCGTTGCAGGGCCTCCTATGCGCGGCGCCTGCGCGGCCTTCCCGCGCTTGCGTCACGGCTATCGTCACGCTTATCGTTACCTGGCCGCACTTCCTTCTCCCCCTCTTCCCGGCATCCGGCGTTGTTTTCCGCGCGCCGCTGTCGCCGTCGCAGCCCCGACCGCGGCGTAATCTCTTCTCCCTTGGCGCTCGCGATAATGAGGGAGCCGTCCCAAATACGGTTGTTACCATAGCGCCACGTAGCACGCAGGAAGCCTTGGCGCGTCTCTTTGCGGGCCTCTTTTTCTTTTTTTTTTTTTGTCGTTCTCTGGTCCCTATAGCGTTGTTTTTCTTCGTTCCGGTAGCACGCGGCGGGAGCTGCCTTTGGCACTTCTCCAGTGTGTGCATAAGTTCGGGGCAAAAAGCAGCCTGTTGGAGGCGGGTTTAGGGGGCGTTCTTTTGAGGAACCTTACACCGCTGCGCGCTTCTTCTTTGAAGCTCGCTAGAGCAAAGGGCAGGCCGTCGTTCTGTCTATGCTGTCTGTACTGATGTAACTGATAGCCTCATGGTGCGTTACGGCCGCAATGTCCATTTTCACGTGCAGTCAACAAGGAAAAAAAAAAACCTAGATGCAAATTTTGTTCTTGCTGATGCATGGCCGCCGCGGTGGCTCAGTGGTTATGGAGCTTGGCTGCTGATCCGAAAGGTGCGGGTTCGATCCCGGCCACGGCGGTCGAATTTCTTTGGAGGAGAAATTCTAGAAGCTCGTGTACTGTGCGATTTTAGTGCACGCTAAAGAACCCCAGGTGGTCGAAATTTCCGGAGCCCTTCACTACGGCGTCCCTCATAGCCTGGGTCGCCTTTGGGACATTAAACCCCCATAAGCCAAACCGAACCATGGCTGACCACGCGACTCATGGAGGTTGCTCATGTGGCGCGCGTTTTGTTTATCAATTATAACTGGCCTGACTTGGTAGAAAACGTGTGCTGACATGATAAAAAAAAAAAAAAAGATGTCAAAATAGGGTTCATCCACTAGCCTAAGCTGCTATAGGAGAACCCCTGTCGTTACTGTTATGCTAGACGAGTGATGCTATTAAATCTCCTTTTTTCCCCCTTTCTTCTCAGCTGAACAGAGATTGCGTGAACAGTCAGCTTTAGTTGGCCCTGCGGCGGCGCCGTACTCTTGCATACTTCTAGCTGCTCTAAAATGCCTTGGCCTCGAACAGCTCTCATCTGTTTTCATACGTGAGGCGCTTAAAGGCCTGAGGCTCGTCAAGTGTTGTGAAGTTTATGCGCGCCGATAAATCCCGGCTAGGCAGACGCAGCTGGTCGGGTAGTTTATCGCTCGTTGACGTTTACCGCGGCATCAGGAGGCAGAAATCGTCGAGTGGCTTTTTAAGCGCTATCGTTCTGATTCATGTCGAATGCGCTTGCACGGACAAAGTGTCGGCAGTAAACCGCCAACGCAGCTTCTTGTAGCCGCAATCCTCTATCTCATTTAATACGATTCAATATGCGGTCTCCCGTTAGCGTATAGTCGGACACTAGATAGTTTTCAGAGAAAATAAAGCAGCGGTGACTATCATAATCCTTTAATCTTTGAGCCTATTTGTAATGGTTCTTGCTGCACTACCGACTACTTGGAAATGGCGGTAGAAAAAGTGTTTAATCAGCGTTTTCGCACGCATTTGTTGACGATTTTCAGCGAAGATTGCGTCGCATTTAATGAGGGAGCGCTGGTTTCTTCTGTTGTACATGTATCACCCCGACGTATGGTCTATTTCCTTAAATCCTTCCTTGAAACCACATGTCAGCGGTACGGTGTTATTGTTTCTTTTTCTTCGCGGTGAACTAACAATGTCAGTGAGTGAAACCGAGCCGTAATATGCTGTAAAATAAAATCTAACGACCTCTTCCCATCTCGTTCGCAGGCAAAAAATGGCGCAGCCTGACGCTACAGGAGCGGCGGCCCTTCGTCGAGGAGGCCGAGCGGCTGCGGTTACAGCACATGCAGGACTACCCCAACTACAAGTACCGGCCGCGGAGACGCAAGCACGCCAAGCGTGGATCGCGCCGGGGTAGCCCCTCGCAGCCCGGTAGCCCCGAAGACGCCGGCGGCAACGGCGGTGGCCTGCAGACACCTCCGGACTCGAGCCCTGCCCGGGGTAGCCCTCCGGACTGCAGTAGCCGGCTACTTCCCGAGATGCCCTACGAGACGCCCGTGCCACCCACGCCCGAGCTGTCTCCGATGGAGCCCGAGGAGTGCTGCGGTCCCATAGACGACGGCACCGGGGGCCACCTTTCGCAGCTCATGTGCAAGTTCAACGACAAGTCCATGTTCCTCAAGAATGTGCGGCCCCCGTACCGTACCCACACACAGAGGGGCCTGGGCCCCCCGCATGCGCTCAGTCAACAGCACATTGGCACGACGGCAACAACCACCACCACCTCGAGCGGCTACTCCTTCCAGAGGACGCCTCCGGCCTCGTACTACCCGCCGCTGTACGCGGCTACCTCCCCGTACGGCCCTCCGCAGGGCGACCTCCCCCAAGACGCCTACTACGGCCCGCCGGAGCACATGTACGCGCCGCAGCCGCAGGAGACGTTCCTGGAGCACAGCGACCTGGTGCAGTTCCTGGACGCCGCGACGGCCGCGTCCCCCGTGGGCGCCGCAGCGGGCGGCTACACACTGGGCCCTCCGCCGTTGGGCGCCGAGCACGCCACGTACGAGACCCTGGGCTCCGAGCCGTGCGGCATCGAGTACGCGACCATGCCTCCGCAGCCCCACCACGCGTACGGCATCTACCCGACGCACCACCACCACAGTCATCACCAGGGCGAGCTACATCACCAGGAACCCGGTGCGGGCATCATCGCGGCGCTGGCCGAGACGAGGCACATCATGTCGTGAGGCGGACCCAAGTTATTGTTGTGAAGGGACGCGTGGTTCTTTCGACGTCGAGCCTCATCCTCCCGCTTGGAGTGCGTGTGATGTTTGCGTGTCCGTGTGCCTGTGTCCGTGCGTGCGTACGCGCGCCTTACCCCCGCCTGTACAGAGAGACAAGCCATGCCGATGCGCGTGCGTACACGCGCGCGCGACTGTGCGCCGCGGTTGCTGCCGCAGCCTTCGGCAGTGTGCACTACACGCCGCCGCCAGCGCGAACGACGACGAAGTCCGTCACGGACTGCCTGCCGACAAAACCGCGGGGGATCACCGCGGCGTTCGCTACGCTTGCGTGCCCGTCGACATGCACGCCTGCCCACGCCTCGGCGCCCCCTCCCTCCGCCGCCGCCGCCGCTGCGTCGATGTCGCCGTGGACGTCCGTCGCCGATCCTGATGCTGCTGTGATCGTCGCCGCACGGCCTCGCCGCCGCAATGTGTAAAGAAACGCAGATAAAGAGTAAGATAAAGGCGATAAAGACTCGAGACAAGAGTGAAAGAGAGAAAGATGTTTATAAGACAAGTGGCGCAGCGCAAAAAAAAAAAAAAAGGCCTTGGGTGTGTGCGCGCGTTTCTCGTTGCGCCTCCCCTGTGTGGCCTACTCGGCACCCAGGCCGCCCGATCTGCCGCCGCTGCTGCTGCGAGCCTCTTCTCACTGTGCAATAAATGAACACCACCGTCGGTTCTATTACACCAATATGCGGCTGCTGCGTCGTGTTTTGTGTGCGTGCGTTCGTGTGCGGGGCTGGGCGTAGTCCCCCTTGCGCCCAGCCCCCCTACGCCTCGTCTTCCTCTGCCGCGTAGTGAGCATGCGCGGTCGCGTAACCCTTCTCTGGCTTCGGCTTCGGCCCCCGGGTAAGCCACTCTCAGGGCTTGCTTCACGCTGCGCTGTTACTCTTTAGTCGTGTTGGGACTCGGGTACCGATTGCGCATTGCTGTTTTTGGCCTGCTCGTTCCTGGAAAGGTCGCGCCTTATTGACATACCGACGAGCCCAGATCTACGCGCCGTACGTACGTACAACCTTTGTAGAACTGTCCGGCCCACATGGTTCGCTGTCAAGCCGTGTAGCAAGGTAGCTCTTAATGATACCCGAAGTGTTAGCATACCCCGTGTGCTTGCCTCACTATGTCGTCATGCGTATACTACCTTCTCAAGCTTAAACAAACTGTCAGAAGTCTTTTAAGCCTTGACAGCGGACAGTGTAGGCCGGACACTTTGCGTCCGGGCTGGGCCGGGCTCTGTACAGCTTTTGTATCATCTTATACGGTGTGCATTTTCTAAAAAAAAACGCATTAGTCACCAGTTGTCCGAGCGAGGAGGCTTGACGGTCTGGGCTGCAAGCGGAATCAACTTATCTGCTCGACCTATTTAGTCGCCCGGAAACGTCCTGCAGGGTCGTACCGTGAGTCAAAAGCGCTAGTCTCAAAGCTTGCTGAATTCCAGAGCTGAAGGCACGGGAAAATTTTCGGAAGTCTTGTCTGCCGTGGACAGTATGCAGCTGATGACCTTGGTCTACTGGTCTCGTCGGTAACCAGCTGTAACAATCAGGTGCCGCATACTTCATAGTTGCTCCGGCGCGCTATTGGGCGTGGCAGTATGTCTGCTAAAACACATCCATGCGAAGATGAAATGAATAAATAATTATTAAATGTTTCAGAAGCCGCGTTGGCTCAGTGTTTACGTCGGTTGACTGCTATCCCGAAAGACGCGGCGGTCGAATTTCGATGGAGGCGAAACGCTAGAGGCCCGTGCGCTTTGTGATGTCAGTGAACGTTAAAGGATCCCCAGGTGGCCGAAATTTCCGGAGCCCTTCACTGTGGCGTCCCTTATAGCCTGTGCCGCTTTTGGCGTTAAACCCCTATAAACCATAAATGTCCCCGAGAATTAGAAGATGAAGCTGAGACTCGTATGTCTGTGATTTCGAACTACCCTAGCCAGCATGACAAATGGCGTACGGTTAGCATAAACAAATTTTCCGCAGTGAATAAGCGCTCACATTTTGAAGAAATTTCATGTTCGCTGTCCTCCTGCATATTTGCGGTACCGTGCTCAGGCTGATGAGAGGCGACATTCGGAATAAGCACATTCATTCATTGTTCACTTAGCAGCGTGATAGTTAGACCGCTGTCGCTGTAGGCGCGATCTGTTCCTGGAAAGAGTCCTTCAGATGCCCTTCAGAGCGCTCTGATGGCACGTCGCGCCATTTGGCAGCGCTCCAAATAAATGTAGTCTATGACGTCAGCGGCCGACAGGTTCGTTGGCTGTGTCATTGTTTTTCGCACTATTCACGTTCGGGTAAACAACGCTAGGGTGCTATTTTTTGCCACACGCTTTCTGAGTCTTGTATTAGAAATTCTTAACGTAGTTTGGTAGCTCAATGGGCCTATTGCTATTGCATTGTTCGAAGTAAGGACTCGCCTGTCATCTCAGCGCATTGTTCTCAAACCAGAGCACTCGGCATACACTACAACATGCTGAATTCTGTGAATTCAACTGCATAGGAATGCCCAAATTTGATCTGCTACAAAGTTTAGCTGACGCCAAGATCGAAAGACAAATCTCAACCGCAGTTCTTGTGGTAGTATTTACTCTGTGTAAGGAACAGTCAGACAACGAAAGAAGTCCACGACGTGCTCGAAGGCTGTTGCTCCGCCAGTACTCGCGCATCGTAGACTTTACAAATTTTATTTGTTATGCGCTAAATGGCATGGAATCCATGCCATGCCATTTACGGAAACCATCTAAAAGGCGTCCATTATTTTTGTATAGTGCGCGTGCAAGTGTGCAAGAGCTATTAAATTCACCGGCAAAAAAAAAAAAAAAAACTTTCGGCGTGATTAATCAGCGGATCAATGGGGCCACGCCTCACATCTCGATAATGTTTTTAACTATGCTAACCTTGCGATGCCAGCGAGGAGTTAGCTTGGCCCGAGCTCCGGATCAGTCGAGTTACTGCAACAGTTATCGAAGCGATTGTTGTTTCCTGCCAGTCAGTACTGGAATGGTAAGGCTTATTTGGTGGTATCTTTACAGATTATCCACAGGCCTTCAGGGTTTGCTTATCTACAAACAGAGATAAAAATGAGGAAGGCTAAAAAAATCTGAGTCAGTGTTGAGTGAAGGGCTAAGGGTACGAGACAAGACAGCGAAACAAGAGAGGCAGGGGGATTGCAGAGCCGGTTTGCAGACGGCTACTCAGCGCAGAGGAAACAGACATTATGCGATAACATGACCATGATGGTGATGTGTGATGCTCTTAGGCGCAGAAAAGCAATTAGACGAAATTTGTCTGGATAGGCAGTCTGCTGACTATAAGGTCGCAGTCTTCTGGGAGCGGAGTCCCAAACTCGACTCTTCAGCTATGTCGGTTGCGTTTCGGGAAGGTTACATCCAGAGTCCCGCCCCGTGGTTTTGGTGTAGAGGCTTTGCCAAAAGTAACCAGACAGCATGGTTTGCCTCAGTCGTAAACAGCAGCCCTTATGCCACCCCTTAAGCGCTAACTCTCTGTAAGGTAAAGAGAACACGTGTGCTCACCTTTCAAAACCTTTTTGTTCTTAAGGGAAGCCGTAAGTGCTCTGCTATACGAGTCAGAAGCGGTTACTTTTGACAAAGACTTGCGGTAAGGAACTGCTGGTGTTGAAACTAACACCGGCTTGTCAACCTCCTTCCTCATAGTCTACCTTGTGCGGGATGTCGACATATGTTCCACCCTTATTAAAAGCTTTGACCTCAAGTGTCTAGTACGGTTGGGAAGGCAAGCTGGTAGAAAGAGTTATCGTGCCGTACATACCGCAGCAATTACCGCTATTGAATCCCCTTAAGCGAAAAATTGTACAAAATGGGAATAACTGCACCGCGTAGTCTTTGCCGCCAACATTTAGTCCGCTGTGGGACTAGTTGAGGCTGGTGCCCATTTGTATTTAGGTACAAGAAAACTAATGACAGCTCTTTTGGGAACTAATGGCAGTACAGTTTGTCCCGGCAGCAGTTAGTCCCCGAATTGTTATATCCCTCGCAGCACCGTTCTGGCTTTCAGCGCCCGAGCTGGCTCCGTGTGCGCGCGCACAGTTCGTTCCAGGTAGCGGTACACAACAGGCCCGTTAGAGCGTTCTGTACGCGACATCCGCCTCCCAATAGCTCAGTGAACCTGCGCTTTCGTGGTATGCGCCGCACTGCGCATGCGCGCTATGTGTCGCAATCCCTCCCTCACCGCCGAACCCATCGTCGGATCGTCGCTAATTACGTGCTTGACCCCGCGCAGCCAGCGTTCGCCTCCCCCGCCGCGGCTCGCGCTCCGCCATTGGTCGGCGGGCGCTGGTGCAACGGTTGCCGAAGCCGGGGCTCCTTCGGCAGCAGCTATTCATAGCCCGATAAGGCGCCAGCAGCGCCGCGGCGGCGACGAGGCATGCGCGCTAAGCGCGGAATGCAACCTCCGAGGCGAGAGCCTCATGTTGCGGGCGGAGTTGAACAGCCGATTGGGGCGACGGCTCGTGCCGGTGTGATCGACCCAGGAGGTAGGGCAGACGCCCCCGCGCCCTATGCGCACATCTCGTTTGACTGCGTCGCAGTGTACGCGTACAAAAAAGTACATGATATATCAAAAAGAAACAAACTAAGAAAGCAGCAGATGATGGTATTTTGCAAATTGCGCTCTGAGTGAGGCTACCACTGCATGATGTTCCAGCTCTTGGAAAGAAATGAATTCGTGAGAATAGTTCTTTGCCTGCACACTGTAGGATTCCGCTGTAGCACGCAATGCAGCGGCAGTTGTGGGAGGGTATAAAGTGCGGCGAGGAGGGTTTGCGATCGCTCTGTAGTACGCTCCCAAAAATGCTTGCTCGCAAAGAGGCCCAAAATCAAGTCCCTACTTCAACAGGAATTTTATGTGTGTTAAAGAGAATACTCGTTGTTTTTCTTAGCATCCTTCACTAAAAAATAAAATTGTTGCAGAAATGGCGTCTGCAGCGGCCATTGCAGTACCCGTTGAAATCACGTGATGTTTGCAGGGAATGTCGTTGTTGCCAGGCTAATACGCCACGCACTTCGTCCGCGTCAGTGCGGTAGGCTACCAAGAAGTGTGACCAAAATAGCTGCCATCACGGTTAGTAAGAACACAGACAGGCCGTGCATAGAGCGCGGCCGTCGCTCTATGGCATAATATATGGAATCATCATCATCAGCATGACTACGCTTACTACAGGGCAAAGGCCTCTCCCATGTCTCTCCAATTAACCCTGTCCTTGGCCAGCTGCGGCCACCGTCTCATCCGCATATACCACATATGCGGATGAGATTATACATTTTATAATCTCGTCCGAATGTATGGTATGCATGGAGTTTAACGTGGAGGGCTTCGTGCTAATTCCGGCCACCTGAGGTTCTTCAACGTGCACTGACATCGCAAACCATACACGAATGTCTTCTGCGTTCCGCCTCCATGTAAATGCGACCGCCTAGGCTGGTATTGAACCTGCGTCCTCGGGCTTAGTGCCCGAGCATCCTAACCACTGAGCCACAGAGCCGGTAATCAACTTGTTAGCTGGTTGCCATATTATTTCTCGAAATTACGTTGGAAAGGGTTGCTCATCTCGCGCGATTGCTGAAATGTGTGAACGATCGTGTTTAGCTTGGATAATTGACCGGAAGTACGGAGGATTCAGTTGTAAGAAGACGGCCTTTTATTGAGCAAACCCTGATAGAAGCGCTTTGTTACTTTTATGCACTTCTGATACCAAATGTTTAGTTGCCATAAATTCCTTTCGACGAACTGCAGATAAGCACCATTTGTTGCGTTATCGCGCAGTCGTGTTCCATGAAATGATAATCTTTACGTCATTAAATAAACTTCCTTTGTGTGCTTCAAGCAAATTCTTCGAAACGAAGAAAGTGTTAGTTAAGAAGAACTTCTTGTTGGGCGAGTTGGTGCATACTGTTGTAGGTACGAATTGCGCACAAAAGACACACACAGGAAAACACACGAGAGAGACTGAAAGAGCGCAAACTATCAACGGACTATCAACTATCAAACTATCAAGGACGCTGCGTGAATGAACGCGCAGGGGAGCATCAGCGTTCAATTAGGAACAAAGAAGGAGCAAATTTGCCTGCTCATTGCATTGCATGCAACGGGTGTGAGCCACTGCTAAAAAGTATCAGAATTCTGGGCAGGAGCAAGGACAAAGTTTCCCGTGAACTTCTAGAGGCATATCACATCAAGGCAAGAGGTGATAACTGTGTGAGTGACACATCCGTTTCACTGTACAACGCGGAAAAGAATTTTTTGGAGCGTTTCTGATGGTTTGTCGCGCAGGGTTTGATTTGCCTCCTTATCCTCTCTTTCCCCTCTTTGTAGGCACGTGTGCACACTGCCTATAAAGCGGCACTGAATCTAATAAACATCAGTTGATAGTTTGCGCTCTTTCAATCTCTCTCGTGTGTTTTCCTGTGTGTGTCTTTTGTGCGCAATTTGTACCTACAAAAGTGTTAGTTACTTAACCCTCACTGGAAATGCTTCCGATCTAAGGCTTCCGATTGAGAAAGGTGTCTGATCTATAGCAAGCATATTCACGCCACTTTGACCGTGGAATCGAGCTAGTTGTGTTCGCCAGTGCAGCTAGTGGTCCTGGCTGGAAGCTCACTAAGCTTTCAATGGGCGAGCCCGTTTCTGGCGCATGAGTAACCGTGCAGACATAATGCATGGAAATGTCGTGAAAGAAGCTCCTTCCCGAAGTCACGCCGCGCGTGACCTATGCGGCTATGTGTCTGCATGAAACTGAACTTTCGCTTTCTCGGGAGATGAAATTTAAACAGTGCAGACCTACACGGAAGCGACAGAAATTGCGCTCCTTGTTCGAGGTCGGAAAGGTCCCGTTCGAGCTAATTTGCCACTTACTCGACATATTACAAAATCTTAAATATCGCCGACAGTGCATGCTAAATGGAATCTGAATGTAGTGCTTCTTTATAGCTGAAGTATTACTGCTCTATTTTTCTCTACTTATGTTAGCTTTCTTTTAGTTAAGCGTGCATACAGTACGCATTTGTCAAATATGGGGAGAAGGCAGCACACGGAAGCAGATTTTTTGCGACTTCTGCTTTCCCTGCAGTACAGAGAGAGAGAAAAAAAGAAAGACCGGGCCACCACCAAAGATGCTCGTAATTTCAGTGCTAGCTCTTCGCTTAACCTGGCTTTTACCGTATGATGTAACTGATGAATGATGCGTGAATAGTACGCTGCCTCTAAAATTAGCAACAAGTTTGACGTTGCTCTGCCCAGCTGTCCTGGTTATCAGCAACTAGTGCCATCTGTTGGCCGCCAGTGGCGAACGCCGCGTAACTAAATGACGATATTTTGGAGTTGCACTTTTGAAAAAATAGAAATTTTCGGGAGGAATATGCGCAAACATGGTGATTATAATGACTGAATGTTCCTCCTCGCTGAAAAATATGGCCCACAAAATGCGTCCTGCGCTGACACCATCTATTTCTGACGGTCATACAAAATCAATGGAATATACCGAACATTCCAAATTTCCTCTGCGGATCGATGGATGGATGAATGATAGGAGCGTCCTCTTTGAAACGGGTCTGTGGCAGTTGCCGCCATGTTCGGCGTTTTTTTCCCCCTCTATTTCTTTAAGCAATCCGTCAAACTTAACGACAGTGTCTATAAGTTCACCATTTTTGTTTAAATACAAATTTTAATCCTGAACTTGTAACTTTACTTCACCGTCGTGCTTTTGAACCACCAATCTTCTAATGGCTTTTTGCTAACTTCGACCGCAAATTCTTTCATTTTGTCTTTGTTGAGTGACTGAGCCTGCATCGAGATCCGGATGGATACCATCTCATTTGAGTAAAAGATGTTCAATTGTTTCTAGCGATTTGCCACACACTGCACATAGGTCGTCTTCTTTGCTGAATCTCTTTTTGTAACTTAGCGTTCTAAGACACCCTGATCTGTAGCTTCAACGAGTAGGGTGCTGTCGCTTGAGTTGCCATAGAACGATTCGTCCCTGGTTTTCCTTACTTCTGTATAGGTGTAAAGTCTGCTTTTCACGTCGAATTAATCTAGTTCTTACCTTCTGATTTTTTTACCTGCTGTTTAAGTCTATTTATTTCTCAGTTTTTTTTCCTTCATGTTTACTGATTAGGTGCCTAGTCCTTTTCCGGCTGTGTGAGTCAACGCTTTTTCTGTATAAGTATTTAAATACCTAATCTGCCCACCTGTTACTGCCTAATTTCATATAATCTCTTACTCTGAGCTTCCCGTGCTTCGAGCGCTGTCAGGTCGATGTCCACCTCTACTGCCTCATTTGTGGTTCTCTTGTGAGCACCTAGTGCTAATCTTCCAACAGCTCTCTGATTTATTTCTGGTCTCGACTGAACTTGTGCCCTTAGGCACAGAACCGCATTCCCAAAAGTAAGCCATTATACCTTGCCACATACCTCTCAATACTTCATAATGTCGCGCATTTTTGTGGTTTATTCGTTCGCGCTCAAAGCCGCCGACAGGCCGCTTTATCATTTTGCTTGTTACTCAAGATGCGACCAGACTTTATCTCGATTGATCGTGGCCACGAACAACTGCTTCCACATTTTTTTCCAGATTGTTGTAGTTGCTTTTAGTTCCTTACCTCGAAGGTTCCCTGCCAGCTTTAAATTTTGTGCGGCCAAGAACTGCAGGCGTTCTATTCGACTACCGCCGATAATGCTTGTTGCTACGCCGCCGCCGAGTCATTCAGTTATTTGCGGGCGCATGTCAGCCCAAATAGAGAGTTTCGTTTGGAAGCCTTTTTCAGTGTCTTCCCGCTCGCCGGACTGCCTGACCACAACGTGACAATACCTTTGGGCCCTCATAACGGCTTATGCTTCATTATCCCGGCGTCTCTTCGTTCCTTCGTCCTAACAGTCTGTTCATGCTTTTCCATGTAGTTCTATTCTGTCTCTGCCCATGCCCTTAGACATTTGCATTCTGTCAGTCTATTTATCTCATGAGTCATGGCCTTACATGTATTGTAAACACGTGATGAGTGGAACGGTCGAAAGTCATCAGACGAGTGCTTTCGAGTGGTCAAAGTGCGCAGCGCCACACGACACGTGGTGGCAGGCGCACGAACTAGAAGCATTTCTCCCGATACCCCAGGCTTGGTAGCCGACCGAGCGCACAAGGCCTAAAGGGTTTGCATTCAACGGCTGCTCAAGCGCCGGGATGGCACCATCGTGGTTCACATGTCCGCCTGTTTCCAGCGTCCGGTAGCTGCAGCTACGCGGGTGAGCACTTCGTTGTCCTGGCAAAGCTGTCTAGTGTCAACGGCATCGATAACTCGCAGGTTAGGATAACCTTGTTGTCGCTTTCGTTCTGCTTCACGGACGTGTGAATGTTCACGTAGGCGTCGCTTGCACTCCGGCTACGTTCGCAAAGTTCTACCGAGTGCAGCTTCGGGCAGCCCACCTCTGTAGTGGAACGAACAACGCGCCACGTGATGTTGGCGTCATAAAAGAGCACGACTTCGGACGACGCGTATAACCGCCGCACGTCCCACTAACAGCTAGGTGTATGTAAATGAACTCATTTTGATTTAAAAATTGGCCTTCAGCTGCTCCCACAAGCCATATTAGTCTTCTAACATAGCGCGCAGGAGTACCGCTCCCACTTACCGCGCGATGCCAGTACGCACGCGCTGATTGGTCCAGACACACTGCAGCGCCATCTGGCGCCCTCAGTACGACCTGCGCGCGCTGCGCGGTTAGCGGTAGCTGTATATGGTATGCTAAAGTCGTGTATTAATTGGTGAACTCAGCTATAACCATATACAGAGAACCCTGTTCGATGCGCATACTGCCGACGCGTTCGTCAGATATATCATTCTACGTATTTGAATGCCGTATGAGGTGAAGCTAAAATAACTTGCTATATAACCGCCAGTATGAGGTGAAGCTAAAGTAACTTGCTAACGCTGTTCTGGTTATCCTTTAGCCGCTTTCTTTTGTCCAAGTACGAAAGATATGTTTCTACATATGGAAGACGGCTTTTCTATTACTTTCTTTTTTTTTCCCGGAGCAATGGAATTGAATTCTTTTATCGTCGTCCAGCTTCACTCACTGAGACCACTTTCGCTGACGGCAGACGCGTGAATTGCGTGGTATAATGTTTTACGGATGGATTGCAATAAGACTGAATAGAAACCGTGGATGCGCATGGGTTATTGAAAAACAATCATGCTTTCAGTAAACCAGGGAGAGTCATATATGCATTTGAATACAGCAAGAACGCAATGTATGTATATACATGCCATGGTTGCTGAATTACTCTGCCGTTCGACTGGTGAGCCCGAGGTCGCGGGTTCGATCCCAACTGAGCCAGCTGCATTTGGAGGTTGACGGAATGCAAAAGCACTCTTCTTCTGAGGTTTGGGTGCGCATTAAAGAACCTGAAGTGGTGGAAATAACCCAGATGCACTTCAACCATTAGGCTGCACTTCACTTCTCAATCACAGCGCGCTGCGTTGTATTGGCAAGTAAAAAGCAATCATTCATCGCCAGAGCAAGCACAATCATTGAGTGATTCATTGCTTGGTTAATTGATTGACTCCCTGATTATTCAATCAATCAATCAATCAATCAATCAATCGACCAACCAGTCTGTCTGTCTGTCTGTTTGTCTGTCTACAAGATGATCAATCAATTGATGTCAATAAATCAATCAATCTACCAATGAAGCAAACAAGGGGAGGGAAATGAGGGGCTCGTTATAAATATGAGAAAGAAGCCAACAGCCACAGAAACCAAGGGGCACAGGACGTGCTACGTCCGCCGCTTACGAACGCGGGTGGCGCTGATGAACACTCTCAAGTTAGGTTATTTGTAAACATAAATACCCCTGAAAGCAGAAGACTTGATAGCCGTCGCCGTAGCTCAGAGGTAGAGCACCGGACGCGTAATTCGGAGGTCGTGGGTTCGGATCCCACCGGCGGCATATGGTTGTTTTTTCTTCTGCTTTTCTTATCAATTAGCTTTAAGCGATAACATATTCAGTATTATTCTAAATTGATCAACACCACAAAAAAAAATCCCCTGTGCCCCTTGGTTTCTGTGGCTGTTGGCTTCTTTCTCAAATCTACCAATGAGTAAAGCAAGCACGCAGTCATTCATTCATTCATTCATTCATTCATTCATTCATTCATTCATTCATTCATTCATTCATTCATTCATTCATTCATTCATTCATTCGATCAATAAATAAATGAATGGTAGATAACGTGGGTTCAAAACGAAGAAACAGTTCATACAGTAGTAATATCGGCTGCCGCTCTCGTCAGACAAACAAAACCGATATCCTCGCAGGCGCTTTGATTCCCTGCTGAGAGGATGTCCTTTTCCTCTGCCATATTTATGAACAAAATACAAAAAAAGTGCGTTGCAAGGAGCACCTCACAGATGTTTGAGTGGGCTCCTTCAGATGTTGCGAAATGCCGAGCGTCTTGCACCTCGAGCCAATACATTCGTTGTTTTTTCGCGACGCGCGATAAAAGCGGCCGGTGAGATTCCGAGCTTAGCAGCCGGGTGCCTGCTCGGCCTTCTTCACGCTTTGCTGGGTGGGCGTCGCACGAATGATTAGGCGCATGCGGTGGCGCTGTTTCCCCGATAGCGCGGAGCGCACGGACAGACCGCGAGGGGGTAATCGCTGCGGCAATTGATATGCAGACGCGCTACTGTGTAATTTCGGGAGGCGTTTCAGGCTTTCCTGCGAGCTGCGGTTGAATTTGATCGCGTAATTGCGCATCGCCGGTTGTATAACGGTGGCTAATAGCTGCAATAAGAGGACCCTTTCCTGTGCCAAACGCCTATGCACTGATCCGGTAATCGCGCCTCGCCAAAGGGGCGTCAAGTGCGAAGGAGCTTTGATCGATCGATCCTTTCTTTCTTTGCTGATCGAACCTGAATGACAGTTCTGTATATCCAGGGTTTAGCCACTAATATGTACCTTATGAGTCTAGGTCTGACAGTCTTCAGCTGACCTGTGTACAAAAATTGGCAGTGGTTTAGGATTGCGAAAGCAACGGGAAGAGAGAGAGAGAGAGAGAGGCGATGGAGAGCGCGTGGCAGCGGCGGCGGCCCCGGCACGCTAGCTATGCTCCGCTACTGCGCATGCGCAACTGGCGAGTGCGGCGGCGGCACCTCTGTAACCCTCGCAGCGACGGCGGCGGCGCGCCAGCTGTGCGCCGTGTGACGTCACTGCTCCTCGCGCATACGCAGTATGGCCTTTCGTCAGCTCCGCGAAATGGCTCGGCGAAATGGCTATTCTTTAGTATGGTTCAATTGTTTGGAATTTATATAAGCAATGTGAAATTAATAACATTGAATCTGTACAACGGAAAGCTGTAAGATTTGTTTGCTGACGCTACGTCCATCATTTTTCACCCTCATCTGCCGTGTCCTCCCTAAGTTTAAGCCTACTCTCATCCCGCCGAAAAACAGATTCCTTAAAGCTTCTCCACTCTGTAGTGCATTCTGCTCGCTGCCTTTCAGATAGAAACCATATCTCGTTTTCAGAACCATCTGCGACTAGGAACCATCACAATATTAATATCCAACCATTTTTCGCACGTACTAACGCCTTGATGCACAGCTTCTTTCTGCGTACAGTGGTGAGGTGGAATTCTTAAGGCAACACACGTTCGTCGTCGCTTAGGGGATATTCAAAATTCCACAAGTGCGCTTTCCCGCATAACAATGTTGCCCCAGACAAGATGGCTGACCATGCGTTTCCAGCTGGAACAAAGTAAGAAGGACTAGTTTTTTTGTTTGATTCTTCCAAAAGACGTCTCTTACATTCTATCCACACCGTTAGCGCCTATCCTGTAGCCCTAGCAGTTTTGGTTATAGAGAAGTTTGCCATCTTGTCTTCCGCGCATTTGCGGAATTTTGAATATCCCCTATTTAGTTCATATTTTGCTGTTGCCATGTGCTCTTGGTGTGCGTTAAATTGTATCTTTTAATGTTTTATGTATTCCTATCCTGCTATAGCCCCTGCATGGGTGTGCTGTATTTTTAGATAAATAAATAAATAAATAAGTAAATAAATAAATAGGTTTGGTTTTGTTTATGGGGTTTAACGTCCCAAAGTGACTAAGGCTATGAGAGACGCCGTAGTGGAGGGCTCCGGAAATTTCGACCACCTGGGGTTCTTTAACGTGCACTGACATCGCACAGTACACGGGCCTCTAGAATTTCTCCTCCAAAGAAATTCAACCGCCGCGGCCGGGATCGAACCCGCGTCTTTCAGGTCAGCAGCCGAGCACCATAACCACTGAGCCACCGCGGCGGCTAAATAAATAAACCCTGCAATGGGACTCTTAAAGCACCACTTTAAAATTCTTATGACTAGAGTGGTAATAGAGGTAGGTCCCCTTAGCCTCGAGAGATCTGAAGCGCTCGCTAAGGAAACCGAAGCGAACTGCATGGCCCGCAAGGAAAACCGGTGACCTTTGCATTTTTTACAAAGGCTGTACTTACCGATCGACACAAAAGTACGGATTTTGTTAGTTTTCATTGACGCTCAAACTTAAAACTCGTGCTTATATTCGGCCAGAACAATGGATGATGTGACTCAACTGAAATGACAGGGTAGAATTTGGCAAATAAAAAAAAAACCGCAAAAGGAGACAGTGGAAGACATAATGTTACTAACAATATTAGGACACGTTCCTGTTTGCCGCCTATATTTCAGATTTAACTCAGGAAAACCAGTCACCGAAATGACAGCGACAAGTGTGAGTAGAAATAAAATAATGAATTACCACGGTGTATAGTAAGTTCATCACGGAAAGTTCCTGATTCTTCTAGACTGCACAAGAAAACAAATATTTTATTGTTTGTTTTTGTCGTCGCGATTGAACGCCTTATTATTAGCTTTGATACATCTGACATATCAGCAAATTCGATAATCTAATGATTTATACAACTTGTATCTCAGGATTCTACATTAATACGCCTCATATTTGTATTTAATGCCTATTTCATTCTTCATAACATTCGTTCTGGACTTCGTAGCTTTTTTTTCCTTCTTGCTTCTCGACGTTATGAATAGGGGAACAAGGGAAAGCCACACAGCAGAAAAAAAATATAGCGAGGAATTTCCCGTCTGTGTCTACACGTGAGGAAAAAAATAAAAAAAACACGAATCAGATCTCTGCGGTGTGTCGTGGCATACTGGATACCGTTGCTTTCATGCCGCCCTAATGTCAGCTCTGTAGGTGGGCAATAACATTAAGAAATGTTTCTGCGCACGCCAGACGTGTTTCGTGAACGGCAGGTCTCAAAAAAACGGCGCCTGTGAATAGGGAAGCTGACGGCCTATCGTCTCTATAGGCGAAGAGTACTGGAAAAATGCGGTTCGCATTTTTAAATTTGTTTGGCGAAAATATTCTGCGGCCTTTTTTTAAGGCCGAGGCTCTTACGAATCAACGTTATGGAGTCTTGCAGTTGTTTCATGGGAGAATGCAGCTTTATTTTAATGAGCTCGGGACGGCCGTTGCGTGACAGCTGAGTCGCCATGTTTTGGGGGAATACATTGATCTGACGTCCTTTCCAGCAGAATGACGCCACTTAGGAAGGAGAAAGGTCTGTTTTTTCGATCCATGACGCATAAGGTACCATACTGGACGCTCGCACGAAGCCGATAACGTCAGGTCGAGTAGGTATGTTAGGATGAAATTTGCCGGTCGCACTCATCATCATCATCATCATGATGACTCATGTAAACCTTACCGAGTCTGGCTTAACGATATTCCATGACTGCAGCGCGATGAACGGGACAAGAATATTGTCACTATTTGGCCCAACAACTTATCTGGGCTTAACGACCTTCGTATCGGGTCGAGTCAGCTCGACTGCGGGGGGTTGGTTGCCTGAAGCCGACCCACTTGGCAAGACCTGTAACGCCGTCGATTCAAAGACGAGGGTTAGTGGGAGGGGAGAAGTAAGAAGCTGTTAAGCGCTAGTGCCGTCGCCCCTCCGAGGTGCAGCGGTCTTGGACGCCGCCTTTCTCCGGCTGCACTGCGCTGCTTGACGCTGGCCGTCGGTGCATTAGCGCCAGTCTTGACTTGCTAGGATCGAGTTCGTGCAGCAGTCGAGTCGGGTTGGGGGGGGGGGGGGGGGGGGATGCTTGTGCTGCAATTCATGTGGACTGACACCAAATGGTTATCTTTTCCGCCACCTGAAGCGCTTTCTGGCAAGAAAATTTCTTCACAGCGGCGTTTGTGTTGAGAGGACTGATATCTGCACCAGATTTCCATCACGGAAGCGTGCACAATTTAGTGCCATTTCACGACTGATGCGTTTTCTTTTTCACATGCTCATCTTCATGTCTTCCCTTGTTCATTTGGAACTTACTGCGTCGATGCGCCTCGTACTTTCTAAAGGTTACGCTGAAACAATCAGTTCTTTCATTTGCGAACTTTCAAAATTATGGTTTCATGAATACTTTATATGAGTGCTACATACAGAGTACTATGAGCACTATGACTGTTCTGTGTCGTTTATGAAGAACTGAGACTGGCTTTCTTATGATATCCAAATGACACTTATACACCCGGCATCGGTCTACACCTGACTGTCCACACTTGCAAAACTATCTATTATTGTGCTAAAGCACTGAAGTGCTTGAACAATGTCCTTCAAGTGAATTAATGAATTTTATTTTTCCAAGAGTCGCACCGGCCCCTCCCATGCATCAATCATATTATATCGGCCAAAAAAAAAACAAAACAAAACAACTGTGCGCAGTTGATGAAGCTAATTGGTCATTGTGATGTCAAGGTACATTATGCACGCGCTGAATCATAAAAGTTTCACACCTTTCATTCCCGTTGTCAGTGGTCTGCGTTTTGAGAATTGCCGCATTCTTCACTACAGTGCCCTGCCGTGTTGTGTGGGATGCATACAGCTATTGTCAAAAGTATCCGATCCACAGTGTTCACCGTAAGCGTGTGCAGAACGGCATTTACGGTTTCATTGAATCGTGGATCTCCACAGGGTGATGACGACAGATGTGATAACCACTCAGGGCTCTGGAGCTTCGTGGGTTCTGTAAGTTCCCCGCTGCAGGACTGGACAGCGCACACTGCGTGTCGTACACTTTTGACAAAGACCTTGCCATAATGATGTGAAACCTACTATTCCATGAATTCCAGTATTGCGAAGTTCCCGATTTAACGGATTATCTCGGGGTCGCTTTGATCTATCCTACACCGTATTTTACTTCAGTGCGCCACAAACACGACACCACGGTGCAGACGTATGCAACACCCTGTATACGTACCCCACACCGTTAAGGTCATCCAAAGTAGACGCCCTGGTTCGGCGGTTCCCACGAGTCGGCGGGCGGAAACGGCCACCTTGCCCTTCGATCGGAAGCCGATCGCCGCCACCGCCTCGTGCGTGGGAGAGGGCGAGCGGCGGAGGCCGATTACAGAAGCCGCGGCGTCTACGTGCGTGGCAGCCCCCGCTGGGAAGCGCGCCCCCGATAAGATAAGGCGCGTGCGACGGCAGGCAGGAAGGCATGTTCACCCTTATCGCGCGGGCTCTCTTCTTTTGTTTTTGCAGCGCCGCGCCGGTCTCGATGATCGCGAGAGCTGTGTTGGCCAGGCGCAATCTCGGCCCGACCTGGAAGGCGCCGAGTCGTGTCATACCTGTGTCCGCTTGGGCGTGCGATGCGAGCGCGGTCGACGATAACGGTGCTTCGCCGCGGTAGCCCGGTTGGAGTGACTAACGCCTAGCCGCGTACCCTCAGTCGTGTGAACAAGCGCATGGAGGCCGAGTGGTGATGTCAAAAGAGAGGACGCAAATTATTAGGTTTATGGAGTTTAACGTCCCAAAGCGGCTCAGGCTATGACAGAAGCCGTAGTGGAGGGCTCCGGAAATTTCGACCACCTGGGGTTCTTTAACGTGCATTGACATCGCACAGTACTCAGGCCTCTAGAATTTAGCCTCCACCGAAATTCGTTCGCCGTGGTCGGGATCGAACTCGCGCCCTTCGGGTCACCAGTCGAGCACCATAACCACTGAGCTGCCGCGGCGATAAATTATTAGGACTTGCGGTGTAGGGCGTAGTTTGACATTTGTGTCGGTTTGGTTTGGTTTGGTTTATGGCGGTTAACGTTACATAGCGACTCTGGCTGTGAGAGACAACGTATAGCGGAAGACTATGCATGATTTCAACCACCTGGTGATCTTTAACGTGCTTCGACATCGCACAGCACACATGCCTCCAGCATTTCGCCTCCACCGAAATGGTTCAGAGCCTAGCAAAATTCTGCCTTCTATGCACACCACGGGAATGTAGAAAAAGGAGGCAGAAAAAGAAATCGCACTTATATCCAAGACTGGACGTTCAACAAACGGCGGCGTGAGTAGATCCGCTTCAAAGGCCGCTGCACGAGAGAAAAAAAAAATAAACACTGGGCTATCGCCGCAGCCGAACATGCTTCGTGTTAAATTGCACCACTCTCGCGCTGTGCATTGGAGAGCGTCGTTTTCGTCAACTTCCATCTGCTCCGTCCCGCGGCACTGCCTGCTCACCGTCGTCTTCTACTTAGCACAAATCCGTGGTTTCGCGCTGATTCAAATGTAGTAAACATTCTCTTTAGTTTTTCGGGTCAGCTGGCGAGCACCATGACCACTGAGCCACCGAGGCGGCTTTTGTACTGTCTGTTAGGTTCTTGTTAGTGAGCGTAGGAAGCGGATACGAGGCTCGAAGAACTAGGCGGCTGAAGATTAATTTCGATCGCTTGAGGCTGAGAGAGTGAGAAAAGAGGAGAGGAAAGGAGGTTAACCAGGAGAGTATTCCGATGGGCTACCCGTCAACGAAGAAAAGGGAAGAGGGAATGTAAAGGGGAAAGAGAGGACCGATGCAAGAGCTAATGACGTAGTAGTCAATGACGTGCGAGCGCATGAGTCCCAGCTTGCCTCCCAAGATCGACGCTCTCAGGAACGTGAGGGTCCTGTACTTTGAACATGCACCGAAGTCTCGTGACGTCGGCGTTGCCAGCTCCTCTCGGCTAGCATTTTCCCCTTCAAATGGCTCTGATGCTCTGTTCAACTTGACTATGCTTGATAGGATTGATGAGTCACCGCTCCTTAAGGGCATATTCTTGGCATGCATGCTCAGCGCCTGGTAACCAAAGAAGTTAGCGAAGGGCTGGCTCCGTTCTCGCCACCCATGGTTCTTCTAAAAACCCAAGATGGTGCATGATCGCAAGCGAGCAGTGCAACATGCTGCTGCGCTTTATATGATGACGACGACACCGTGAAGCTTTTTGCTTCACCTTGATCTTCCCCACGCTACGCTGCGCTCTAAGACGATTACCCTTGGCCCAACAATGTCACGCTTGCGTTTGGTGCAATCTCAAGTGATATCTGGCGGTTAAATCAAGTCGTATTCAATATACTTTCGGAGTGCTAATCATTAATTACTGCGTATTGCCTGAACAGCACTATTGGTGGTGAGCTGATTATGTTGTCTGATTTATGTTGTCTGGCAATTAACGTGAATAAAAGTTCTATCTATCTATCTATCTATCTAGCTGTATGACCTGCACCGTACAGTTTAGGATTGTGGATCGATTTCGACTAAAAGGTTCTTTATGGTGCACATAAACCTCTGTATACTATTGTTTTCACCAGATTGCAAGGCCGCCGCATTGGCTCAGTGGTTATGGTGCTCGGCTGCTGACCCGAAAGATGCGGGTTCGACCCCGGCCGCGGCGGTTGAATTTCTTTGGAGGAGAAATTCTAGAGGCCCGTGTACTGTGCGATGTCAGTGCACGTTAAAGAACCCCAGGTCTTCTAAATTTCCGGAGCCCTTCACTGCGGCGTCTCTCATAGCCTTAATCGCTTTGGGACGTTAA
The DNA here is from genome assembly GCF_055824585.1 of Amblyomma mixtum. Classification (NCBI taxonomy): domain Eukaryota; kingdom Metazoa; phylum Arthropoda; class Arachnida; order Ixodida; family Ixodidae; genus Amblyomma; species Amblyomma mixtum. The sequence goes on along the minus strand of NC_143018.1, from coordinate 15,944,633 downwards.
ACCCCATAAAACAAACCAACCAAACCAGATTTCAAGATAATAAAGCTAAAAAAATGATCACTTTTTGCGTTCCGACTTGAAAGCGAAAGTGGGTGTCACCGCCAGACCAGACCGGAGAACACGGGCGTTTGAGCAATCGTCTCGCTGCCTTGCTCATTTGGTGCCGTGTCGCAAGTCGCCGTCTGCTGGCTGCCTGCATGTTCCGGGCTCCGAAGATAGTTTATCTCAGCGCATCAGATAGCACTCGAGTTTTCTGTGTAATGCAATCGAGAGCGTCATAGAAAAGGCTTAAAGGTGAATGATAATGGAAAACGTGAGCTGGTACACCTTGGCTGTGCTATTAGAAACAGGGTTTCGCTTAGTGACCACCGGTCTGTTCAGCTGCTGCAACTTTGGATTCTTGACAGTGAGCCATAATACGGCGGCAATATAATAAAAAGTAAATGATAGAGTGCGAGAAATTGGCTTAATGAGTAGTTGCTCACCCAGCACATTTCTTTAATTGACCTGTCTGTCGCACTTCTTACGAAATGGAAATGCCATACGTACTGTACACAATAGAAGGCGCAAGAATCTTTAACAGAACCAATCTAAATTTGGCAGTGCCTCGCTGATATATCCTTTCTGTACTGCTGGCGAGTTATATTCTTGAACTAGAGAAGTCATTAAGTAAAAAGATGGATGGGTACGTTTTCTTTCTTTGTTAAAGATACAAAATGTCAATGTATACGTTAAATTAATTCTCCTCCACGTCTTACCCGAGGCAGACATGTCTTGTGGACAAGGGAAGCGACAGAAATGCATCAGGGGTGCTCCTTCTGGGAAGGAACTTGAGAGGTGTCTTGTTTTGCACCAGAGATACCCCAACGAGATACAATATCTGCTGGAGACAAAGCCAGAGTTTGAGTGAATTAAAGTTTCTCAGGAATTATTCATTCAAAATTGCAACAGCGCTTCATGTAGTGTATGGACAACGAAAGAAAAAGATGGTCAAAAGTTGTAAGTTCAAGGCATCAAGCCTTAGCCGAGATCCACCCATCGTCTATTCATTATCTTGTTACCTTTATGCTGTATTTAGGTATGCACAAAGTTCACTCCTTTAGGGTTTCGCTTCGCCTCTGGTGCAAAAGGAAACGCTTCTCAAGTTCCGTGCTGGGCGGAATGCACAAGAGAAGTTCTGCTGCTTCCTCTCGAAGAAATTCCATTCTGTGACACGACGTAGGAAGAACCAACAAAATATTGACTGGCGCAGTCGACAGGATCCCCAAAAGCATGCTCAATTATTATACCCAGTGCAACCACATCTTCTGCCTGCTCAAGAGGACACGTAATCTTCGGGTAAAACGGGGACGTTAACACAATACTGAGTTTTTGCGCTCTGATTAAGATGCTGCAGGGATGTGTCCTTGTGTGTGTGTGCATGTGTGTGTGGTTGAGAGCAGCCCCGACTGTTCGTGCTCCGGCTGCTTGAGGATGCGCTCTTGATATCAGCGAGCTATGAATGAATGAATGAATGAATGAACTAGACACTGAATATGTCTAATTTTACGAACTGAAAAAAAAAAAAACAGCGCAATGAAAGACGACACAAGAAGGACAAAACAGAGAAGGACAAAACACCAGCGCTGACTTCTGGAATATGTCTGATCTTGATCGATCAACAAATGAATTTCATGCACAGTCACAAAAATTTCTTACACCCGTCATGCAAACGCATAAATCTACAGATACAGTACATTCGAACATAGCGACAACAGGCAGTATATGCCTCCAACATTTTAGCCGAGAAGCCGTTTACCCTATATAGCTCTCAAGGGAAAACTTCGTTGAAATCTTGAGCGTACAGAGGGTCTGCATCCCTTCCTGTCAACTATGTACATGGCCAACATGCCTCTATATCCCACATACTCTGGGCTTGCCCTCGGGACTCCCCTCCTCGAGGCTTGCAGCTCTCGAATCCAGACCAGTGGGAGGCCGCATTGCTCAGTTCCGACTCGGACACACAGATCCTGGGTGTGACAAGAGCCATAGAAGTCGCCGAACGCCACGGGCTCATGACCACTTGATGGGGCTATAACGCCACACCATCTGCTACTTTTGTCGGCGGAAATAAAGTTTATCATCCTCTTCCTGAGCGTACAGAATTTGAGCCATGGCACAAATGTACGGAGCAATCACAGTAAAAAACGAAGTAATTATGCCACGCCAAACTAGAGCAAGTGGAATGAGCCCCCCCCCCCCTCCCCGAGAACTAACAGCCATGGGCTATATATAGCTGGCGGCAGAGTGGTCGCGTTCCAGGAGAGTTTGGCTCGGAGCAAACGAAGACATGGAGAACAGAAGGAAAGATGGTAAGGAATGCTCTGTGGCGAAGACCAAGACCAGCGTGACCGGCTGAACTAAATAAAAGGGTCGAAGTGGTTTAGTCCTTCACAACGTAGACAAATGATTCGGTCGAGAAGACTCCACCCCACACAACCTTCGCATGAGAGCGAAGAGCCGCCAGGCCATATTTTGCCAGTTAAGGGCGGGAGGTAAAGAAAGCAACAACTCGTGGTCCCTGCGTCGCTATGTACTCAGTTCGTTTCAATTTTATTTCCTTCTTTTTTTTTTCAGAGGATATTACATACGGGGTTTAATTTCCGTTCAAACGTAGAAACAGCGACAATTATCTAGCATTCGAGATCGGTTTCACTTTCTTGAAACAAGGAATTGAAGCAATGAATACGACGTCATTGGCAAAGCCGTTCCATTCAGCTCCTGCTGTTTAAAGGAATGAAGAAGGAAAGGTATCGCCGTGCGTCGGTGGACGTGCAACTTAAAGTGAGATATGCGTGCAGCGGCTCTGATTCATTGGTGTTTGTTCTAGGAAAACAAACAAAAACACTCTTCTTACGCCATGTACCGCGAGGATATTTTGCGGCCGCCCTTATAAAAATGGTCTATAGACAGTCTATAGACTTCTTATTGACTCTAATGACTTCCTATAGATATTGCTTTTTCTCTATAGATTGTCTATAGACAAAAGTCTACTAAAAGTGTATGGCCATAAATCTATAGATTGTCTATAGACTGTCTATGGCATTTGCATTGCCTATAGATTGTTCTCTAAGATTTGTCTATAGACAGTCTATAGACTTTTTAGACAGAAGTCTATAGACACTCTATAGACTGCCTAAAACTTTTTTGTAAGGGCGGAGTGGGCGACTAGCGTCCACAGGTCGCCTCCCGGAACCAGGCACCTTGCGACATCGAGCATCAACGGCCGTGCCCTGTACGATTCGCTCGCTTGTCTTGAGAAGCTGCAGCTTCAGCGTTCTCGGCGATAGGTGCTCCCTAAGTAGCAGAAAAAAAGAAACGAGCCGCAAGAACTTTGGGGGCGGACGAGGGGCGTATTCTGATAAAAAAGCGGAGATGACAGTGATCTGGGATACTCGAAAAACATGGATACGTGGGTGAAAAAACCGCACTGACTGCGTTCTTGTCTCTCAGTGTTACTTGATTTATTTTACCCTTGGAGCATAGGGTATACGTTAGATATGGATAAAAGAAGAAAACAAAGTAAATATGACGAAAAAAACTAGCAAAACTAAAACATTACAACAGGAAGAATTCAAAATTTTGACTTGACGTCATTGCGATGACAATTATAACAGTATAAAATAGAACCGTATATATGTCGATATGAGGCAGTTGCCCCAGATGATTTTCAAAATTTCATGTTAACGTTTCGACAATCATGTTGATGATGGTGCAAAAAGTTGACGCAGTGGCTCATTCGTTATGGTGCTCGGCTGCTGACCCAAAAGGCACTGGTTCCATCCCGGCCGCGGCGATCGTATTTCGATGGAGGCGAAATTCTAGAGGCCCGTGTTCTGTGCGATGTCAGTGCACGTTGAAGAATCCCAGGTGGTCGAAATTGTCCGGATTCCTCCACTACGGCGTCCCTCACCGCTTTGGGACGTTAAACCCACATAAACCAAGACATGGTTCAAGAACAGAAAATAGCAAGCCCAGAATTACAAAAGAAAAGAGAAAATTGCTCGTCAGGAAAGGAAAAGGCTGCAGTAACTGTCTCACATCTTGGTGGAAATCCGAACTGTGTCGTGAGGGAATGAAGGTGGGAGCGCAAGAAGAATGAGAGAAAGAATGGCCATAGTGGAGGTCTCCGGAATAATTTCGGCCACCTGGGGACCCTTAACGTGCCCTAACATCGCACAGCACACGGGCGCCTCTTGCGTTTCGCCTCCATCGAAACGCAGGTGCCACGGTCGGTTTTGAATCCGGGTCCTCGGGATCAGCTTCCGAGCGAGCTAAACTTTAAACCACCACGGCTTTTTTTTTTTCATCAGAAATAATTGCCACTGTATAAAATTTTTCGTGACCTAAATATGAAATTCACGGCGCTTACATAATCATTGCAGCTTTTACCGCAAGCGCGAAAAAAACGAAATCATTCAACTTATCCACAACACTTCAGGCAATAAATATTTCGAATGATCATCCTGACACGAAAGTTTCCTTCTTTGATCCTGAAGAGTTTGAAAAGCACATCTGTAAGCATTTATCTGCGTAGTATTGTGTAAAATATTTTCCTTTGTATTCCTGCTTATGATCTATTCTGTTAGCATCACTTAGTAGCTTATAGTTTGTTCGACTTTCACTTTTGTTCCCGCTTTTTTTGTACAGCGTCGATTACGCTGTGCAGGCTTGTTGTACTGATTCGTGCGCTATTTTTGTTTCCCCCCTCACCCAACTCTCCACAGGGCCTGTGACATACTAATAAATAAATAAATATCATTATACTATAATTACGGCTAGGAACACTGCGGGTGTAATTCTTGTTGACATTCCCTGCCGCTCTCGTTGCCGTCTGGTTGTAGTCTTGACAATAACGCTGCGGAAAAGAACGAGGAGACACGTGGTTTGGTGACGTCACGTCACGTGGTGACGTGACGTCACCAAACCACGTGAACAAGTGGTTTCGTAGCCTCCTTTGTGCTGCTGACATCAAAATGTGCTGTAGCGAATATCCCATGCTGCTACCGTAACCGTTGTCTGACTCCGTCTTATTGCGTAGCAGTGCCTTCCCGACGGACGACGATAACCCTACACTCTAAACACAAATACGCCAATATGGGAGTAAAAAAAGAGTAAAGCTGGTAACTGCACAAGGAAACAAGGAACGTAATTAAAGGCAGGAAATAGATGGCGGTAATCACAAACTTCTGGGGATCCAATGTGTGTTCGGGACATTGTAAAGCTCTGCGAGAGAAAAGAGGCTTTTCGAGAAGACTGAGAATGGGCAAGGTTCTGCGAAATCAATAGAAATAAACTAAACGGCGCTGTTCAATAGACTTTCCCGCCTGATGACATGACGCTCACAATTTATAAACAAGGTACAGTATTTACAAACAATGAGTTCATGACAGATTCTGAAGGCCACAAGGACCTTCTCGTCCCGCGCTACCCAGACAACCGCATAACTATAGGCTGTTTCCTAGACATCTTCACTGACAGACAACCTCCACTGTGGACTGCGTTTCAGAGCGATTCAGCCAGCAGGCGCAATCCTCTTCAGCCGAGTGGCTTCTCGAAGGAGCGTATCACCGCATAACGGACCCTGCGGCAACGCTACCGAAGGGCACGTACGTAGTATCTGCAGCACTCCTCTTTTATCGCTATTTTCGCTTCGCACAGCACCCTCCGTGAAGTGGCTCTATTTCTTCTCGCTTTCTGCCCCTTCTTAGTCGCCTCACAAGGGTCTGCTCAAAGCAGCAGCACACTCCTAGGTGGAAGGATCGCTGCCCGAGGCGGCATTTGTTCTGCTTTGTGCAGTGCGCTTCCTTCATTGTAGCTTCTCCTTTGTGGTCTTGAGAGGGGATCCCCGCTCTGAGAGCATCGTACATCTACGAACAGGCCTCCCCAACAATGCTCCGGTATCGGCCTCTTCCTAGACGCTCGGAAAATCTTCGCTAAAAGACTGCGCAATGCACACTGAGAGTGCGAGGATTGCTCTCTCCACAGCATATCAGCGGATCCGTGCAGCGTTGCCGGAGTGGATGAGTTGAACGGGTCTAGGGGCACGCTGTTGCCTGGCGTAAAATATGTCACTCCTTCGCTACCCCCCCCCCCCTTTCCTCCCCAAATGCGAAAGAAGTGAATAAGAGAGAGATATAAAGCATTGTTTCAGCGCGATGTCAAGCAGGCCTTATGTGAGAGGCACGAAGGCCAGCTGATCCGTCAGCTGGGGAGAGGTGACCCAAGCAATCTACTTGGCGGGAGGAATACGTGGATAAACAACACATTTGGGATTTATCAGCAGCGTATGGAGAGATATGTGCGGCATTCAATGGTTTTGAATATCAGTATTTTTAGAGGTGACAAAAAAAGCAGATGCTTGGATTCTTTGCTTTCCCTTTCAGCGAAGAAGGAACGGCACCTACGCCTATGGGCAGTAGCCCTCCAATTCCTATAAGGGCGGCCATTTCCTGGCCCGTCTACCGGCGCCCGCGACAACACGAAGTCCTATAGAGATAAAGCAAGTAGACAGACAGACATAGAAAGGCAGCCAGAATTCAACCCGGCGGGAATGTGCAGTGGCTGAGTGTCCTCATGTTGACGGACTATCTATGCACCTTTCATCACCTGTACGGGTACCCCTGAGACAGCAGATACACGGCCTCTGCTGTTTTGTGCAGTACGATGGAGAAGCTGCTATTTTGTAACATGAAAGGCGAGTTCATCTGCACTTTCCCACTTGGCCCCTGCCCGAACGCCTTGCAGATGCGAAGGAACCCGGTGACTGCGAGCATTGGTTACTGCCTCATTGCTGGACGCGTCACACTCATGGCGTGGCCTCGAGAAAGTTAGAAAGAGGGATTACATTCTATTGCTACGCTGACATGAACTCAACATAGTGTGGGTCGAGTTGATCATTCGAAAGAACGTTGCGAAGGAAAGCCATGAGTAGTCCTCTACTCTCTTCCTCGATATTTTTCACTTTCTCTCAAAAAGTGGACTCGACATCATGTAGATGCAGCGAGACAGGTCTACCTGCGCGCTGGGCGTCAGCCGCTCGGTACGCAACTTAGGGCGCGAAAAAATCCGGCGTATCCGCACAGCCGGAACACACAGGTAAGGGACACCCTCGCATATTAGAGTGGCTATCTCAAGAGGTACTTCCACCAGTTTCTTTTAGTTTTTTTTTTCCTGTGACGGTAGAGAAAGGGAGAGAAGGAGGGCCGTGAAGGGAAGAGACGCACACCACCGCAACGACCTTGCGCCTTTTCGCTGAAATCTCTCGCTCGTGTTCGAGAGGAAGTGACAGTGTGCGCGCACAGCTTACATGCCAGCCTGTCCGCAGTTCCAGAGGAGCGCACGTGAAAGAGGGTTGCACTGATAACAGCCACAGAGAAGAGAGGAGGGGAAAGCTGTCGATAACCGTCGTCCTTCGATGGCACGTCGCAGGGGTCTTTCGAGAAGAGAGCTCCGGTCGCAACTTGGAGAGCACGCTGTACTTTCTTCTTTTTTTTTTTCTGCTTGTATCGGGTCGTCGCGCCCCTAGTCTCTAGCATGCCTCTACAGCCTCAGCGCCTGCCTACCTGCTGACCGTTGCACTTGTGCAAATCAACGCCACGGCGCCGAAGCGTCGCGGATAAGGTGGGAAAATAACAAGAAACTCGAACTGTCGTTCCACACAACCGCCCCCGCTGTACATGTACTGCTAGCTGGACGGGAAATCAGGACGACACACGTGATGTGTCGCTGGGTGGGCTTGTCTCGGTGTTTCCTTCCTTCCTTCCTTCCAGCGGGCAATGGTTAGCCACGTGTGCTGTGGACATTGCCGACCGGATGCAGTGGAGAGATTACCCAAGACTGCAAGCACGGTCCTGCAGCCTGTAATAGTTTCACAACGGTAGTTGCATGAGGAGTTTTCGCCAAGGTCAACATAGTCGGGTCCGGCGTCGTAGCCAGAGACTGCCGCAGAGTAAACTGAAGTGCTCACCGTTACTGTCCCCAGAATTCGCTGCCCTAGTAGACCTGAGACATCAGGATCCCGTGGACCACAGTGTCAGTACCCTGCAGGATGGGCACCCTGTGGCCACGTGGACCAGATCCAGGCCCCGCTATATAGGTCTGTATGGCCAATGGGGGAGTAGGATGTGCGTTGCGTTAAAGCTATAACTTTCACTGTCACGTCTTTCCTCCGCAAGAGGGGGAGGGGGGGGGGTTGGCTTTTGGGACTTTTCTAGCTTATAAAGCTTACATTTCGTGTTGTTATGAAGAATATATAGTCTATCCACACAGACCAGTTTAAGTTTCTCCTCTTCGGTGGCCCTTTGAGAAACATCGCTTAGCTGTCGGGTGGTTATATGCAGCACCAAAGTATACTCTTCGTCCTTTTGACTTTCAATAGGACAATATAAACCAAGTTTTTAATTCAAGCGACTCTCGTTCTGTCCTTAGATAACCGCTATCACATTCCTCTTGATAGACCCCCGTGTTTTACTGATTTTAATTTCAAGCTATCTCGCTAGCCTCCAATTTTCTGTTAAAGAAAGGTGAGCACTGGCAGGATAGAACTGTCTTTATCTTTAAGTTTGATGGATATCAGTCGCATGCTCTTCAGTGCTTGCTGAATTGACTATAACCTACTTCAGGCATGCTGCAGACGACCGTAATGCGGTGACCCCTGGCTGATATCGTACTGGACACAAAAATTTGGAGCGGACACTTAAGCTCCGCTTGAAAGATGTGATGGGATAGCATTGATAAGTTAATGCCCATATACGCGGAATTGGTCATTCTAAACTTTAAATTATTTGATCCCTGGGAGTCCTCACACCACTCCTTCCGCAATGATGCAGCGGTTAAAGGATGCACCACTGCCCTGCAATGGCAGGCGTTGCCACCGGCAGGGCTTGTGCCACCCAAGTAGCACTTCCGAGCAACCTTTCGCGATCAGTCATTAACAGCTACCTGCCACGGGGGTGGCTCATTATCCTGTGGGCAGCTTGTGATGACGACACAGGGTCACGTCACCTAGGTGGCCAACCTAGGTTGCTTCTCCGTCGGATGGTCGCCTTGGTCCCCCTTCGCTATCCTATGTTTCGCTCACAACGCCGGCAACGCCGCCAAAGCCGACGCCGGCAACGCTGAAGCTGATGCCGGATTTTCTGGGTAACGGGGCCTTTAACGCTACTGCGTTAATGTCTGTCGGACACGAGTAAAGCATTTACCGCTGCTTTTATTCAAGAAACTCATTGGCGCTCGCCTGGGCAACAGGACAGTTAAGACTTCGCTCATTGATCACAGGCCGTTTTCTTTTTAATTTCTTTTATCTTTCTTTCTTCTTTTCTTTCCTCTTTTTGTGATCTTCTTTTATTGCCACGACATCGCTCATTCTCTACTTTACGTTCATAGACCCCTGGGAGTCCAGATACCGCTTCTGGCGCAGTGGTGCAGCGGTCAAACGATGCGCCACTGCCCTGCGGTTGCAGGTGCTGGCACCGGTGGCATTTGTGCGACTCAGGTTGCTCTTCTCGAGCGACCAATCATTAATTTAACTGCCACCTGCCACGGTGGGCAGTTTTCTCACAGTCCGGTGGGAATTGCTTAACTCCTATACTGCTCCATCTATAGGGCTCCACTTTCTCCGCGACATGTCCCCTTTAATGCTCACGCATTAAAAAACCAGAAGGTTGACACCTGGGCCCCATACAGCCGCTAGTATGGCGTCTCTAACACACCGAATCATTTGAAGGCGAGCAGAAAGTTATAGCCACCGCCTGGAAGCCTCGGCGAGGCTTCCTCTAGTCGGCCCAGAAGAACACGGAAGTCTTTAATCTTTCGACAGAGGCTATGCAATATCTCCCTAAACTTCCTAGGCGTAACTCGCCTTCCGCCGAAGTCGGCGTCTAAACGCTTTCGCACCAGCTAGCCCAGAAGCATGCCGTTATCGGGTCACACGCATATCGAAGAGAAACCACCATGTTCATTTCTTAAGCAGTGTTGGTGTTCAGGACAGGAGTGCCGCTGAGCGAAGAGGTTCGTAGATGGCGAAAGGAGAATAGGTTTATTTACATTTTACATTGGTGGTTAGAAGTGAGGTTCCAAATGAGGTTCTATGGGAGGTTCTATGGGAGGCTCTATGGGAGGCTCTATGGGAGGCTGTCCTGCCGCACTCGTTGTCGACTTTTATACTGTTCTCCTTCCCTAAATTCCCTAGGTTGAGGACGCCCACGCCGGGGTGGGAGGGGCCCAGATCTCAAACACAAACTTGTGCGCACAAACACACCACTGCACTTAGGGCCACGCCCCCGTCACATGTGGAGTCTGAGGGAAAGAAGGTTGTCGTCGAGGTAGCGTTGACTGCGGTAGGTGATGGCCTCCGGCCAGCCGAAGGTTTCTGCGGGTCGCCGACATCTGTTGATCATCAAATGCCACCCGCCGCTCGAGGCCGGACGCGAGGTCACGAAAAGGCCGAAAGTGGTTCCTCGTGCTTGGGTCGGAGATGATGCCCGCCAGCTTGTCGCGGTGCTTGGCACGCCAAAGAGCAACAGGAGACGAGGCCCTTTGTTCCCTGGCACGGTCACGGCAAATGGGGAAGATAACGTTCGTCTCCCCGAGGCGACGGCGGCGGCGTTCTACCCGTGCAGACCTTTCGGAAAGGGGGTCTGTTTTTGTCCTGCGCTCCAACCGGGCAAACTCCGTAATTGAAGTCAGCTGGCACCTGGGTCCTCTCCGCGCGTACGATCCATGGCGGCAGGCCCGAAAGCAATCACACTCAAGTTGCTCGCAGCCATACACAGTAGAAGCAGGCGTGCTGGCGGCCACCCGGCGAGACTTGTTGTTGTCGTTCCTAATAGCAGGGTGCGAACTCGTTCGCCATTTGTAATCATCGAATCTTTAAACATTTAACTGTCGTTGCGCAACCTTGGAGCATTTACCTTATGGTCTCTTTGGCGTCTAAACTTTTTCGACAGATTGTGATTCCCTGGTTACGCCATCTATAAGGTCAGAATACCTGTGCTGTTGGGACTGCGACACTGCTCTATAGCTTTCGGGGGAGGATGAAACACCTGGGAGTCTGACAAGATCTCCTTAAGGTTGGCCGCTTTCATCAGTGATCTCGGGTTAGTGAGCACTGAACAAATGGTTGTGAAGTAGTAGAAATAAAAGTAGTACTGAAGGAGTAAAAGGATCAGCCGTAGTTAAGTTTAATGAACACTAGCTGACATCATCATCATCGTCATCATCAGCTGACATGGAAAGGAGTAATGAGGGGATAACAACATTCTCACATATTCTTCTCGTTCCCGCTGTAATTGCTAGGACTTTTCTAGTTTACTTTAGTTTCCATCGGCTTCCTTCGGTTCCATCCGAATATAATTGTTTCCCTAATATATCTGAGGGTTTCGTCTTCGTTTTATATGCCAGTTTAATTTTTCATTTTTTCATTTTAGGTAGACAATTATCGTGCTGCGGTAAGGAACAGTTTCGGTCAAGAATGGGAATCCTTCACGATGCTCTCTGGACAGCCTCAATAGCATTAAACTTGAAGAAAAAGAAATCACAGAACTAGACGATGATAAAAAAATGGCTGTAGTTTGACCAATGGCCATCTCGAGTAGAATAGCGGAAGCTACTGCGCGGCAGTCGCAGTGGCGGCGGCACCTCTGAATAACCCTCGCAGCGGAGGAGTCGGCAGCGGCTCCGCGCTGCTCTGACGTCATCGCTCCTCGCGCATGCCCAGTTGGGGCTCTCCGGGGCTCCGCGAAATCGCTCACACCTAGCGTAGTGTTGCTTCCGCAAAAAAAAAAAAAATCGTCATAGGGGAAACATTTTCTGAAATGTATAGCATGTATAGCATGATGTGAGAGGGGGGTTCTGAGAGGGTTGAGGTCCCCATTTGCCGGAGGTCCCCATTTGCCGTAGCTGTTTTGGTGGGTTGGGCGATCAGGTCACGCTGATCTTCCGGGGCTCTAGACAGGACGGCTTCCCACTGGGACGAGGAGGGATGTGGTATTGAGGTGTACTGAGAGTGGATTGGGGCATTCCCATAGGCAATGGTGGATGGTTGGATGCGCGCCACAAAAAGGGCACCTTGCGGGGTAGCGTGTGGGGTAAAATGTGTGACAAAATGAGGAAATTGTCAGTCTGGAGGCGCCACAAGGCCGCCATCTCTCGACGGAAATTTTTGTGCAATCGTATTTTCTCCTGCAGAGTCATCAATGTTAGAGCATATATGCGAATAGGTGAGGGGGAATGGCTCCGCCTCCTATGGCTTGGGACGGCCTTCCACTGGCTTCCAGAGGATAAGTTCTCGGGCTGTCACATGAACGCGCTCATTGCCATGTAGGGACGCATATCTAGATGTCCAGATGAGGGGGATTTCCGGTATGTGATAGGTGTGACGTAGGATGCTATGCGCGATAGGGAAGATGCGTGCCTGTGCGCAGTTGCTGTGCGTAGTGCGCAGTCCGCGCGTCTCTGACTTATGGTAGAATGAATGTGCAGCTGACAATTGAGTGCTTACGGTGCATGCTGCTTGTGTTCCTTCGTTTCCCCTCACCCAAGCTAGAAACGTATACACTTAAATATAAACCACCAGCCCAAACCACTGTATTAATTAGGTATAATGTATCTGCAGTACATTTCTGGGAGGCTGAGGCACACGATCATGAGGGCCATGATCGCTTCTGAAAGCGCAGGCCATGAGCCGGTTGCGCACTTTTCTCGAAACCTACTTTCTTCCAGGCAGGACCGCTCGGCCTGTGTAAGTACTACGTGTTTCTGCCCGCGCACGCTTGACGAGCATATCGGCGTTCGCCACTCTCCCTCCCCGCCCGTTTCGTCGTCGCCCCGTTGTTCATCCATCGCCGCTTGGGCATGCACGCCCGTTATTTATCGCGTATTTAGCGCGCGAGCGGCGCGCATGTATGCACGGTGATGATCGGCGCCCAGCTCGCGGCGCGGGTCAGCGTCGATCTACGCCTGTCCCCCCCTCCTCCTCCGTCTAACCTCGTCCGGCGGCTGCTGCCTCGATCGTGTGACGCCGCGGCGCTGCTTCGCATACACCTTGGCCCCTGGCTCCATCTCTGCGGCAGGCCTAGCGCGAAGCGCTGCAGATTGCGTTCGGGTCAGGCGTCGAGAGGTTATCGCGATATCTATGTACGCTGCCTGCGCTATCCCGGTTCGCTCTCACCCGCACTCTCCGAAGCTCCTCATTCCTCCTGCAACGCCCCCTCCCCCCTTTCCCCCAACAACCTTCTCTGTTTTTCCCCACCTCATTTGTTTTGCATCTTACTTTTTTTTTTGTCCGCAGCTTGCATCACCCTGTTTAACAGTAAGGCGTACAGCTGCTCAGGTTTGAAACTTTCATAGCCCGGGATTCTCGGCGCTTTAAACCTCATTGAACGGTGGCTGCATGCATAAGCAAATTAAGTGCTCCGTTCCGCTCTATGCCCACACTTCATACTACTTGTAGAGCTGTAGACGTATGTGAGCCCTAATTATTCCATGCCCGAGATGTCATATATTTTTTCTGTTCGCATTATAAGATGTTCCGGTAGAGGGCCTGCGTTATTGTCAAGTTGACGAATCGGCAATTTTATGTGCACACTTCCATCAACATGTAATACGATGCGAATAAAGCTGTGCACTCTATTGCATCGCATCGCTTTGTATTCTGTTCTATTGTATTACATGGTATCGTGTTGTATTGTGTTGTGCTGTATTACTTATTCCTCTCTTCGCTCTTTCTTGTGTTTTGTGGGTGAAAGTCAATGAAGTGATTCCCGTGCAAGTGGCTTGCAATGTAGTAGAAGCTATGAGCGAGAAGCAATGGCTTCCTCAAGCGTGCTGTTCTGACGAGTTCTCGAGCATAGCAAACTTATCTAGAAGCCACCTCCTCACCTACGTACGCATAGCTTCCTCTCTTGTGTGAAAAGCTGACATCTTCTCCTTCTCCTGTCCACCCTTACGATAGCTTTACCGGTACTCACCTATGGGGCAGAAACGTGTAGGCTGACGAAAAGGGTTCGACATAAGTTAAGGAAAACTCAGCATGCTATGGAAAGAAAAATTATAGGTGTAACGTTAAGAGACCGGAAGTGGGCAGAGTGGGTGAGGGAACAAACGCGAGTTAATGACATCCTAGTCGAAACCAAGAGGAAGAAATGGGCTTGGGCAGGGCTTGTAATGCGAAGGCAAGATAACCGCTGGTCCTTGAGGGTAACGGAGTGGATTCCAAGATAAGGCAAGCGTAGCAGGGGGCGGCAGAAAGTTAGGTGGGCAGATAAGATGAAGTTTTCGGGGATACAGTGGCCGCAACTGGAAAAGGACAGGGTTAATTGGAGATTTATGGAAGGGGCCTTTGCCCGGCAGTGGGTGTAGTAAGGCTGATGATGATGATGATAGTCTTGCACACCTCTTGAATTATGAGAGCTTAGAGGCAACGTGACCGCATACCTCCCGAAATGGCAGTACAGTGTCATGTGTGGGCGTATACATTCTTTATGCCATAAATATTCCTACTTCGTGCAGTGAAGCGGAAACTGGAAGCGTTAGGCAACGGCTTCCACAACTGTGCGATTCTTTTCACACATGCCTGCGAGTCAATCAAACACACCTGGAAGCCATCACCACGCGCTTCTAGTAGGGTAAAGCAGCTTTTGGGTGGGATAGCACTCATGAGAGTTATGAGCTAGTGTTCGTCCGACATTATTACTTTACCACCGTCGTGTGTTAGTGGCTATGAGGTTAGGCAGCGGAATCCAAGAGCGAAGGATCGGATCCTGGCCGCGGCAGCCGCATTTTAATGGAGGCGTAATGGAACCCGCATGGTTTACGATACGAGCTCACGTAAAATAACCAATTACCAGTGGTTTGAATTAATACCTAGTCTTCAACCCCACCGCGGTGGCTCAGTGGTTATGGCGCTCGGCTGCTGACCCGAAAGACGCGGGTTCGATCACGGCCGCGACGGCTGAATTTCGATGGAGGCGAAATTCTAAAGGCCTGTGCACTGTGCGATGTCAGTGCACGTTAAAGAACCCCAGGTGGTTGAAATTTCCGGAGCCCTTCACTACGGCGTCCCTCATAGCCTGGGTCGCTTTGGGACGTAAAACCATAAGAAACCAAACCAATACTGGCCTTTCACTGCGGCGTCCCTCATAGCCACACGTGCTGCTTTTCGACATTAAAGCCTACGTACTTTACACTGTTTCTTTCTCTCAGAAAAGGAATCGCGTATAGTGTACACCGGGGATAAAAAAAGAAAAATTCTGAGGACGATGGCGATACTCCCTACAGCTAGATTTGAATGCAGTTCTGTATCTGTAGATGTCTCCGGCTCTGTAGGCCGATTATTCTGCTTTGCTGGGTCGTCGGCACGTCGAAAGACGGTGTTAGTTCGGTGGTATTATTAGTAGATGAAGACGACGGTGTGCACTGCACAGAGCGCGAGAATGTGTTTAGTTCGATAGCAATATTAGTAGTAGAAGACGATGATGTGCAATGCACAGGGCGAGTGTGTGTTAGTATAACACGAGGCGTGATCGGCTGCGGCGACATCCTAGTGTTTTTTTTTCTTTCATGGTATTTATTTACATGGTTTCGTATACAAAGCATATATATACATATGTGTGTGTGTATACACATACACAAAAACAACTATTTACAAAGCACCTAGGTAGGCGCTACGTGGCAGAAACATAATAGTAACATATTATAACTAAAAGGCCGGTGAGGATATACAGCGCATCAGGAGAGGAAACCAATGCTCTCATGCAGTGGCCAGCGAAGCTGATCTGTTCGCGCCGTCGCGGATTCAGATACCAGTCGCGGCAATGTTTATTTTTATTTATTTACTTATGGTTTATGCTCGGTTACACCGACGGCGACGACGCGACTCAGCCCCCCAAACGGGCGCTTAAGGGCTGGGTTCTAAAACAACGACAGCGACATCATCTACCGTGCTGCACCGGAACAAGGAAGTAAATGCGGAACAACAAAACCGGGTGTCGGAAAGAACCCGCTCGCACGCCATGGGCAATTGGCGAGGCATCGGGCGTTGATCGGCCCCCTCGATTGGACATCCCGTTGTCCGTGGCTCGCTTTATTTCTTTGTTCTTCGGCCGGCGATGATACGCGCAGGGCCCGTGTATACATAATCGCCGCCCTCATTACGCCGAACTGCGCCGCTGACACGGGCCGTGCGCGCGCGCCCATAGGTGCACTGTGCTCTGCCGTGGGCCGCATATACTTGGCCTCGCCTGCTCGTGTGACCCGTGTGCGTTGAGTGGGTTCAAGGTGGCGACAAGGCGGGCTGCTGCCCGGTTCTGGGTCCAGCGAGGAGGCTCGCAAAGGGAAGCCTCCTTCACGCAGAGTGTTCGGCTCGCTGATAGGCGGTATATGCTGCTCTCGTTGGCTGTTTTACTGAGTTTTACTGAGCTACGACGAAGTACATGGTTCGGTCAGAAGTTTCCAGGCCACATGATTTGCTTTTCAGGGACATATCCTGCCATTTACGACAGCAATAAAGCTATCAATGGTCGCAGAGACGATAATTATGCATCTTCTTTCCTCCATACTGATTTTTTTTCGCTGTAGGGGAGGGTTGGGGGGGGGGGGGGGGGAGGGGGGTCGTAACCCCCCGACGCGACTGTAGCGCTCGAAAGCAGACGCTGTGGGCTGAAAACTTTTGACTGACCCGGTACGTTAAGTAAATAACAACCATAAACTTTGGACGTAAAGTGCCACCCTTCTTATTGTGGTGGTGGTAAGGGGGTCGAGGATGGGCGGGTGGAAGGGAGAGCGGGGAACTTTTTTCATGGTAAAGACTGCATGCTACATATGCAGACCTCTGTAATACATGTGGTATGGACTAGCACACGAAGGCCTCCAATCCGAAAGTTGGATGAGATGTTCCGTGCAGTAACATTGATGCTTTTTGGGAATGTTCCCTTTGTAAGGAAAAATGAGGGGTAAAATTTGAAGAGGAGGGAATCTTTAGATAGTTTCACGGAATTTTACGAAAATTTTGTCGCTTTTACTAAACTGCTGGAATTTTCCATTTGCTGCGAAATAAAAGGCCAGAAATAGGGTTTTGGGTCTAATTAAGGGAATTACGGGAAGAAAAATTACTGCTGGGTATTCTGTTTCCTTGGATTTTGAATTTAAGATACTTAAATGTGAGACACGCGAAACACGCATATATACTTGCATTCTTAACGATCCTCTTTTTCCACGTTCTGCACCAGTTTTTCTGGAGGTCGGAAGCTCGGTTAGACGATAGCTGATATAGCGTTGCCGTATTACAAGTAATGCACCTACATGAGCGAAGATAAAACAGAGCACAGTGATTGATTAGCATCTAACGTCGGTTTATTTATAGAGATCAGAATTGCATGCAGTTCTGAATGTTGTTTTTATGTGTGCGAATTCGTGTTTTTGACATCACCGCGGACAATTATCTCCTACTTCCGTAATGCAAATTCAGGGAGGTAATTGCCTTTTAACGGCAGATAGAAGATATGAACGTGATGTCGCAATGCACCTTATACAATGCACACTTTGCACAATGAAAAAACGTGCACAACGCATATCTTACATTGTGAGATGACCCAATAAGCATGATAATGCAATGCAAAAAGATATAAAAGATCTTTTTTTTTTCCGAGATCCTCACAGCAACAATACGAAGCGACTTTCTGTCCGTTAAGGCCCCTACAGTATGAAAGAGAACAACTGTAGTTTGCTCAAAAAGACATTGTTTCGTTATTTCATTACTAAAGTTCAAAACGACTTTTGACTACAATAAGCTAACAGGGCTAGTTAGAAAACAAGAAAACATGTCTTATTCAGCATGATTATGTTGCAACCATTACGTAATTTATTGATTTATCGGAATCAGAGACTTCAGTGCTTCTGCTGTCCACTGACCATCCCTGTTTGCAATTAGTCACCTGAATATATCAATTCGTAAACAACCAGTTAACAATTCCTTGTCTTTTGGAGTAAATATTTTTAATATGCAAAGACAATTTGCTACATAAAATTTCTTCTAACGTTCGTCTTTATGCCGATGACTGCGCTTTATATGAAGTGATTAACGGACCTTATGATTATCATCACCTCGAGGAGTTATTTTCTTGGTTTTTGCAAGTGGTGCCACACCTGGCAAATGGACATTAATCCTGACAAAACCGTCCTGCATTTTATTGTGCAACAAATCTTCCCCTTTCGTTTTTGGTTCTGTTTTAATGGCCGTGCTGTAGCTAACGTTTCGGAGTACTAGTATCTTGGTGTGATTTGTACACATACAATGCGTGGTGCACACATTGATTACTACGCACATTGATTAATACGTACTACGAACGTACTAATATGTTCCAAACCACTTTTCTCTCCCACTCCGTCGAACACTGGAATTCATAGCATTCATTGTTACCCGAGTCTGTTCACTTATGTTCGTCCCATAGTTTTGCATCCGCCATCCGAGATGCATAATCGCTGCAGTTTCGTGCCTGGAGGCAAACCTACCCTTTTTCTCTCTTTGCCTGTATTATGTTTTTATAAAAGGGCTCATTTGTGAGTATTGCTGTACGTTATACTTCGAAGTGTATCGTGCACTTACTTTAACCCACTCCTGCCATATCGCACATTGCGCTGCTGCTCAAAATTTGTTTCTTTACATACTCGCGGGATCTGAACATTCATTCACAACCGTCTACATTCGCATTTTCACCAACGAAGCAGCTCGACCACCACAACTTCGTACCCATAGCGTTTATGGACAGCTTACACACTGACGATAACCCCCCGTAAACACGGGAAAACATTGTTCTCACCAGTGTTTGAAAATCCATCTATCTCTAAACAACACATCGCTCATACGCCTTTCTCGGCGTTGCACTATCCGAACTACGCACATCTTGCTTTCCCGCATCGATATTCAGGTGCACAGAGCCGGTTCCGCGCGCTTGCCGTGATTGCAGCGGCGGCCGAGACCGCCATCTTCATCGCACCCCACTGGTTCGATACCTGGAATCCAATGCGACCTTTCATCCTTGACTTCCTGCGTGCATACTGTTTAGCGCTCATTCGCACTTGCATATAGTGTGAAGGCCGAGACACCTGCACAACCAGCACAAAAAGAACTTTTAGCTAAAGGAGAAAAAAGCTGCTCGGTTCTCTTTCTAAACTCTCCTAACGAGAGTTCAGAAACCAATGTTGTGTAACGCGTGGTTTTAAGGCCAACGCTGCTGCACTAAATATATTGATACGCGTATAGCTGCAATTGTTGATTAGCTGACATCGGGCGCCTGACCTATCGGCGCTCGCAGTTGGAGAGAAGAAACGGTGGGCATTGTGGCCATAGGTCAACACGTGCACTCTGCCTTGGTTCACGCGCATGCCTGGTATTCACTTTCTCGTTGCATATGCTGCGAGCCGAAGAAAATGGGAACGCACTGACGTTTTCCGCTCTCGAAGAATGAAGCTTGCAGGGGCCTGAGACACTTATTCATGCGAAGAGCTCAAGGTACAGCATGGCTTCTGCATTAAGTTAAGACATGGTAGAAAGAAGCATAAACTAAGGCGCGTCGCACTGCATGGCGTGAAGATGGAATGCAGTGGGGCTTTTGGACCTGAATCAGAGAGAGAGAGAGTAGATAACAGGATTTTGGCATCGTTTCGCTTGCATGCTGGTAAATTAGTAAGACTGCTTATGCGTATGACTGTAATCACCCTTGACACCTTGTACCATCGCAAGTAAACAAAGAATTTTACGCGACGCGACACTACATATTAAGCGACACATGCACTTTGGTTTTCATTCAGCATTTACATAATTACAGAAGGCTGCACACGGTCTTGCGCAACAGCAGTGCGATTAGGATAGCGTGCTGCCGGGCTATCATGCGTTTTTTTTCCTATTTCGATATTATTTAGGTGGTCGTCTTGCAAAAATCATCTGATTTCTCTGTAACGAAATTTCCTAAGTTGTCCAAAGGGTCGTGGACGTCATCAGCACCACCAAATCTTCGAGAGAAAGAGAGAGAATAAACATTATGCGCTAAAATCGACAGACGATTACGATAGCCGCTAATACGAAATTTGAGCGCAGTTCCTCACGCCTGGCAAGTAGCGTGCTATAGGTTGCTAGTCACCGTCCGGGATCTTCCCATGGCAGCCACATTCCAGGTGGCGTTCCACGCTGTTACTTGAACAACTGGTTACGCCAACTACGCCGACGACTACGCCAGCAATGCCGGCAACGCCGACAACGCAGACGACTACGACGAGGAAGCCAGTAACGGGCGGCCAAGAGCGACGCTTGGAAAGTCTCGCAGAGCTCCATTGGTTGGGTCCTCATTCCAGAACTCCCGCGGCCTTTACTGCCTGCCTAGCCAAAGCCCGTTCAACAGGCCAAAACTGGTCTTCAGATTTACAGCTGCATGGACAGCGCAGTCTCCCATTGCTCCGGCGTGGCACTGTGGATTGTGGGTAGAGCGTCTATTTTCTGACAGGCCCATGGGGTGTGGTAAAGTATGGGTTTCTCTCCGCACCAGGCACACGTGCCCCTGTATACGGTCGGATGTATCTTGTTGCATAGAAAGAGACATGGAGATGAATTTGTGTGTGGCTGCCGCCATGACACTGACTGCTCCCTGTGTTAACATCTTGTGAGGCGAGGGATACCGGCTTCTGGTTAACCGGAAGTGCTCCGAAATGTGTCTGTACGTACCGGTCACCGCCCGATTGCCTTCAGCTGCGGTCAGTTTCTTTCCCCCTCTCCCATCTGCCCTTGCTTTTGTTCTTTCCCTGCCACGCGTAGCGGGAAACAAAGGGGCGGTCCATCGTCGTCCCAAGCACTAATCTCCACTACTCTACAACAACCCACCCACTAATCCACCGTAGTCCACCAACTAATACCCACTAATCCACCTTAATTCATTTTGTGGGGCCGGCCTGCTTCTAAAATTTGCGAGGTGCTTTGGAACATTCGGGGGGTGGGCCAACTTCCAAATACTATCGCATTTTATTCTTTAAGAATGTGATCAAGAAGGCCCCAAGTTTTTTATGGTGTCCCAGGGGTAAATGTTCACAGCGATGGCTTTGCCAAATATTGGGCTACGTAATGACACTTTATTCATAGTATGCCTTCATTTTTTTTTTTTTGTTCCATGTAAGGGCAACGCAGTTTTAATGACAGCCCAACAAGCTTCAAACGAGAATTCATCCGTCCACCACAGCAGTAACATAGGTTTTCAGATTTAGACATGAATAAGTATACCACCATTAAATAACAGGAATAATTGCCTGCGTTCAAAACCGTTTTTTCCACTTTTGTTTCTACGTTCGTAAAGTTTCCAGCGAGCTACATCTGTTGTTGTCTCGTGTTATGATACGTTATGCCATTTGGCGCGAGGTGTAATTGTCGTTCGCTCTAGGTTACCCAGATACCAGTCGGTCAGCCACCAAGAAGGGCGACAAAATGACATTCCATCTACGAAGATCTTCACCCGAATTCCATTTTTGGAGAATGCGAGACTAACAACTGCCGCAATTATTTTTCGATCATTACTGTTGCGTAACGAGTGTGAATTACTACTGATTGCATCATCGATTCCTTCATAATAGTTTCCTGCGACAACCGAGCTCGGAACTAAAGGGCAGCGCTAAGCGCAAGGCCAATCGAGTAGTGACCGTTCTTCCGACCCTCCATCCTGCCCTGACGGAACGGCCCGAACTGTAACAATGAATGCATATCAGCCCGCTGCTAGCGCCCCCACAGTCGTGCACTTCCAGGCCTGCTCTCGTTTCGTAACGCGCCGAGAAACGGGTTTCACCCCTCGCGCTCTCGAGTCCCGCTCCGGAGGCGCATCGTCCGGAGCGCACAGCCGATATATTTACCCACTCCGCCGCTGCTACACGGGCTGCCTGCCTGCAGCTGCGGTCAGTTTCTTACCCCCTCTCCCCTATGCCCTTGCTTTTCTCCTTTCCCTCCTCCTTCTTTTCCTCAGCGGCGTCCGAAGATGCGCCACTTGTGAGAGTATCGCCTATCCAGAACGTAAATATAGACTCTCTCACGCGGGCTATGCCGCTGCGCGGGAAACAAAGGGGCAGTCCATCGTCGTCGCACGCGTCTCGATGGCCGCCTGTCTGTGGCAGACCCCGGAGCAGCGGCGGAAGCAGGAACGCCGCGGAAGAAGCCTGCGGTGTACGTTACCTGGAGCGTCGAAATAAAATTGCGAGAAATATGGAGCGAGAGGTATAGCGTGGCGTGCTCGCTTTGAATGCGTGAGTCCGTGCACGTGTAGCGTATGAGCGCAGCAGTTGCCGGAGGAGTCGGTGATAAATCAATCGATGCGTTTCGTCTGGTAACGTTCATATGTTTTCTTACTTCGCACCGCAATAATTGACGGGGGTGTCACGGAATTCTACCTCCTGCGGACTATCTAGTGCTTTTCTCGCTTATCGGTAGCTGGTATTCAACTATTCTAGAACGCAGCTTGGAGATATGGAGAACTGGAAGGTAGCTGCCACGAGAAGATCTCGGAGGGGGCTAGCAGCGTAACACACCACTTGCCACGCCACCTGCCAGCCGTGGCAGGTACTACCTGCCACGGCTGCCATGGCTGAAGAGCTGCGCCCAAATTTCGCATTACTGACTGCCGTTATCGTCTGTCAATTTTTCAAGTTTCTTTTTTTAAATCTTGCCAAGAACAAAACACCCCTAGGCTGTTTGCTAGGTTTCGCAATGACTCGAAAAAATTGCTCCGGATAATGAAAGTCCTGTTTCACCTCTCGATTTACCTCAGCTGTGTGATAGCATATGCAGCACCAACAGCTGTGCATTCCTCATTTTGTTAGACCAGACCGCTGCTAGAGTAGGCTAGGCCCA
Source organism: Amblyomma mixtum (assembly GCF_055824585.1). Taxonomy (NCBI): domain Eukaryota; kingdom Metazoa; phylum Arthropoda; class Arachnida; order Ixodida; family Ixodidae; genus Amblyomma; species Amblyomma mixtum. The sequence goes on along the minus strand of NC_143018.1, from coordinate 15,921,718 downwards.
TCTTTTTGCCCTCCCCTTTCACCGGTACGCCAGGTCCATCTAGCAGCCCTCCCCTTTCACCGCAAATAGAATTTATTGAAACAAGTAACAGTTCTTTATACTGAACAGTGCGAAAAAGGCGAAGACTGAGACAAGCACAATAGTTAGTAGTCTTTGTCTTTTTCGTGCTGTTTAATATGGATAACAACCAACTCGCCCAGCTTTCTGTTCTCCTAAACAGTTCTAAACAGCGAAAGAGACATACGATGGTGATACCGCCATTCCATTGCGAAGCAGCTGTTCATTCGCTACTTACGTGCAGTGGCCAAACCTTCACTTATATTTGACACAGATCACTACGCAGACAGTAGTAACTATTTGTTCTCTGCGTCATCATTTTTCTTGGCAGTGTTAGCCGTTTGATGGCGGATTTCGAAGATTCCAGGAGCCCTGTATTTGAGGCGGTAGTAGCGCCTTGTAACAGGCGGAGCAGTGGCGTCAACCCTTTTATGATGTGTGAGCTTTCTGACCCACGACATTAACGTAGTGTTCTATACGCTGTCCAGTGCAAGCTTACCATAAAATGTTCCAGTGATGCATTCACGTGATCTTTAAACCTTGGAGTAGAGGCCCTCATAAAGGAAGCGGGGAAAGGGATTACTATCGTTGTTTCTCCATGACATCAGAGTGGGACGAAATCGAGGATTCTTTTCTCTTTCCATTAGTCCACCTCTTCGCTGATGCGACGTCAGAAAGGAAACTTTTCGCCCATATAAGAAGCACTTATAATCACATAGATGGCGGCATGAACAGACGGACTGAACGGGTTTCTTTATACTGCGGTCAAGCCCCTCAGTATCTTCCCATCGAAGACGAGAAGAGCGCCCCTTTTGTGCGCACTCGATAAAGGCCACTCCAGCCGCCAAGCACGGCAGCAGCAGTGGCAACTGGACGCGCAACAAAAGGAACAATGCCGAGCAGCCGTCGTCACCCATTGAGTGATCCTCTAACAGATTCTTCACCTTGGCCGAGCGGAGCGCGCTCCTCCAAGCACGTCTGTATGTGTGTGTAGCGGGAACGCGAGCCGCTACCTGGCTTCGCACGCGTCCATAACAGAACGCACTCATTCCACGTATACGCGGGGCCTGATACGACGCGCGCCATTAGAAAGGTGCAGCATGGTTGAAGCTGCGGGACTAGTTCGGGCGAGTCAGGGTGTTCAGACAAGAGCGAACTGACGAAGCTGTTTTGCTTGTCCACGATATATCAATACTAACGGTGACGCCCTCAAGTGTTGCGGTACCGCCATCGTGATAGGACAATACATGTCGCAGCGCCATCTGGTCTTGCATGAAAGCAGTTCTGGCATATCGGTTTCACCCCGTTTGACTAGTACGGCGTCTGCAGCTTCCTTTGTGCTGCATGCTTTCACTGCGAAGGCGAGTGTAGACAAAGGCCTCTCCGTGTGCGGGCACCGCGCACAACACAATGGCCGAAGGAACTCGCAAGCTGCCCGTTGTCTCGTTGATATTCGCTAATGACGACATAAAGGGCGCTAAACGTCGCTCATGTGGGCACATATGGCCCTGTGAGCGGAATACTGCCAGTCGAAGCGCGTGAAGCACTTCGGGATGACGTCCCCTATTTTCTGGTGACTCGGGATGCTCTGCACCAGTTTACCAGTGGTGGTGGCGATGAAGATGAGCGACCGTTACTAGTGCCTCTAGTCTGGGGCTGTATAAGGCTAAGCAACGGCACCAGCTCGTCACTATATGTAGCTCATTATATTATGATGTCACCGCCTTACTTTTGCTCTCCAGTTCTTTCTGCTGTTCCCTCTTCCCTCCTTCTTCTGAACTCGTCCTCTCACAAAGCCTTATCTCTCTCCAATTCTAGCGCCAGTATGCGTTTGTGGTTTGCTTATCATAACAAGCTAATAATGAAACCGACCTTACCGACTTCTTTATTTTCCTCCCCCAGGGTGAAAAAGTGGTAGTTATAGCTGTGAATCGTCCAGCACTTTCTCTTCTGGAAAGGCATGGTCCCCCATCCATATACCACAGGCCTCAAGCACGTGGCTCTTGATATAGGGTCGTATAGAAGCGCGCTGACATCGCACGATCGTGTGTCACGTCTTGTTCGCACCTCCTTTACAAAACTTTTTTTACACAGTCTATAGACTGTCTATAGACGTTTGTCTATGAAGTCTATATACTTTCTACTGATATATCCTATAGTGTAGTCTATAGGCAATACAAACTCTTAGACAATCTATAGATAATTATGGCCATACACTTATAGTAGACTTCTGTCTATAGACCATGAATGGACAAAAGAGGAAATATTTATTGAAAGGCAATAGAGTCTCCAAGAACTCTATAGACAGTCTGTAGACCACTTTTTGTAAGGGCTAACCTTTGTCTGTCTTTGCGCTTCATACTAAGTGTCAACAAGCTGCTTAAAGGCCAGCAGCAGGAAGCTGCCGGCCTTGAAATTTGAAGGCACCGAGGCGATGTTTCATTGTTATTGACATTAATTTGATCATGTGATGCCATAGTAGTGTCGTCACTGCAATTTCTGTTATGACATACATATATTTGCTACTTTTACGACTGCACCATGACGCTGGCCCTAATTGAGATATCGCTTCAAAGTGTTCAGAAAGATGTTGAATTGCAATGGGAGTATCAGCTTGCCCAGCCAAATGCAAGTGGCGCATTAAAGCATAAAAATGTTTGTGGTGTTATTAGACGTCTTTGAAGGAAAACGGTATCAGACCTCTGGGCCGGCCGAAATTCCTTGCTATGCTTTATTAGTTTTTTTAGCCCTATTTTTCCCGGTGGCAATGTTTTCTGTCATGCGAGGAAAATTCATCCCTCACCATAAAGTTCAAATACTACTGAGCCTCCGAGAAAGACCTTACATCATTGATATTTCAAAGCATACAACAGATAGAAGGCACGTGACAAGAGGGATCGCTGTGTGCCGGCATGACGATGTTAGTAAGCGTATAGAGTTCTCAAAGTTCACCATTGACCATATTCACCTCCCCCCCCACATGATAGACCTTGACCAGCGTAGTCATGCCGAAATTCATCGAGTCTTGTATATTTTCTTTTTATTTGCCAAAAAGTTTGTTCACTTAATGGAGCCTGGTTGTATGCGTTGCGGAAGTCCAAATGAAATAATTGTATAGATCAATGAACAATTTATTCTTACTTGATAGCTCTAGTGTTCTCCCGTCGGCTGTTCTGTGCAGAGTAAGCAACGGTGTGCCTTGACTTCAGCTTTTCGGTTGCATTGAGTGTGGGATGTACGTTTCCGTGTTGTGTCATTTTCTAACATGGATGGGATAGGCCTCGTTGACATTGCGTTCAAATGCTTTGTGAAACGGTGACTTGGCTTAGTATGTATACCTTTCGTTGTTAGAGCAGCTGCGACACATGCAGTATGAGTGTTTTGAGCGAAAGTTCAAACTCGGGGCGTTCTACCTTGCCTTGCTATATGATTTACGTCTCGCTCGAAACAAGGACTCAAGAGTGCATGCCGGAAGAATTTCCGGGCATAGGGTCCGGACCGAAAGTGAACGACACTTAACGGAAAGTGGTCAGACGTTCCTGTGCGCGCGGAAGGCACATGCATCTTAATTGGTTCTTTAAATGCGAACGTTTAGCTGCACGCAAAAAAAAAAAAGAGCCTAGGGTCTAGCCAAACACGTCACGCTGACGTCTACCTTGCGTCAGCCTATCAACGCGCGGAAATGCTGCCTCTAGCACTACTGAGCTCCGAACAAGGACAAGCCACCGAGAAAGGAATACAGGACTGGAAAAAGTATAAATAATAAACACTTGAGCTGCGAGGTAGCAGCAGCAGCCGCCACGGCAGCCCGTTCCCGGTCTCTCGGACCGCACTGGCGCCATGAATACGAGCGATGAAAGTCGCTCGCACGCCAGAGGCCCCACCTCGTTACGAGGGTTCTCCACTGCTCGCGCATTTATTTCCCCGTGCGCACTTTCCTGCGCGCCCGCTCCAAATGGGTGTAATCAGCAGCGACACCTTTCCTGCACCCTGCTGCAGAGACGCGCGCTCCATGATGACGAGCCTCGTGCTCCACCAGACGAGTCCTCCGCGCTCTTCACGTTGCTGCTGCTGCGTCCCACTTCTTCCTGGTGTGGCGTGCGCAGCGGCGGTTACAGAGGCCCGAGTCTCTGTACGGGGCTGCGAGATTGCGTGCAACTGGGCTTTTCCGTCCGGCCGGGGGCTCGTATACACAGTATAGGCCCCACTCTGCTCGTATAGCGTGCGCGCCACAAAGTTGGTTCACGATTTCACGCCGTGTTCGTCAGGCTCAGTAGAGACCTGTTCAGCATGCGGCACCTACTGTGCTAACTGCAGTACTCGTATCGGTGAGCTCGTTGGGCTAGTATATAAGGGCTTGGGCGCTGTTTTACGACATACTGTCCTGCGGGAAACACCTCCGGGAAACAGCAGAGATATGCATATACGGGCGCAAATAGAGAAAGCAACAGGACGAAGTTCACTGCTTTGGGAGATATGTACATTCTTTGCCAAAAGTAACCAGGCTGCATGCGTTGCTTCTAATTCACATAGTATAGAGCCGTTACGGATTCCCCTATGATCAGAAAGTTATCTGACAGTGAGGACGGGGGTTCTTCTTACCGTACAGAGACTTAGAACGTGAGAATTGGCATATAGCTTCAATATACGACTGAGAAGCAAACCGTGCAGCCTGGTTACTTTTGGCAAGGACTGTACATACTATGTACTGTAGGGGGTGAAAGTAATGCATATATCACGCGCTGCTGCGTCATTTGCTGCTCTTGTGACGTTTGTCGGCGCTTTCGCCAAGCGCGTACGCTCTCGAAAAACGCTTCGGCGTTCAGTAGCTGTGATATAAGTACATTCCACGGCGTTCCCTTTTGAGTCGTGTGCCCAAGCAGCGCAGGTAGTTGCCTCAATATTACAAATGAGGGTTTCACTCTGTGCCTGTGTAGGATCGGCCCTGTCGATACGTTTCCAATATCGACCAGAGGAAACGGCGTATCGAATCGCAACGAGCAGCCTCAGTCAGCTGATCGCAAGAGGAAAACCGAGGAACGAATGCAAGAACATCTGGGTGCAACTCGAATTTTCAAGCTTAGAAAAAGCTGCACAAAGATGAACAAACCTAAAAAAAAACTAAACGTTATGCGCTGTTAACATCACTCTAGTGACCTCCAGCGACTTGCCACAGGTCGTGAATCGGAGTTTCGTAACTTATAGGTAGCAGGTAGAACACTGGCAAAGTATCAGCTCTGACATCACATCCGGATATGCATAATGGCGCAAGAGCAGAATAGAGGGGAAAGAATCAACAAAATATGGACCCTAGGCTTAGTGGTGCTTAGTGAACTGTATACACTCAACAGCGCTGGGGTCTTAGCTACGCGTCCCATTGCTTTGTGAATATGTCGGCACCTGCATTCATGGTGCGCACGCTGGTCAACTTGGTGATTGCGTGTGGACGGGTTTCCCGCCGCACCGTTGTCTTCGGTGGCGCTTAGCGAACGCGTGGCCAAGAACGTTTTCGCATAACGACTCGGTAGCCGGCTGCCGCCTTCCCAGCCATCTGGCCGCGACTGCGTCGAGAGAGGCTTATGTGTCTCGACCATCGTTACGTAACACTGCCCTCGAGTCAGGCCGTGTCGGCCCCGTGTCAGTGCTGCGCAACCTCCTGGAAAAGTGTTCTGCGCCTGCCACTTAACGACGACGACGCTGCTTCAGCCCTTTTCCTTTTCACAGCTCGCACCGCGCACAGGCGTAAGCGACAACTTGCGCCCTCTCTCTCTTGAAGAGGATGACCGGTGCGAGGTCAGGGACAACTTCCAGTGGCCACGGGAGAGTACCAGTCTTCTGGGGTGATGCAGTCAGGACGACCGGCCAAATGGCTGACCGAAACTTTACGGTTGTCTCTGAGTGCTGGAAGAGGCTGCTACTGCAAGAATGCGCCCATATAAAATGGTCTATAGACAGCCTACAGACTTTTTATAGACCCGATTACCTCCCGCCGCCGCGTTGGCTCAGTGGTTATGGTGCTCGGCTGCTGACCCAAAAGACGCGGGTTCGATCCCGGCCGCGCCGGCTGGAATTTCTTTTCAGGAGAAATTCTAGAGGCCCGTGTACTGTGCGATGTCAGTGCACGTTAAAGAACCCCAGGTGGTCGAAATTTCCGGAGCCCTCCACTACGGCGTCCCTCATAGCCTGAGTCGCTTTGGGACGTTAAACCCCATAAACCAAACCAAACCGATTGCCTTCCTATATATATTTCCTTTTGTCTATCTATTGTCTATAGCCGGTCTATAGAAAAAAAGTCTACTGAAAATGTATGGCCATAAATCTACATATTGCCTGTATACTGGCTTTAGGATTTCTATTGCCCAAAGACTGGTCCAGATGATTTGTCTATAGAAAGTCTGTACACTTTACAGACAAAAGTCTATGGTCAGTCCATAGAGTGTCCACAGACTGTCTGCAGAAATGTTTGTAAGGGCGTATTCTCTCCATCTTTACTTTCCCCCCAACCTCCTCCCGTCATTAATCGCGGCAGAGGCTGAGGGCTATGATTTTTGATGCCAAGAACAAATACGCAAGTTTCCTGATGCCAGCTGCTATAGAAGGACATGTATGGTATCAAGCCTACTTTCTGCTTCTTCGGCGTGTGGTACTCGCTCTTCAACTTCTTGATAACATTGTACTCTAACTTCTTCACCTTTTTTCGGTCAAACCTGGAGGAGGAGTACCGTTATACAATGTGGGCCTACTCCAACAGCGGCCTACAGCAACAGCAGCATTCGGGTGGTGTCCTCATTTCAGGACACCATTAGTTCTTGTACTCTGTCACAAAGCCACGGACGTATGACGAACGCAGAGTTTCATGAACGCAGGCGTTAAAGGTATCGATTCACTAAAATGGATGCTTATGGTTTGGTTTGGTTTATGGGGTTTAACGTCCCAAAGCGACTCAGGCTATGAGGGACGCCGTAGTGGAGGGCTCCGGAAATTTCGACCACCTGGGGTTCTTTATACGTGCACTGACATCGCACAGTACACGGGCCTCTAGAATTTCTCCTCCAAAGAAATGTATGGGAGTAACAATGGGGGGGTGTAAATAAGAGACGGCGCCGGTGGAAGGTTGAGGATTAAACTCGTTCACCCATGATTGTTCCAGAGTTCTAAACATACGATGTTTCGTGAATTTCGCCTGTGCTGCAGTAATTTCACCTCGGTCGGGCACAGAACTCAATTTCTTAGCATGCGGATTTCAGAGAGTGAGACACCGCGGCGGGTGCTACCTGCATTAATAATTCCTATTATGTGGTGTGAACGTCCCTCGCAAGGACGGCAGGGTATTTAGGCATCAAGGTAGTTTTATTTATTGGTTTATTGGGGTTTAACGTCCCAAAGCAACTCAGCCTATGAGGGACGCCGTAGTGAAGGGCTCCGGAAATTTCGATAGCACAGGCCTCTAGAATTTCGCCTCCATCGAAATTCGGCCGCCGCGGCCGGGATCGAACCCGCGCCTTTCGGGTCAGCAGCCGAGCGCCGTAACCATTGAGCCACCGCGGCGGGGGTCATCAAGGTAGTGTGAGATAGGCATGGTTAAGAGTGCCTGCAAACATACCCATACATTTCGCAGGGTATTTGAGTATTTAGTTTTCATTAAGCGAGCATTCGCAAGTGTCTGCAGTGAAAGCTACACTTCGAGAGAAGCAGAGAAAGGTTCGGTTGTCATTAGAGTCAATGCGGTCGCGTCTTCCCAACAAGGAGGTAAAGTGGGGAGAAAGGATTTTACCAACCATCTGTGACGGCATCATGGCACACCTAAATATTCTTCCATAAAAGTAGTTACAAAATTAACGCCCCACTGCTTAGACAGTTCGCCTCTTGAATGAGATTATTATTTTTTTTTACTTCGAAGCACCCTGATCTTAAAAACACTTGCGTCCAAGCTTTAGTTTGACGGTCTCAGTGGCCATTAAACAAAGGACCGGTTCGAACCTTGTGATTTCAAAGACTAACTAGCTTAGTATGCAATGTATCTTGTTGGCGTGTGTGTAGAGTAACGGTTGGCTATATGGGGAAGCGTTATTGCGTAGGTGGCATCAAAGTTAGCCAAAGTATTGAGAGGGTTTGTATAGGAATGTGATCCCCGCTTTCGCTCTGTACAGTCAGTACATTTACATTTCGTTCCATACTGTGGAGATTGGGATGTTTAGAACAGAAAACAAGATAAAAATTGGGAAGTTGGGCGAGCACACGTAAGACTGAATAATTGAATCTCCCTGCTCAGATGTGTACAGGTACCAAATTTAAGCACGAAAATATCGGTTTTTTTTTTTTTTTGCTAAAGAGATAAACATGAAGGGGATTCAGGACTTGCGCTTGAGGCTAATAGAATTGCCATGAAGAAGAAGGAAGTGCATGCACTAGCGGGATCTGGCGGCGCTGGGTGCAAGCTTTCTGCTGTGTGGATTAAAAAGTGAATGGGGACAGCTGTCTTGATAGCCACGGTAGTAACTTGTAGTGTGAATGAGTTTCCCAGTGTGTCAGATAGCATAGTTTCTATATCTTATATTTTTTTCCTTCAAAGTTGAAGCGAATACAGGGATCGATACAGCCTTTGTAGGTACAGCCCGGGGAGAGGAGAGGGAGGGGGAGGGGGGGGGGGGGGGGGGTTGGCTGGCCCAATAGCAAGCCTCTTGCAGCGCCCGTGCAGGTCTTTAGGTTTCGTAGAGACAAGGGTGAGAGTTAGTACCGCCTTCAGGACGCTTGTAAAGCTTGCGATGCATAACGAGTGAACAGCACGGCCCGAAATAAAATTCCATGGACTCTTTGCCTTTGACAAAGGGGGCATGTTAACGGGGAGATTTCACGCAATTTTCCTCACCTTCACCAGTCGCCGCAAATATACAATTATAATTTCCCTTTTTTTTTGTGTGTGCAAATAACTAAGACCACTGCTCTAGCAAGATGGCCGAAGCCATACAAGCAGCACTGAGACAAACATGACCTTCCGTGAAACCAAAGTAGCCGAATTGCCAACAAGACCTAAACTACAATAGTTCGAATGGAGTACGTCGCCTAACCTCATAACCTTCTATAATAAAGAAATGGCGTGAATGCCTGGGTAAGGGAGTGAGGAAAAACGCGAAGGGATATAACATTAGATGGTGCAGGTACGCGGGAGTAAAACATAAATGCTTGCAGTATGCATTACATTGCAGAATATGCTGTGAAAAAGCTTAATTCTCTTCGCCGTTTGCCTTTTACTTGCTACGATCTTGTATTCTACCTCGTAGCGATAAATTTTCAATCTTAAAAACAGTCAGCGCAGTGAAAAATTGATATCATTCCTCGGCAGTTAATACGCACCTTTTGCAATTTCATTACATTTAATACGATATACCATAAAAGGTAGAGTACAGTATAAGAGTTCAGATAATGCGAAGGTGAGAAGCCGCAACTGCATTTTTCTTTCTTTTTTTTTTTGACCCCAGGAAGTCAACTTGTATAAGGAACACTGTGTCATAACAGCGCAATGTTTTGCAAGTTGACACGAATAGATATAGCAAGAAGGGCGCAGGGGTGACAGAATGTCCGAACACGAAATGTTCGCTTGCAAAAATTGTAGTGGGCAGCAGTTTTGTTCGACGAAGAAAGTTCAAGAAATACATTGTGCAAACAGGACTATCTCCTGAACCACATTCCATTACCACCGCCCCGCCGCGGTGGCTCAGGGGTTACGGCACTCGGCTGCTGACCCGAAAGACGCGGGTTCGATCCCGGCCGCGACGGCCGAATTTCGATGGAGGCGAAATTCTAGAGGCCCGTGTACTGTGCGATGTCAGAGCACTTGAAAGAACCCCAGGTGGTCGAAAATCCCGGATCCCTTCACTACGGCGTCCCTCATAGCCTGAGTCGCTTTGGGACGTTACACCCATATAAACCAATAAACCAACATTGCACCACCCATTTATATTGCTGACCAGAAATCAGAAATCACTGCGACTGACCAGAAACTACTGCGAATTGACGGCCTACAGTAAAAGGCAGCCTCGAAGAGAAGACGTGTACAAAACAGAAAGCGAAAACAAGATAGAGGTTTCCGCTGTCTGCGGCCTAACGGGGTCCCGGTCGTTCCTCCCTTCCCAACTTCTCTCATGTGCTCGCTGTTAGTATTGCACGATGGGATCAAGTCGGGGGGCTAGCTGCAACAACCTGCAACAATGCTTTGTCCGAACAAACCTTGCGTTACCAGGAGGTTGCCCACGATTAGAGGAAGGGGCACTCCGTCTCTGCAGCCACGTGAACACGGTCCCATAGAGCACTCAGGGAGTGCGTATACGGTCTCGGTCCTTCTCAATGAAGGCGAACCAGCTGCGTCTACGCTCGCTTTCCACGTGTCCGTGTGTGTATATATGTTACACGCGCAAGTATTACTCTGCGGCCAGTCATCATGTAAATATGCTATCTGCGCTCGCACGCCCCGCGGACCACGCCTTGCGGAGCGCGGAACAGCCCTCGCTTCGTACGCGAAGGCCCTGCGCTGAGCTGACTGCAAATGAACCGGCTTTTCCGCAGCGACACTCGGATGGCGCCGCAAGGTGCTCGCAGGGACCAGCCCTCAGTCGTGCGTTAGTTTCGTGCAGCATGGCTAAGGTTAGAGGGCAGTTAGGAACAGCGCGGAACAAGTTAACGAGGTTAGCGAGGCGGCGAAAGCCTTTCGTTTTCCAGATATGATTTTTTGTTTTGGTAAAGGCTATGTTCCTCCAAAAAGAAGTGTTGCGCATTAAGCACGAGGTGTTTGCATTGAAGTGACACTGAAAGGGCGGGCTGGGAGTTGGATTGGCAGTAAAGAGGAATGATTCGGTTCGGATATACGGTATATCGAATTGCACAAAATGCGGTACACATACTGCATGTAAGGATAGTCGCATATATATCCACGGCCGAAATATATATATATATATATATATATATATATATATGAAAGAAGCCAACAGCCACAGAAACCAAGGGGCACAGGGGATTTTTAATTTATTTATTTATACAATATAAATAAATAAATTAAAAATCCCCTGTGCCCCTTGGTTTCTGTGGCTGTTGGCTTCTTTCATATTTATAACGAGCCCCTCATTCCCCTTCGCTTGTTTATATATATATATATATATATATATATATATATATATATATATATATATCTATATATATATATATATATATATAAACACTGCTTTAGAAGCACACTATATAAGTAGACTACGGAGTTTATGGCAGCTTTTTGCTCTACTTGACGCATTTTTAACGATTATCTGGTTATGGTTTTTACGGTTCAATATTTTGTTACAAGGAAACTTCGATGTAGATTGTTACTTCAGAAAAATGTGCTGCTTGTTATGCCAGCGCAGCACAAGTTCTGCTTTTGGCGTAGCTCCTCTACGGTGTAGAGAAATCGATGCAGGGACAGGATTTCTGTGCAGTGGTTCAGTCATGAGCAGTACGCAATCGAAATGTGAAAACTTCTGGACCGCCTGGATTTAGCATTGAATCAACATGAATACACGTCATGTATAAAAGCGACTACGCAGTAAACGCCACGTCCATTCATTGAATTAATCAAGAGCCTCGCTCTCTCAAGACACGAGCGGGTAGCCTTGAGTGCACGAGTTTCGTGTGTTCCGTTTTCATCGCACGTTTGACGTCGGGTAAGGAAATGCAAAGCCAGCATCTCTAACGGGCCTCGATCCAAGGACAGAAGAAAGGAGCGACAGGGAGGTTAACCAGGCAATGTACGGCTGGCAATCCCACATGCATGTGGGGAGGCGAATTATGGAAGGAGAGACGGAAAGTTCAGTATACATACACACGTCGGGGCGAGCGGGTGAAATTCAGCTCTAACCGCCATGCTCTGTGTAGCTGGATATGACTGAGACGCCGGCTTAATGGGGAAACCTAGTAAAACTCCATCCAGTTATTGTTCTGAGTAAAAACCGATTCAGTGGCTCTTTCTGGACGTGTTTATGTTTGTCCGGCATAGAGAGAAGGCTCGTTTACCACTGAGGAAATTTCATTCAAAGTTGCCCCCCCGTACAATTTGAACTCATGACGTCTACACCCCAAAAATGACTCGGTGATCCCCGTTTTGAAGTAAATGACATGTAGAGTAGCCTCTAGTATCCGGGTCCATAGGAAACTATGTCGATGCGCTGCAGTTTACTTGGAAAATAGTTCGATGGTGGCGACACCTGTGTTTTATTTTTGGAGGCCCTTTCCAGCTTGTATTACTACGTTTTCAGTAGAAGTAGCGGCTTTGTCATTAGAATGAGCCAATCTATCAATGCTGGTCAACTTGAATTCGTTCTCAGTATCCCTTTAACGAGCAGTGGGTGTATAGCATACACAGCGGTTTCATCCATGTCGGCTTCTTTGTTAATGTGAGAAAAGGAACGGTTGGCTTCCTGTGTCAAGTCGCGCGCAAATAACAAAACACTACTGCCATCACCACAGCTATCCCCAGCCTAACTAAACTACGTACACCCACTGCAGGTCAAAGGTCTCTAGTTTATCCTTCCTATAAACTATGTCCTGTGCCAGCTCCGGCTACCACTCGGTTACCTCAAAGAAACATCACCTATCTTGCCTTCGCATTACATGTACATGCCTATTTCTTGCTTTCTACTACACTGCCATGAACTGTCGTCTGTTCCCTCAACAACTCTGCGCTCTTTCTGCATCTTAACGTTACACGTATCATTTTCCGCCGCATAGCTCGCTGCCCATTGCTCAATTTAATTCCAAGGTTTTTCTTTAGTCCTTTGCGATGTACTGCTCGATGCCCTGCACACCAGCCGCTGTGGCTCAGTGTCTATGAAGCTCGGTTTGCTCACCGCGAATATAGTTGAGTTCTGTAACAGCCCTCGCGGCTGCATTTTGATGGAAGGCGACATGCAGAACAGGCTACGGGTTGAGACTTCGAAGCGTGTTGAAGGACCGTATGCGGTAAAAAGTAATACGGAGCCCTTCGCTGTGGCATGCTTCATTATCGGAAGTGTTCCTTATTAGTGTAGAAAAAACAAAAACAAAGAAGAACTTCTCATCCATCAATGCGCTGTAAGCTCTTAATGTACGAAAAGCCGGTGTTTTTCTGTCGTGCATGCGTTATATGCACTAAGCAATTACATAGCGCAGAGGAGCATTACACGCACTCAGTAGTGAATGATAATTCTAACTCATCCGTGATTGATGTCAAATTTATTCAGAAACTGAAAAAAAAATTAATCATCAATGTATTTAGATAAAAAGAGAGAAAGAGGAAGCTGCTCTAGCAAGAAGAAAGGCGTAAATTTCGCCGAAAGCTAGTCAGAGATAAGAATTTTGCGTTTTCTACTACTCTTCACTAACCTGCGCTCTTAAATATAGTATTGCTGCACTAATCTGTTCGCACAAACAATGCACCATTTACTGAAGGAGACAAAACGGCCCAGACAGTAACCAAAGTTCGAAGATGAATTTTTGGTGTCATGAATCGCCGCTGACTGCGCTTCATGTCAGAAATCACTGCTCTATAGGTTTTATGTGCAGGCGCAGAGCTGCTGTTTTTTCACACACATAAAAGTAATAATGCCATTAGTGGATGTATATCGATATATATCATGCGGTTGCCCAAATTCTTTGCTCTGTATTCGACCTGACACCGGATAATTTCGCTCTCTGTATTTTGTTTAAATTTTATTCTACGCGTTTAATATTGCGGTTACCCAAATGTCTTGTTTTGTATTGGTCCGGATACTAGCCATGTCGTCTACCGCTCAAAATATTTCGTACAAGTTTTTCTTGAATGAGAAAATAAAGCTTCCTTTAAATTAGAATTAGAATCTGTTTACATTTCGTCTCTGCCAAAATAGTGTCGCCATCGGGGTGAGGCCAGGTAGATGCTGCCTAGCTGCACACAGGAAGCTGTTTCTTTGTTTCTCCCTTTCTCTCTTATTTCTTTTTCTTCCTGTGTTCGTACCTTCTACAGCGGGCTGCAGGCCGGCCTCGATTGCATATATTAATCTTCCGCAGTAAACTACCCTACATACAAAATACGTGTCCCTTAAAGTAGTTCTTGTTTATGTTTTGTTTTCTTTTTCTGCCGTTACTTCATTGATTTCTCAGAATGAGTTTAGGCGGGAATGAAGAGTCTGGCGGCAGGAGATCAGGGGACATATCTTGAACAGGCACGACACTATATATTGTCGTCCGCGTTATCGGCATCAAAGGTGGAGCCGAAAAATGCGGGTAAATAAAGGGTTCCACTCTTGAAATCTCCATGTGTCCGGCAGAAGATATTGCTTGAACAATATCTGCATTTCAATGTCTTAGTGCGAAAGCACTGTTTAACGGGGTCAAAGACAACCAAGAATCTTGAGTGAAGCCTCGGAGTAACTCGGGTAAGCTCGGGTTAGTTCGGAGGAGCGTCGCGCAAGCTGCAGCCAATGAGAGGAGAGCGTCGCGCCAGCTGCACCCGAGTGGAGAGAGGGTGCGAAGATTAAGAGCGAGAAATGCAGGTGCCAGAAAGAAAAAGCGAAGAATGAACACGTTTTCGCACGTTTACTCTGTTTAACTGCGTTAAAACCCTACCACTTTTTTTTTTCACTAAGTTCTACACATAGAAGGTATATTTTTATTCCTATTAAATGTGTTGCAAAGTTAGAGTTACGTTTAATATAGCTGGCGGCTGCTTTTTACCCGCCTGGCGCCTGCTTTACGACGGCTGTGTGGAATATTCTCGTGACTATATATGGAATATCTCCTTGTATTACATATATGTGTATATATATCATATATTACAGTATTGTATTATTGTAAATATATGTAATGTTTTCTCCTTGAGGTTTATATACGGGCCCATTCAGCCCTTCTTTTAACCGGCATACGTTCGCTTTCCCTTCGACATTTTAATGTAAAGACTGATTTTGGGTCACGCCAATTTCACTGAAATGGAACGACCGAGCTCATTTCTTAGATACATTTTCTTAAGTAAAGAATGGGGCTGTGACTAAAGAAGTTTGTGCCTAAAGAACTTGAGTAAATGAATAAATGAATCAAGTAATCACTGGCACCGAGAACTGCAACAATGGTATTGAAATGCGTTACTAAATATAGCCAGCATACTTTTTTTTAAATGTAACCTCGAAACATCTTCCCAACATACTGTTCATTTCGAATGCAAATTGTGGCTCGTCAGTGTTCGATTAATGGTTCATGCCTGTGTATAGTAAATGGAAACCTCTAATAACAGAGTGACGCGCAACGGTGAGGAATAAGGCAGCCTAGAACGCGCCTTGTTGTGGGTGCAGCGAAGCGTTAGACTGCAAACAGCGAGCAGGAGGGCGTTGTGTAAACGCTTCGTGCCTGGCACATAAAAGTGGAAACGGCTGTGGCGTAGCTTTGCCACGTCGGGTCACGCTTTCTTAAACCAGCCACCATCACAGTGAACTG
Organism: Amblyomma mixtum; assembly: GCF_055824585.1. Lineage (NCBI taxonomy): Eukaryota > Metazoa > Arthropoda > Arachnida > Ixodida > Ixodidae > Amblyomma > Amblyomma mixtum. The sequence continues at coordinate 15,906,196 of NC_143018.1, read as the reverse complement.
CTATAAAACAACTTATATTGCAGCACGTTGCTTCTGTATTTGCTGCTGGTCGACACTCGCCCACGTCGTTAAGCAGCAATACTTTTCGCGGCCGTGAACTGGCAATAAGAAATTCCAGGCAGTAGAAGTTGTATACTTTTTTTTTAATGACGTAAAATTTCAGGCCAGCTGGTTCTGCAATGCTTCGTAACTGTTCTAAAGGAATTAAAGCAAAAAGCACGATTCTTCTCATGTGGTCTCATGTTGTTGAGGAGAATGCGTTTGATACAACGTGCACTGGACTCGTACGCTGCTGTTATAGTTAAACACCGGTCTCGTGAATGTTTTCTTTTTTTTCGTGCGTAAGACATCCATTGTGCCTTCAAGCAGGAACCAACAGGCTGTGCAAAGCGTTGTTTGGTTACAGTTACCGTTTTTGCTGTGTGCACTGACGAAGCATTGATAAAATTAAATCAAGTCAAATCAGGTCTTTAACAGATGGCGGCCGATAGAAAAAGCTGCCAGTAGGCGACTTGAAAACCCCGCAGCCTCGCTTGAAAATAAAAAAAAAGGGGGTGTCTGAAGAACATCAATGAAAACAAAAACAATGAACTGATCAAAACAGTAAATCTGTGCACAACAGCAGGAAATCATTACGGTAACAAAATAAACACCAAAGTAAAATTAGTTGCCTTTGTCCGTATATATGGCTTTAAACTTAGCTGTGAAGCAATTAACACTTCTTCTTGGGCAAATAAAGAAATAAGCCGCCGCGGTGGCTCAGTGGTTATGGTGCTCGGCTGCTGACCCGAAAGACGCGGGTTCGATCCCGGCCGCGGCGGTTGAATTTCTCTGGAGAAGAAATTCTAGAGGCCTGTGTACTGTGCGATGTCAGTGCACGTTAAAGAACCTCAGTGGTTGAAATTTCCGCAGCCCTTCACTACGGTGTCCCTCATAGCCTGAGTCGCTTTGGGACGTTAAACCAGCATAAACCATAAGCCAAATCATGTTTATAATGTGCAATATTTTTTCATGGTCTGTTCTTTACATACCTTGTCTCTGTCCTGCCTTCTACTTCAGTTACGGAATGGCTCAGGTGCCCACCGTTCATCGACGCATGCACGATTGTGCGTGCTCATATCTCTTCCCTGTATTTCTCATTAAGCAACCACTTCTGCTGCTATAGTGCACCGTTCACCCGAGCCTCAAGCCCAGCGCATACAGCACACAGTAGGGCATATTTCCTTCCATCACATGGGGGCGGTAAAAAGAAAGGAAAAAAGGACAAATAAGAGAGAGAGAGAAGAGAGGAAGGAATGCGCTGCGTCCGGAGCAGGACAGTGTCATGAAAGGAAGGCTTGACTGGGGCCAAGTGTGTGTGCGGGTGCGGGCACCTTAGCCGGTGCTGAAGGCGTAGAATCCCGTGTGCCCCAGCTGCCGCCTCGGCGCGGGGCCGAATAGGCGGTTCCCGCGCGGCGCACAAAGGGCAATCTTGCGCGTGCACGCCCGGGCGCCGCCGCCGCCGCGCACGTCGCCGTTCGTGACCGGCGCGGCCGCTTTTCACGGGGCGACCCCCCTGCCGTCACTCCTCGCTACGCCAGAGCCGGCGGAGACGAAAGGGACACGATAGCATCGTCCGGTGCCGCACTGGCCAAACCGGAGCAGCAGCAGCAGCAGCAGCGCCCAGGAGATCGCCAGGCGGCGTTGTTGCCAGTCAGCGCGTGCGCGTTTGGGCTGCGTATTTGTATGTATGGGCGCGCGTTGGTGCGTTTGAGTGGTGCGGCGTTTTGGTGTGTGTGATTGCTTGTGTCAGCTCGCGTGCGTGCATGCGTTTTTATTTCTTCCTTTTTTTTAGGGGGGGGGGGGGGGGTCTACTGAAGGTGTGAGGAAGGGCTTGTTTCACGTATAATTGCTGGAGGTAGAGTGCGCGTGATTGTCGTGAGCGTAGTTGTCGATCTGTACGAAGTAGTAACTGACCTGATGGACCTGTAGCCAATAGGTGAGACCTTTAAGGGTCACCCTTGCACGAATGTGCGCGCTTATGCATGTCAGCGCGCGTGTGTGTTCGTATGAGAGGTGAACGAAGGGGATTCTTTCGAGCAACGGTGCAGTAGGTAGACAGCGCATAGTTGTCGGTCTATTCGGAGCTGTATTTGACGTAAGTCAGGGTGAATGTAATGTGGTAACTTGCCCCCCCCCCCCCCCCCCCCCCCCCCCCCCCCCGCTCCACCCTCTGTGTTTCCTAAGATACTTTCCAGTGAGAATGCCACGCTCCCATTTTTCCAGGGAAGACAGTCCAAGAAACGCATCAACTCTTCTTTGATAATTCGTTCACTGTTTGCTGAACTGGCATACGCTGTAGCTATACCTTGTCTCCTGTCCCCTGCTAACCATCGTGAATACATGTTAGCTGCCTTTGCAATGTGATATGCTTTTGCTGCCGACTATAGCTGATGCGACCTCAGCTCTAAAATCCTCACTGATACGTACAGATTCGGTAAAAGTTCCCAGGCCACAGGGTCTGCTTATACGCAATGTAGCCGGCAAACTACAGAGCCTATGAAGCTACCAAGGTGCTCAGGAGCGAAGATCAAGTTCCTTTTCTTCCCCGAGAGATTCGTAGCTCCAAATCCCTCGAATTAGGGGGAGAAAGAAGCCTCATTAAACACTCCTGAGGACCACGATAGTTTCATAGGAGCGGTAGTAGCCCGACTCACTGCAAAGAAGCAGACGCTATCGCCAGGAAACTTTTAATGCGACAGCTTTGCTTGCCGCATTACGAGAAAAGCCGGCGGCCACCGTTCGTGCTCGCGAGATGGCCATGAAAATAGGCCAGCGGCGGACACCTCAATAGCGCCGTAAGGGAAAGGGAAGAAGGCGGGAGTGAAGGAGGAAAGAGACGAAGAGATGCCAAGTTGAGCGCTCTGGAGTAATTTCGACCGCGCTGGGATCATTAACGCGCACTGACATCGCACACCACACTGGCGCCTTTTAAGTCAAACCACCATCTAAAGGGCTGGCGTGGTCGGGTTCGAACCCGGGTCCTCGAGACCAGCAGCCAACACTTCGATCACTAAGACAGGGGGACTATACTCCAGATATATACCCATCTGCTGAATAGGACATTGCCGCCACAGATATTATCGCCACTAACTTACCGCTAGATATCGAGGACCTCAACTGAAATAAAAACGCTTCGAACAGCATCAACATCTACGTGCACGTCATGCTACCACCACATGCAAACTCGGTCAATCTCATCGCTGTGTAGCAAGATGTCGGAAAGTTTGTCATCTGTTGGGTAACATTTGTGCAAACACACCCGCAGAGAACAACTTTAAAAGAACTGTAATACACGCAAAAACGTTACCCTAAAACACTCCGCCGAATGACTGATGTTTTCGCATTCCCAAACGAAAGCGCCCTTAAATGTCTGCCGAATTTTTCCGCAGATTTGTATACATATCAGAGAGCCTTTTAGAGCTTAGGCTGCATCAACTATACTCGGTCTTCGGTGGTATCTACAGTGCTCCACTACACAGCCCAAAAGCAGACTCAGTGACCTAGTGACTTTTCACTAACCCTGTACCTTCTTTTTTTTCCAAACCTGTACCTATCGGCGAGGCTTTTATAGCTAAGGTTGCATAAACTGTAATCCCCGCCGCGGTGGCTCAGTGGTTACGGCGCTCAGCTGCTGACCCGAAAGACGCGGGTTCGATCCTGGCCGCGGCGGCTGAATTTCTTGAAGGCGAAATTCTAGAGGCCTGTGTGCTGTGCGATGTCAGTGCACGTTAAAGAACCCCAGGTGGTCGAAATTTCCGGAGCCCTTCACTACGGCGTCTCTCATAGCCTCAGTCGCTTTGGGACGTTAAACCCCAATAAACCAAACCAAGCATAAACTGTAATCTGGCTTCGGTGGTATCTCCAGCGCTCCACAAACAGAGCTCAAAAGTAGACTCAGTGACCAAGGGACTCTTCGCTAACCCTGTACCTTCTTTATACACCTACGCCACATCGTGGTATCCCATTGGGCTCCCCCTGCGAGAGTTGGTACAAGGAAAGCGCTTCAGCAGGGAGGTTCTCCGCGCAGGAACCTCGCTCCGGCGTGGCCCCTCGCGCGTCGGCCCGAGTATCGAGGGGCGCTGCAGAGAGGCATGCGTGTCTACGGCTCCGTTCGCACCGGGCCGCCACCGCCTCCCCGGAGGAGGGCTATCTAGCCTGATTTCTGGCGCCGCGTGGGAATCGGCCGCCACGATATCCCAGGGAGATCCGGCCGCAGCGGTGCTTTGCGTGGCCGACCTTCGCCGTCGAGTCGGGCCTGAGCCGCCACAACGTGCCGGCGCGTCGGGCAGTCGCGGACGCCGTTGGGCTGAGCGCTGGCCGCCGCGCACTTCGCTGGCTTTTGTGTATACGCTCCCCGAAGAAGGCACGTCAAACGTACGTGGAGAAAAATTTTGAATATCGGAAAATTGTAAGGTACTGTTATGGAAATAGTGAAGGCGATAATCCGTTCTACATGTGGGTAGCAAAATCGTTCTTTTAAAGTGGTCCATCGAGATTGAGGTTGTTGCAAGCTACAGGCGGGGTTAGCCTTGCGGATTCCTCCGGCAACTGCTCCACCGGACTCTTAAATGCTAATTAATGTCCACAAATCAGGCATATACCTGAGACCTAACTGATCTGCATAGCTCTAAACACCCATAATAGTCAATAGTCAACTCCTGCTGTCACCATCCTGAGTCGAAATCCGAGTCCTGGAGGAACTTTAAAAGAAGGCGTGAAGCCTCCTTCCTACACAACTTTCCGCGCGGGTCGACAATGTCCTGAAGGGAACTGCATCCTCGCATTGAGCAGTTAAGGCTGTCATAGAAAAGCAATGGCGAACGCTTTTGACGATAACAAAAACGTTAATAGCAAAAAAAAAAAAAAATGTAAGCATTACTTTCCTTCCTCTTCCCTTTAAAAAATGCTTTCGTCCAGAATTGTTGGGTACGAAAACGCCTGTCGTGTTGCGGCTGCTATATTTCGTCAACTACTCTGAGACGATACCGCAAAGCTGTGCAGTCCTATGAAGTGCCCTGCTTCAGTGAGACAATTACTGTTCCTTTCCTGTCCTCATGTTTTGATGTTTTTATTCATGTATGACTTGGTGTTCAATTTAGTTCCTCGTTTTCTGTCACTGCTGTCTGAACAGGAGAGGACAACTCCGTCAAGCGGATAGCCGCTTTTTTTCTCCCCTCCTCCATCAAATTGTATTTGATTTGGTGGAAATAAAGTATTATTATTATTAATATTACTATATTATTATTATTATTATTATTATTATTATTATTATTATTATTATTATTATTATTATTATTATTATTATTATTATTATTATTGTTGTTGTTGTTGTTGTTAATGACTTTATTGTGTTTCCTTGAAGTGTTTTTTTCTTTTCCTTGTACATTGTCAATTTGAAATGTTTTTCCTGAGTAGGTAAAAAAGAGATTTGCCGCCTGCTGCCGGGTTTTGCCCAACAAGCCACTGATGGCTTTGGCATGCCCGGAATTGTATTGTATTGCCTGACAGGAAATAAAATTATTATTATTATTATTATTATTATTATTATTATTATTATTATTACTAATCTCCAGAATAACATACACAAAACAATAACTTGGTTCACTAATAACTGTTTGGAAGTTAACCCGGTAAAAACAAAACTCGTTTGCTTCAGATCCCCATTAAAACTACCAGCTATAGATGCGCCGGTTTTTCTACATATTCACAACTGTTTTCCCTGTCGGTGCGTGCCGCTCACCTATGTGAATTCGGTAAAATACTTGGGAGTCTTCTTCGACAGTGATATGTCTTGGCACAGCCAGCTCTCACACGTCTGCGATAAGCTAAGGAGCGCAGCCTGGTTGTTTTTCCATATAAAAGCAATTGTTCCTTTTCGCATCAAAAAAAAATATTGCGCATGCTCTGGTGTACAGCATTCTCCGATATGGAATTACTATTTTTACTTTTTGCTCAGCCAGATGGCAAAACAGAGTTGACACTTTATTACGAAACATACTGACAAATATAGCATATAACGCCCCCTTTTCTGTATCCGATAACATTTTCACAGCCCTTGGTCTTCCATCCTTTCGAACGCTCTTTCTACAGACTGTGGTGGTAAGGCATTTCTGGGACAGCAATTTCAAAGTGCATCATGTAGCTTCCCGAAGCCTACGTAGTACCATTCGTTTTAAGGTACCGCGCTCCTCAACAAGGTATGGAGAAGCCAGGCGCTGTGTTTATGTTCCCCAAATTTTTAATGATTTGCCAGAGGAGGTGCTTTCCGCAACATCAAAAAAAGCATTAAAAATCATGGTTCAGTCACTGTAACACGGTTATTATTTGTCTTAATTTTCATGATCAGGCACGAAGTGTTAAATTACTATTGTGTTAACCTTGGCTCTTGCAGTTTATTTTTATCTCTTGTTGATGTCACTTACCTGAACTGTTACACCTTGGTCACTACTCATTTCGTGTTATTGTTTTGATATGTTGTGTTAATATTATGCTCATATTTCATGTTTGTATTGCACGTCCGCCTGCCGACTTTGCCGGGCCTAGTCCCTCAAGCCACTAGAGGCTTTGACAGGCCCGTTTCTTTATTCTGTATTTACTATGTGCAATAAAAGATATTATTATTATTATTATTATTATTATTATTATTATTATTATTATTATTATAACCACCCCACTATTCACCGCCGATGTACCGTTTTGTTAGACCTGTCGCGGTGGATGAGTGCTTAGCGCGCTAGGCTACTAAGCCGGAAAACCCGGGTTTAATCCGTACCGCGGCGGCCACGTTTCGATGGAGGCGAAAAAAATAGCGGGACGTCAAAGCTCCGCCTTTAAGGATATAAAGAGACAGCGTTAATAGCACACTTCAGCGGTTTCTCTTCACACACAGTCACTGTTCTGTGTTTGTGTTCACACATTTATCGCAATTATCACAGCACAGTTTCCACATTCTTGTCTTTGACTACTTGTCTTCCAACTGCAGTTTATGCGCATAATGTACACTAATTACTATCTCACTGATTATCACTCCTCTAGCTCACTCCACTAATTACAACATTACTAAGCTCCAAATTAAGCCAACACACGCGCACACACACTTCACCTACTTTGTAGCTCAGCCAAGTCAACCTGCCTACGTGGCCTAGTCGTTAGCGTTGACTGGCTGGCGACCCAAGGTTCGTGGGTTCATAATTAGACTTATATGCACGGAAATTTTTCTACACGAAAAATCAACCCCTTCATCGAGTTAAGTCGTTTCAGACATGCGCCGAAATTTAATTCACATGAGAAGTCCTCTTTTAAATTACTTTCATGCCAGACCTACAAGCGTAAGGTCACGCGTGATGTGGCTTTCTGAAATGAATACATGAACGAAGAACTTCATTCACACGAAAGCATTACTTGGATATGTTCGCGGTTTCGTGTCCGCAGAAAGCGGGCGCAAAACGAGCCGGCAGCCCTTACGTCGTTCGAGGAAGAGTAGGAGTAAAATAATGATTGAATGCGATAGAGGCTGATCAAATGTCGATGCGCGTCAAATTTGGTTCGTGTGGAGTAATTAGTTAATTAATTAGAGGCGAAAAGGTCGATTGGGTGTCAAAATAGACACTGACGTCGATATAGCGGGTGGACGTCATTTCTTCTTATTATTATTATTTTGTTTTTATTTTTGTTTATTTTCTTATTTTTATTAAACCCATGCATTCACTAGATGCGCCTTTATTCATGCTCGAACCTTGAGCCTTCGTGGCGGAGTGGTAGTGTCTTCGCTTCAAATGCCAAAGGATCTGCTTCGATTCCCACCCTCGGCGCAGTTTCTTTTTAAGCAGTGACGCCGAAAGGCGGAGAAATCTGCCGACGCGCCTGTCGACACCGCTGCTGACAGCGTCTGTCGACACGGCTGCCGACGCGTCTGTCGACACCGCTGCCGACGCGTTTGTCGACACGGCTGCCGACAGCGTCTGCTAACGACAGTATGAGGCATTAAAGACTTTCGCCTTAAAAAGTGGTCAATTAACGTTAATTAATCAAACAAAAAAGCTTTCGTTGACGTGGAGTAATTAGAGGCGATTGGAACCACGAACGTCGATGTAATGGGACGTCATCAAAACAAATAGAGACAAAGAGTCCCAAGTGAAGCAAAGAGGGGCAAAGAGTCGCAAGTAAAGCAAAGAGAGGCGACGAGTGTTTTGGGGAGATTTGGGAGGGGAGGTGTGGGTGGGGTCCCTAGTCTGGGGCTCCAGCGGCTACCGCTGCTGTCCGCGCTTGTGCTACGAGGGTCCTGTCCTGCAGTGGGCGTAGTCGGGTTGATGATGATGATGATGATGATGTGGATTGTTTGGGCAGATCCACACCATGTGACGCAGGCCAGCTCTCGCCCCGCACAATTGGCATTTGGGGTCGTGAGACTAAGGGCTTATTAGGTTAAGACGGGCGAGTGATGTAAGGGACCGATCCTTACAAGTACTAGGTGGAGCTCCCTAGTTAGGGACCCTAGTGGCGGTGGCCTCCACCCGGGCGCGCCCGACTAAGGCTTGTTTGGCCTGTAAGTCGTGGCAGCCGAGCAGGGTCACCTCCCAGTCCTCCCGGGTTGTTTTGGGGATGATGGGAACAACCGGGTTGGAGGGGCAGGCCCACACCATGTGACAGGTGTCAGAAGACACCGCTCTACAGTGCGGGCAGCTGTCGTTGAAGGAGGGGTCGAAATGTATGAGTGCTGCCGGGCACAGCAATGTGTTAGTGAGAAGGTGGAGAAGGAGCCGCTCATCAGCCTTCTTGAGGCCTTTACAAGGGCGAAGGTAAAGGCGATGGTTATCTTGATAGTAGGATGGATGGATGGATGGAAAACTTTATTAAACAAGCGAGTTTGGACCGTGCAAGGTCTCAGGGCCACCGCACAGCCCTCACATTACGCGCATATGTCCAGGCCACGTAGGGCCATGGCACTGGCACCCCGGTTCACACAGCGAAGTTGCGTGTCCGGGTCCTGCAACGCAAGGAGGGCCTCCCATTCCTCCCATGTACCGATGGCGGGCTGTCCCTGCGGGGGAGGATCGGCAGGGCAGCCGAAGAGGATGTGGTCCAGGGTGGCGTGCGATTCTCCGCCGAGAGTGCACTCTCGGGAAACATGGCGGAAGTAGGATAGGCGCTGAGGGGTAGGAAGAGTTCGGGTCTGGAGTCGCCTCCAGAGGATTTGTTGGGAGTGGGATAGGCGGGGGTGGGGAGGGGGATAGAGTCGACGGGCGAGGCGTGCTTGTTGAGTTAGTTCTGACTGTAACATCTTTAAAGGTAAAGACCGGATTAAAGTCGGGTTCCTAATCGACCGGGGAGTATAAAACAGCCCGGTGAGAGAGCGCGCGGGCGGCTGCATCTGCTGCCTCGTTTCCTGCCAACCCCTGATGAGCAGGGGACCATATAAGGTAGCAGTGTGAGGGGTCCGTATCCCGTATGCAATTTTGGTAGATTCGATAGGCTAGGAAGGGAGTGCAGCCTTGTTCGACGTTCCGGCAGGCCCCTCGCGCGTCGGTGATTATGTATTTTGAATCGGAATGTGAGGCCGCGAGAGCAATCGCGACCTCTTCTGCGTGTGTTGAACTGCGGGCTCCGAAGGTGAGGCCGTTAACTGTGTTGCTGGTGTGAACTACCGCGGCCGTGTACCATCCCCCGTGGTGAGGGCCGGAGGCGTCCACGTAGTATACACTTGTTTTGTTGCCATAATCTCGGGCTAGTGCCTCTGCTCGTGCCAGGCGCCGACCATTATGGTCTTCGCGTGGCATGTTGGCTGGAAGAGGTCGCCATGGAGGGCCCGTCTCCACAGTTGTGGGATGTGAAAGCTGTCTTTCATGGGAGTGGTGTGCTGGATATGGAGTCGAGCAAGAAGGCGGCGACCCGACTTCGTTTGCGACAAGCGCGTGTACTGGTTTGTAAGGTGAAGCTCCCGGAGCTCCCGGAAAGCATTCACCAACCCAAGGGCCATAAGCCGGCTGTTTGAAGTAGTGATGGGGAGGTCAAGGGCACGCTTAATAATTTTGCGAAGGATGACCTCAAGGGCATCCTCCTCTTCTTTGGTGAGCGCGCGGAGCGAGTGGACGTACAGCGCATCGTCTCCGCCAACTTTTGGCTGGAGCCACGGTTCCTCGGCCGGAACCCCGTCAACGCAGCCGCGTCTGTCTTCGCGAAGTCGACAGCTACCTGTGGACACCACTCACACACAGGTGGGGCAACATTTACGCATTTTAGGGCCGATCCTCACTTGCGTTTCATGGCGACGGCGCTAGGCCTAACGCCTACGCCGACGCTCGGCCGTGAGTGAGTCGCCCACCCGTGTCAAGATGGCTGCCCAAAAAGTACAACGCGGCTACGACCCGGACGCCATGGCCTGGTCCGAGGTTCCCTCAGCTCCAACGCCTGAGAGTCCGGATTCTGCGCCCATCGAGAACCCGAGGCTCTTCAAACTAGTGGGACGCCGCTCCCGCAAGCGGGACGCCGCCTCCAAGAAAGCGGACGCCACGTCGGCAGGCCGCTCAACACGGGACAACGCTGCTGCGCGCGCTGCAGCGCTTCACGGAGGGGCCCAGTCTAAGACGGGACCCTCTTGGAAACCAAAGCCACTGCCGCGTCTTCATCCAGAAGACATCGTGATCCTCCTGAAGCCCCGGGTGACCGTCGCTCTGAGGGATGTCTACCAACATGGCGAGCTGGGAGCAGCGTTCGCGGCCTACCTGGGCGCCAAGGCCGCAGCATCCCTCAGCCTGCTCCCCACATGGGAGCAAAACCTCATCGTCGCAGGCACCAGAGAGCCGCACGTCGCGGACAAGCTTCTGCGGGATTTTCAACTAACATCACCGAAGGGCCAGCTCTCTATGTACGGCCAGTTGAAACTCACTGGAGACGTGTGCCGCGGCGTCATCACCGTGGCCAAGCACGAGACCAGTGAGTCCCTCCAAAACAAGATCCAGTGGCGTGCTGGAGAGCTTGCCGATATCCGCAAGCTTGGCAAATCCGACGTCGCGTCGCTCACCTTCGTGGGAAAAGTGGTGCCGCGATATGTGCACTATAACTCTGAGGTGACCCTTGTGCGTGCGTACAAGAGAACCATTCCGGCCTGCGTGCGGTGCGGCACTGTGGGCCACCGAGCAGACACCTGCCCCTGCCCGGATGAAAAGTGCGGCCTGTGTGGCCAAACGGCGCCGACCGTCGACGGAGTCAAGGCGCCGCATGAATGTACTCTGTCCTGTGCAGTCTGTGGGCAAGCCCACGCTACCAACTCCCGCGACTGCACGGGAAAATTCCGGCAGCTCAAGGTGTATGGCCCCAAGGCTAAACGCCCAGAGGTGCCAAAAAACCAGAGACCTGGCAAGCAGCCAAGTCATTCAAAACCAGCCCGTACGGAAATGTCATATCTGGTTTGATATGAAAAAATCCAGATATGAACAAATAGGGAATTGGGCATATAAGGTCTTATATGAATATACGGGCGTATATAGCCTGATATGCCCAATTCCCTATATATCCATATCATGACTGAACTCATATATGACAATATATGAATATATCTGGCATATATGGTCTGATATGCCCAATTCCCTATATAATCATATCATGATTGAACTCATATAAGGATATATCTGGCATATATGGCCTTATATGCCCAATTCCCTATATATCCATATCATGATTGAACTCATATATGGATATATCTGGCATATATGGCCTGATATGCTCCATTCCCTATATATCCATATCATGATTGAACTCATATATGGATATATCTGGCATATATAGCCTGATATGCCCAATTCCCTATATATTCATATATGGATTGAACTTATATATGGAAATATATGTATATATGGTCCTTATATAGCCAGATATGTCCTATCCTTATATGACCATATCTGATGGAGCCCATATATGGGATCTATATATGGTCTTTATATACCCATATACGGCCAAATCCGTATATAGCCATATCTGCGAACAGTCATATGGATGAATATACTTATATGGGCCATATATGGCCAAATATAGATAAATGTGTAATGTCCATAATTGGCTGGAGCTTATATATGGAGCTAGTTCTATATACGAACATATACTGACAGATCTGCACATAACCTTATATACTTTTGGTTAAATGTTGAGAGGAAATTTCCCCTAAGGCGGAGCAGACTTCCATTAAGGTATTAATTACTTATTCGCATCCATCCAAGCACAGTCATACACCATGTCCCCAGACCAGGACGAATCTTTTTAAGAAAGAGCAAAAGTTTCTGTGGAAGCTGTGTCAGGTCCCTTTGTAGCCGTGCGACTGCTTGGCGGAATGAAAATGAGTGATTACTCCCTTATTAAAACCTTATAAGCTTTCATACGGAAATATATAATAAATGACAGCCTATGTATATGTGCCCTCATACGGCGAGATCTACCGAAGGAGACGGTACAAAAAAAATTGAAGAAATCCAACGATTTGCGGCGCGCTTCATCTGCAATCTCTGCAAGCACCTAGGCTCCCCTTCTCCAATGTTGCAGGCTGCTACTATCACATTAGCCAATAAAGAGTGAACCTGGGGCGTGGCGTCTCCAAACAGTGATGGAGGGCGGCCAAACAAAAGATGTAATGAAATTAGTTACAACCATTGCAGAATGCTGTCATACATATGCCGTTTTCGCCACATGCAGACGTGAGCGACTGTGCAGTACGTCCTTACTGCTACTACTTCAGATATGTAATACAGCTTAAATTTTTGACGTAGATTTTTATTTTAAAACTTTGAGATACGTTGGTGCTGTGTAGGGGGGTTATACAGGATGGTTAACATTATGTAAGCGATAAACCTGATTTAATAGACAATTAATTAACTAACATTAACTAATGAACATTTTATTTTGATTCTAAGGGGCGATATTATGTTGCGAAATTAAAGGCCGTCATCGTAAAAGGTGAGCCTAGTTTCTAACTTTTTTTTTTAATTGGTATAGGAGTTTGAAATATCGAGCGCCAGATTTTGCGCATTTCAAAGCTCGCTGAGTTGGTTTACCCGCATTGAAAATGCATAAAACTGTCGGTCACTTTTTTTATGCATCAAACACGGACACCGTTTGTGTATTTTATGATGTAGAAAAAGTTTCTTTGAATTCGGCGATGATACGACGCGCAGCGACGCGTTTATGAATATGCGAAGCGGACAAGGCAATTCACTGAGCTTGCAAGTGTGTATGTTCAGTATTTCGAACCACATTAACGATTACGAAAATTTAAAAGCTAAGGTTATCTTTCTTTACTGACGGCCTTCATTTTCGCGATACAGACTTACGTCCCAAAATCAAAATTATGAAAGCTGATTAGTTAAATATAATTAATCATTTTAAGGCGGAAGCCTTTAATGTCTCATCGTTGTAAGCAGCAGTTGTCGACAGAAAATGTCACGCTTTTCAATTGGTGGAAACGGTCGTGACGTCACAGTGCGCGAATTTCAAACGGGGCTAATTGTACTTTGGCTAGTAACCATGCAACCAATTGAAGGGATCGTATAGTGATGCTCCAAGTAAGTGGGACTGAGCTTCGTTAATTGCTTAATTACCCAATTAGCCTAATTAGCTTTACTAGTCAGGCCATATAAATAAATAAAACCGATTAAGAAATTAGTCGAGCTCAGGAATCGAACCCCGGTCTTCGGCGTGAGAGACGAGCATGCTATCCACTCTACCATGCCAGCTCGATGGTTTGGAATGAACAAAGGCACGTCTAGTGAATACGGTGTCTTCACTTACTCTCATCCTCCTCCATTCCCTTCCGGCGAGGTTTAGGTGTCCACTGACAAATGAGACACAGATACATTTCCTTTCCTCAAAAACCAATTTACCGACGAGCGAGGCGTAGAACCGAATGGGCGATGGCGTTCTGTGGACTCCTTGGCAGCGTTGCAAGACGCTGTCGCGTTCCACTCTTAGGGGCGAAGCTTAACATCTTAACCACACATCAGTGACCAATTCTGGAGGCCCGTGTACTGTGCGATGTCAGTGCACGTTAAAGAACCCCAGGTGGTCGAAATTTCCGGAGCCCTCCACTACGGCGTCTCTCATAGCCTGAGTCGCTTTGGGACGTTAAACCCCATAAACCAAACCAAACACTTTAGGTCAAAAAAGTGCCCCCCTGAATTTTGTGAGACAGTTACTCCGTAATTTCCTTTCCTCAAATACAATTTTCATTTTCTTCATTACGGCTCCTCTTTATCTATCTTCTTTCACTCCCACTTCCTCCCTTCCTCTACCGTGCGGTTCAGGTGTCCACCGAGATGACAGAGAATTACTGCGCCATTTCCTTTCTTCAAAAAGCATTGCGTTCAAAGGGCAAGGCATCGCGCCGAACGGGTGGTGGCGTTGCGTGGACTCCCTGGCAGCGCTACAACGCGCTGTCGCGTTCCACTCATAAAGGCGAAGCTTAAGCGTCATTAATTAGCAGTTAATTAGTATTGAGGCATTAATCAGTATTTAACCATTAGTTAGTGATTTGTCATCACTTAGTGATTAGTACTCAATTCTATGTGACGCCACCAGTGCCACAGAAACAGCGAAGGTGGTGCGGAAAACGCTTCCGCCTCTACCCACTTTAGACAGTCAAAGTGCCCCCTGAATTTTTTTCAGATTATTGAGCTCTATTACGTACATAATGCCCGTCTTGCTGTACGGTCCACCTTCACTGACCAAACCAACATATCTCTCGCACTTTGTAAAATAAAAATCTGTAAACGTTAAAAAATGTCATCCAATACATCTCTAAGCGCTGCTTTAAATTGAAAAACCACTCGGTTTTATACTGCTCTAAAGCTCCTGATAATCATATAGCATAGGTAACACAAGTAACACAAATACCACACAGAAATTGCGCAGGAAATTTTATTGGGGTACATTTAATGCTCTTGTGGTTCTATAGTTCTGTATGCTTCTTATCGTCGATGCTTTTCTTTCTCGCTCCTTATTTCGCTGAGTTTAGTGCCCACGGCCAGCAACAGCAGCTTTCCGGAGAGCTTTCGGCAGGCCCGTTGTGTAGGCTGCGTGGGAGATAATTTAGAGCGATCATGATATAAATCTGCGCAGAATTATGCACTGAATCTGAGACAGCCTACCGTAAAATCCATTGTGGACTATTAAAGGTGCCCTGCGACGTACATAAAGCATGGGTTCTTTAATCTTTGTATGCAGAGTAAGGGACATTGTGAGTCCCGAACGCGCAATGAGATCACCGAAATCATAATATTTGATATTTTAATCTTCGCTATAAATGCTTGTTTCGAGCCGATGGTGTCGCAACGCGGCGGCCATTTGCGGCAGCGGAAATGAGGTGGCATCTAGATAGGGTGCTGCCTTTCTCATTGGTTGGGCGTCCAGTTTACATATTGTTCCTTCATACTTGCGAAATGGATCCAAAATATTATGTCTCTGAGTACTGCAAGCTTTTTCGCATGCCACAAAAACTGGAAAGAAGCAGGGAAAGCGAACGAAAACTAACAAGAATACAGCTAGGGGCGACACTTTCGATTCCGCTTCAAACCTTCATGGCGGCCAGCGCTGTTCAAAAAACGTTGGCTCAGACCAGAAAGCGCGCGCGTCGAGACCGGCCGTGACCATACCAAGACGGCAGCGAAAAAAAAGCCAGTCGACACACCTTGCCCAAAATGTGAAGAGAAAGGCCGGACAGGAGACGGCAGTCGAGTTTGGGGGGGAGGGGGCTACCGCTGACAGCCTTACAGTCCGACTAAAAAAGTAAATTCGGGGAGCTTCCTTTGTCGTTAGTCGCGTACACGGGGGGAAGACGCCGTCAAAATGCGCGGCTGTCTACAGCCCCGACAAAGCAACAACTGCATGCACGCTTCCGCTGCGTGGGCGCTAGGTGCGGTTCTGATTGGTAGCGCCCAATGTCGGTACTGGGTGAGTGAAATGGAATAGTGAAATGCGTTTTCGTCTGAGCTTTTCATTTCGAATTTTCAGAGTGGAATAACTTTCGCTTGCATGCCCCGATTTCAATAATTCTTTTTGCTCTGGTCTCTGGAACGCATGATGAATCTATTTAATAATATTAACTGGTACAGAGCAAATCATCGCGATGCCCCTTTTTCGGGCTTTACCATTAAAGTTTCCTGGCACAACCGCGAACAGAAACAGGTATACGCCAATTGTTTCTGAAACACGTTCGTTCGCACTAACCACCCGAAATAAAACGCGTAAAAGCTCTTCATTCCACTGCTCCTGCTTAGCTGTAGAGCGCAAGCCTTGTGGCAAATGTAATGGGGCCATTGTAACCTAATTGGATACGCACAACGCAGCAATGCTGATCCCGTGTTAAAATAGAATTAGCACTATTACTTACGACAATTAAAAGGGTTCAGTTCCTGACACGTGCATATGAGAGAATCCATTACAGCTTGCTGTCTACGTCTCGTTACTTAGAAAATACATCCCTAACTAGCCCCGCAATGTGCTTAGTGAGGTTAGTCTATGTTTTTTGCGTTACACAATTGATGTCATGCACTTGAACTACCGCTGGCAGGAACGCAACTCGGTGGCGGTAAAAATTTCGCTACTGAAAAATGAGAGATTACTCTCCGACTGCACATAGCCCAGCTTACAAATAAATCATGCATTATGATACCATTTAGCTTAATTTATAGCCCTATCATCGAAAACTGCCGACAGCATTGGCAAAGGTAAACAACAAAGCAATACGGGAAAAACAGTAAATGGTTGTTCACGCTTACCTGAAATATTGATGATTGCAGGTTCACAGAAACCTTGGTATTTCCCGCTCACTTGCACCCTGGATCCTTCCGATGGCTCATCATCCCATGCATGCTTGGCGCAGGTCATTTTAACGCCGTCAAAAGTGTCTTCTTCCTCAAAACGCACAAGTGTGGCGCTGTACCATGATTTCAAAGGGAAAACAAGTGGATGCAACAACGGGTATAACCGGAAATTGCTCGTCCGGCAGGAAAGTGCGTAGCACACTGCAGATTCCGGCTTCTAGCTCTGTGCAACAGACGACAGTCAAGGGTGGCGCCACCAATGCCTTCCTTAGCAGATATCTCTGCTTGTCTGTGCATGTCAGACATCGGCACCTGCGCACGGGCGCTCACGCGCGCGTCAGAAGCGGGGTCCGGTTTACAACAATGGGAGGACCGCGGGGGCTCTCGGGGACTCTTTTTCTTCATGGCTTGAAGCTCTTTCAGCCTCCCCTAAATTTTCTTGGAATCCTTGCAGATCCCCAACCATCTCTTGTTCACGGCTTGACATTTTTTTCAGTCGGCTCCCGAGGGGGAGCGAGCCAGCACCAGGAGCATGGAGGTTCATGCCACTTTTCGACGCCCGTCGCGGCACGTGCTGGGCGCGCAGGCGCTTCGCGTGTATGCCTTAGAAGTGTCCATCGAGATGGGGCTTTATATCGCGTGTACCTTTATCAAAATAAATATAACTAACGATACCCCTGCTGCGTCGTTGCTTGAAATCCCGTCGAACCGATCGCCACTCGAGTCGACGGAGCTTTGCGGAAATTGAGAAAAAGATATCTTAGCGGAAAGTTGAGCACTATTCGGCGTCCGGCCGACATTCGACGGTTTCAAATGCTTACGAAATGCGAACAGAGACCGCCCCTGTGATTGGCGGTGGCCGTTATCTTGCCTCAGAGCCGCGTCCCGCAACTGCTTCGGCCCTCTTGATTTCGACATCTGCTGCTCACTTGTTTCTTCTCCTCTTTGTTTAGCACACTGCTTGCGTTGTCGCTAATTTAGTGCTTCAAGTTAATGACTCGTCATTCAGCATTTACAGCGTGCGCGTGAAATTTCAGCGGGAATACACAAATGTCGACTGCACTGCAGTACCACCGTTGTCTGCATACCTGTGATCGTTTGTATGGCATAAAACGCAAGCTATGTTAAATATTCCCTTTCTGATGCGCGGATTGTAACTGTACTTGTTTACAGAGCATGATCACTGCAAGAAGACCGGATGTTTGCGACGAAACACTTGATAGCCGGAGAACTGGCGCTTTCCGGTCGTGGTAGATCCGCTTTCTTCCATACCACAAATATTCGGTGCTGAACTGCTTTATCCAGAAGCATGTTCGACGATTAATCGCATCGACGAAAATGATCTCTTTTGTTATCCACGAGTGGCGCCAGTGGTCGACTGTTGACGGCTCCCTAAAGCAATGCTCGGCATGCCGGGTGACACCGGTGCTTCCCGCTCGTTCTATTCGTCCTGCGATATCAGCAATCCTCCGCTAAGGGTTGCAGTTTCCAAAACTTCACTTATGACAATTTGCATTCGCCAAACTTGTGTATTCGCTCTCCACAAAAGCCGAGACCACATACGCGAACAATGCCGACTAGCGCTTATTCGTCGAAAGCAAGGGTCTCATCGAAGCAGCTAATGACGGCGCTGGAGAGCTCGGAAAGCGCCGTGATATGGTCTGGTTGCATGCACAATGGAGTTCAATTCTAGAGACAAAAGCTATCTTTCTCTGATTTAGTATTTTTTGCAGTAATATGGGGAGTCATCATACTAAGAAGCAAACAGAAGGATCGTGAGCGTCAGGTTCATTATAAGGTTCAGGCTGTACAATCCAGCCGGAATGAAACGCGAACACGCATATCGCCTTCTTTTTCTACATTGCAGAGAGGTGTTCACTTGCAGCCAGTTTAAAAATATGTACTTCGGTAGACCCTTCACCCAGACACAGGAATCAGGCTAGTTCTGCACTACAGTTGAAAGTAGACAGGCAAAATATTTTGTTTTTTTTCGCATGCGCTGTTCGCTTGCCATGCTGTAGACGGAACAAAATGGGCTATTAACATGTGACCAGCAAATAATATACATTGCATTTTTTTTCTCTCATGGTGTTTCGAATGGGGTTTTAATAGCCGGCTGGGATGTCGAAGTTAAGTATTGGCACCATGCGCTGCAGTTTGGCGAGCACGAGTGACGTCATCTGGGTAACAGGGAAGGGGGGGGGGGGGGGGTGGACGTTGCTCTCTCGTTCAGTTTGCAGTCAGCTAGGAGAGCGCCAAGATATTCCCTCCCAAACCGTAAACAAATTTCGCTAATGATGGGAGGCTCGACCTACTGCTGTGTTTATATATCAAAATTAAAATTTCATCTCTTTTCATGGAGACCATGCATGCTTGCGCATGCATATGAGGGTCCACTGGAACGGAGTCTATTTTGGAGCTAAATTCATGAGTGCAAACTGGGAGCGGATTTACATAATCTGGGGTGTTTTCAAGGTGCCATCACTGGTAGGAGTCCTAGGAGTTGTTTTGTTTCTTTGTGTAAAGAGAGGGAATGCGCTGAATAATAGGCAGTGGTTTTTGGGGGCGTTCTTGGAGAGGACATCTTTAGTTTCAGACTACGGTTTTTTATACATCTGTGTGGTTCAGCGGGTTAGGGCAGTTTTTTTTACATGCGTGCGTGCGCGTTGTGGGTACGATGTAGTTTTTCTGAGCGTGCTTATGCAGTTTTTCACGATGTTTCGCTTATAAGTTTTTCTGTATGGGTTTGTATCACGTTGCATAGAGCGGATTTAAAATTTTTATATTGATACCGGTGAATTCCCGCCATCTAAAATCCTTTTCTGGATCAATAGAAAAAAACTAGAAAATACATTACATTTTGTAACGTAATTTATTGAATTTTACATCACTAAACCCTTCCTGAAGTTTACCATCACAATGCGATACATCACGGCCAAATTCCTTTGCTGTCCCTAATTAAATTAATGCCCTGAGGAAATACCTAACACAAAAGTCCTGTAACATACTCAGCAAGAAATGCTTAGCTTTTTTGTTTACTTACACCAATGCTTCTCTGAGCGGAATACATGTACATAAAACAAAGCAGTGTTCATCCTGAAGACATCTAGTATATAGCACTACCATTGTCTGTGTGTAGTAACGATGCGTTTTCCGCAATTCCAGCCGACCATGTTATGTATGTGGATGTTAGGTATGCGGCTGATTTCATTATGTGAGTGAATTAGACACCTGTCCTTCAATCTGCAAGGGCACTTAAAGGAGTATGGACACCTAACTTTTGGGTGCGTGTTTTCTTCTTTGTAATGATGCGTGAGTCATTATTATACATGGAGTACCACGTGGTGTTCCTACAACTGCTAAATAATTTATTACCGATTTTTTCTCTTGCTGTTTAAAGTTCAATAACTCAACTATGAGTGGGACGTCAGTGAGTGAGGCATGAAAAACTGCGATATAATCGCTGCGTCCTCGTTTTAATTCCCTACAATGCTGAAACCAGTCAGCCAGCTTCACTATCCGGACTTGTAACTAATGTAAAACAGCGATTATATTGCACTTTTTTCATGCCTGCTTGTCATTTCCATTTTCTAAATTCTGTGTGGGCTTCTGCAGTGCCGCGTCGCGAGATGCTCGCGGCCTACAGGGCGCTGGGAATCATCCCGGACAGTCTCGAAGCGCTCCTGTGGCCGCGCGGCAGTGCGCGCACCCGCGACAGAACAATGGTGAGCCTCTGTGTGTTCATCGAGCAGGCAGGCTTGACTTCCCGCTTGCTCTTCGCCAGGTAGTGCACGCGTGACAGGAAGGGGACCGCAGCTTCGCAGGGAGGCGCTGCGGACGCCAGTGAAAAGCGCCCTCTCCGACCGACTGGTGGTGGTAGTGGTTTATTTAAAAAATAAAAAAGTGAAGCAAAAGAGTGTTGCCGGCCGCGGCAATTGCTATCTAATATCTTAAGCACCCGAGCTGCAGCCGGCGGAAACGAAAGGGAAAGGAAGAGGATAGTGAGGAGAAGTATAGAGGGGAGCGACAGCGAGAAAGGACAGGGTAGAGCTTTGTACACTATTTACAAAATACAAAAGTAATCAAGTTCGCGCCGCTCGCGCGCTAACGTCCAAGCATTGTCCGAAAATAAGTGCGCGCGAGCGGCCACTGCGCACAATCACTTACACAAGAAGTAAAAACTGTATGTACATAGCCGCGCGCACGTAGCGTCCTGTCTCGGATATCGCGCGCGCGGCTCCGACCGACTCCGTATTTTTGTCCGGGCAAACCGGTCACCCCTCCCATTGAGTAGCTGCGCGAGCAGCGCGCTTTCCCCTGAAAAAAAGCCAGTTCTGCACGTACTTTGCACGTGTTGGCCAGCCTGCAAATCTCTTTGTGCAGTCCCGAGCTTTTTCCCTCGTGCTTGAACGCTGGCGAGCTTCAGAGGATTAGCAAAATGTACAGGGGCGCTAGAAAAAAATGCGAACAGCACGGCGCCCACGCGCTGCGCAGTCGGAATTTATCTTCAATGCGTTTTTATCTCGGTAGTAACAAAAAGACGCTAGAGTGGTACATTATTGTATCACGGATGTCTCTAGCGTATTTGTGTTGCGAGCAAAGTATAAGCGTGACGAATATAAATTCCAACAGCGGAGAGCCTAGGCACTCCGCTGTTCGCACTTCTTTCGGTCGCGGCAGTACGCTCTGAGATGTAGGTTAAAAGAAATAGTGGACAGTGAATTTTTTTTTTCGCTGCGAACTTGAAAAAAGAACTGCTAGTGGATCAGGCCCACTACGTGAAGCAGATTGTTGACGAAAAAGCCGGTACCGTAACGGCGAAATGTGTATCGCAAGTAAATGACGAGACCATTTAAGACGTGGAATTCGAGGTAAATGCCATTTTTTTTTGGCACGGCCATCTTCGCAAGATGCTTAATTTCGTTGGGTGACTGAGCACTTCGGTGCATGCAGGTTTGTTGGCCAAATAATAATGATTTTGTTACGTGTTTCGATGAATAATGATGGAAATAATTTTTATTTTAACTTAAAATACAGTGGCCTTAAGGCGACACGCGAGGCTGAGGAGAAAAACGAAAACACGCATGAAATGCGCCTACCAGCTGCTTGCTATATACGGCTAAGAGAAAAAATGCTCTAGTTTGTCAATCGCTACAACGGAGATAAGCGGTTCGTATATTTATTTTAATTCCGATTACAGCGCACGCGCATCCCCAAAACAATTATTTGCACAGCCATCGCTCATATGCAAACGCTCATTCATGTGCAAGCAAACATTTTGATTATTTTTATTTTTGAAATTTTTTACATGTAAGGCAACTTCGAAAATTGAGCCCGGCGTCACAAGTCGGAACATTCAGGCGATCACTGACCTTGCCTCACACGCGTCTGCATAATGCCGCTAGCTGCAGTCAGTCTCCAAAATAAAAAACGGTAAAAAAAAATGAGTTTCGTTAGCGCGACCTTTACTAAACACTGCATGCTTAGTGAATTACAGCAAAAACTGCGCAGAAATAATATTACGCGTGCGACATACCAAACGTGTTTAGTAACAGGAAAAAGCTTACTTCACCCTGCCCATAGCAGTTATCGAGGCCTGCCGTTTCTCGTTCTGATCCATTTCATACGCAACAATTCCGGACAAAAACATTTTTGAATAGTAAAAAATGTATGACCGCATTTTTTTTTTCATATACTGGAAGATTTGACTATAGCAATCTCCCATCGATAGGCTTGCATTTTTTTTTTCGTATTAACGTTTTTCCTATCGTCAACTGCTCGATACGAGCGATGAAAAATATTTAAGATTTTGCTGCATATACCTTCAATTACCTTACCTTCAATATTTCCGTTACTGTACGTTACAATTTTCCAATATTAAATTTTTTTTTCCCAAGAATGTAGGACATCACCAGGAAATCTGTAGAATTACACGGGCATTCCTTGGCCGTTGATGTTCAGAGAACTATTGTGACAGCCGCACACACACCCAGTTTCTCCACTCTTAGAACGTCACGGAATTCACAGCGAGCGGCAACACCACTTTTGTGCGCCCGCGAGCAGGACGGCACGTGTTCACAATGAAAGAGAGAGTGCCAGCTGCGCGAGCAGCACGCGCGTACCAGCCGACAGGCTGCTGGCTCAATGCGCTCCGCCGGCGACGTGCCCGGACAGCAACGCCAAAATTTTGTAAATAGTAAATTGTAAATACTATTTACAATTTATTACAATACTATTTACAAATACTATTTTGTAAATAGTGTACAAAGCTCTCCCCTATCCTTTCTTGCTGTCGCTCCCGTCTATACTTCTCCTCACTATCCTCTCCCTTTCATTTCCGCCGGCTGCAGCTCGGGTGCTTAAGATATTAGACAGCAATTGCCGCGGCCGGCAACACTCTTTTGCTTCACTTTTTATTTATTTATTTATTTATCTTTTTTTAAATAAACCACTACCACCACCACGTCGCCGGCGGAGCGCATGGAGTCAGCAACGCCTCGACTGGTACCCGTGCTGCTCGCGCTGCTGACACTCTCTTTCATTGTGAGCACGTGCCGTCCTGCTCGTGGGTGCACAAAAGAGGGGTTGCCGCTCGTTGTGAGTCATGACTGGAATGCCGCGACGTTGAGGGAGTGAAGAAACGTATTGTTGTGTCGGGTGCTGCCACAATAGTTCTCACAACATCAACGGCCAAGAGCAGCCCATGGAACTCTATAGATTTCCTGGACATATGTCCCACATTCCTGAAAAAAAAATTCAATACTCGAAATTTGTAATCTACTGCCGAGGAAATTTTGGAGGTAATGGTGAATCTTTTCGATGTGTAGCAAAATCTTGCAAAACTTTTCCATCGCTCGCATCGAGCGATAACAAAAACCTTAATAGCAAGACAGAAAAAAACAAAAACAATGCAAACATGTCGACGGGAGGTTGGTATAGTGAAATCTTCCAGTGTATAAAAAAAATGCGTTCATACACTTTTTCCCATTCAAAAATGGTTTTCCTCGGAATTGTTGTCTGTGAAATGATTGAGAACGAGACGGCAAGCCTGGATAACTTCTGTGCGCAAGCTGAAGTAGGCGGTTTTCTCTTGCTAAATTGGTTTGGTATGTTGCGCGTGTGTATTATTTCTGACGAATTTTCATTGTAATTCACTAAGCATGCAGTGTTTAGTCGTACAGCTCGCGCTAAGGAAACAATTTTTTTTTTTGCCAGTAAAGCCCTCCGCCGGTCAGGTAACTCAAACAAATATTTTGGAGGCTGACATCAACAGCTGCGTTAGGCAGACGCGTGTGAGGCAAGGTCAGTGATCGCCTCATTGTTCCTTTGTGTGACGCCCGGCTCAATTTCCGAAGTTATTTTGCTAGATGTAAAAAATGTCTCAAAGTAAAAGTAGTAAAGATATTAGCTTGCACATGAGCGAGCGTTTGAATATGAGAGATGGCTCTGCAAATAAATTCTTTTGGGAATGCACGTGCGCTGCAATCGGCATTACATTAAATGTAACAACCACTGCGTAGTGATTGACCAAACTAGAGCATTTTTTCTGTTAGCCGTCAGCCAGCATCTGGTAAACGCATTTCGCGCGTGTTTTGTTTTTCTTTTCAGCCTCGCCTATCTTTATTTTACGTCCAAATAAACACATACTCGTTATTATTCAGCGAAAAACCTAATGAAATTCCAACTATTTGGCAAATAAAGTTGCGTACATCGAACTGCTCAGCTACCCAACAAAATTAAGTATTTTGCGAAAATTTCCCTGCCATAAAAAAAAAGGTATTAAGCTCGAATTCCGCGTCATAAATAAACTTGCCATTTTCTTGCGACACACATTTCGCCGCAACGGTAACGACGGTTTCGTCAACAATCTGCTCCACGAAGTGGACCTGATGCACTGTCAGTTCTCTTTTTTTTTTCAAGTCGGCGCAGAAAAAAAAATCGCTGACCACTCTTTCTTGAAACCTACACCTGAGAGGGTACTGTCGCGATTGAAGGAAATGCGAACAGCGCGGCGCCTAATTCGAACATAAGTACGCTACAGACATGAATTCCAGTTTCGCAGTGCGTAGGCAACATGCTGTTCACATTATTTTCTATCGCCCTTGTACATTTTCCTAGTCCTCTTAATTTCGTCTGCGTTCTAGCACGAAGGAAAAAGCAAGCGTCAGCGCAAACAGATTTCCAGGCAGTCCAACACGTGTAAAACATGTGCGGAACTGGTCTTTTTTCAAAAGAAAGGGCTCAATGGGAGGGGTGACAGGTCTGCCCGGTCAATTGTGGGGAGTCGCGGGAGACGCTGCTTTTCACTCGCGCTTGTAGCGCCCTTCTGCCAAGCTCTGGTTCCCTCGGCGTGCCTTCCGGAGCGAAAGAAAGAGAGAAAGTGACACGGAGCTGGACTAGCCACCCGCCAGCTATCTTCTAACTGAGCACTGCCGAAGGCGGCAATGTGTCGCTTTTCTGCTGTTCTGGGAGGGGGGTTCTCGAGGGTCCGCTTTTTCACCGCCTCAGCAGCGCCATCTCTCGCTCAGTAGGGTAAGGAACATTTTGCCGTGGGTGGTGGCTGACCGTGGACACAGCGGCGACTCATTTATTACGCAAATAAAGTATGTCTTGCTTCCCCGTGACTGCCGGTCTGAGAACTGGCATCTGAATATCGGCCGGCAGGGGAGGGTGGATTATAAAGGGAAGAAAAAGTTGAGGTGAAAAGAAACAGACCAACGCGCATAGTATCAAAAACTATTTGCAGAAGATTTTTTACAAACTGTTCAGCTGTGGCACAACAGTCGGAGTAGAATGGCGAGCTTGGTCAGTACACCACGGAGACTCGGCGGCGCGGAACAGGCGATGGGTAAAAGATTTGCGTGCAGCTGTTGAGTTTTTCTCGTCTGCATTGTAAACGTTTTGCTGGCAACTCTAGATAGATGAATTTCCAAACATTTTGTATTTTTTCTCTGACAATTATACCAGAGCGTTTTAATCTTCATCCCTGTGCCGCAAGCAGCGATGTGTTATTTAGGCTCCTGGACAAGAAATGCCTGTATGCTGCAGCGGTTTTGCAAACGTTTATTGTCTGGCATTACCGCAAACAATGCAGGTTTCCCCTTCCTTAAGAACGACATAGTTTTGGGGAACAGCGCCCAAAGAAGGAACGTACACCGCACCACCGGCTTGATGGTTTGAGTATTCATCATGTTTGCGAAAGGGCTGAGTTCGATCCCCAAGCGCTTGTTGTACGTTCGGGACTCTATAATCTATCAATGTTCCTAGAAACTATGATTTCGATCGCAACCAACTCGTTGGACTTGTAATCCGCTTATTTAGACCCAGTCAGGAAGGTTCAGTTCGTCAGGAAGGTTCGAAGTCCACCGAAGATAGAAAGCGCATATATGCATGTATTAGTGCATTTAAATCATAGCAAAGTTTAATGTGATTTATAGCACTGTACTTTAATTCACATTAATTAAACACCACTACGTAATAGCAGTCTAATTTGATTGAAGCCGCAATCATAAAAAGCTTAGTATCTTGTTGTGCGGTGTGTTTCACCATCTTAATTAACCAATAATATCATGTTTGACACAAAGTTAATTATTTAAGTTCGGAAGTATATGGCACAAGAATCCCATATATGAGGTCGGATATGTTCCATATATGCGAGATTGTTTCCATATAAGGATTTGAAGGTCCCCATATAAAGAAAGAGCATCTATATAAGGACGCAAATACGACTATATATAGCAGTATATGGCACTATATAAGGTACATTATGGCCGTATCTGCCCGTATTTGTGGTCTTATACACCCATATATAGCCGTATATTGCGGCATATCAGGTTTCCCATGGTCATATCTGGCCGTATATACGACCATATATGGACCTATTTAACTGTATATGATCCCATATATGAGTATATACAGCCATATATAAAATATATCTGGCCCATATCTGCCATTTTCGTAAGGGAGGTGCCGGTGGCGGAACGCCGCGTGGTGCTCACGGCACCGACCACAAGACATCGTCACCTTCTTCACCGTCGGTGAAGCCAGCGCCTGGGAAGAAGACGGCGCCTCCACCGCCCAGCGGCAGAGACACTGGCCACTTCCCGGCCCTCAAGACAATTGGCGCTGCCGACGCCCGGGCATCAGCTCCTCAACACGACAAACAGGTGAGCAGCTGGGCTGAGATCGCCTCCTCTTCCTCCCATCCCTCACCCTCCCCCGTAACCGTCTCCGCACTCGACGCGGAGTACAAAAAACAGATAGACGTGCTCCGGGCACAGAATGAGCTTTTGCTCAACAAAATTAAAAATTTAGAGTCAAAATTGGCGTCTGCCGCACCGAGCCCGCAGAACTCGGACGCAATGGAGAGCGACGCGGAGATCTCGCCTGCCCTCGTGACAGCCATCTCTGCGATGGAGGAGCGCTTAACCTCTAAATTGCGATATATGATCGAGACCGCCATGGACCAGATCTTGACAAAGGTCAAATCTGCCGTCCCCGCGGTGGTCTCAAAACACATCTCGGACAACCCCCGCCTCCTCCGTCGGACGGGACCCATTAGGGACGTATCCCGCCCTTCAAAATTCAACCGTCTGATTATTGATTCGGACAATGAGGACAGCTGCCCCGCTCCTTCCGTTATCACCCCCTTGATGGCGCAAGTAGCTGGCTCTGAGGCAGCCAATCCCTCCTCCTCCCCCCCAAGAATTTTAAATCATGGCGAGACACCTTAATCAATGGAGTTCCGCCATATCCAATTCGGCCATGTCAACTTCAATAACACAGTGGAACTGTAGAGGCTTTAAGGACCACACTAAGCGGGCCAATTTCCGCCTCTACCTTGAAACTTTCGAGTCCTTACCAGCCGTGGTTGCCCTGCAAGAGCCAGGCCTGGGCGCCACAATTTCAAATTACACGACGTTCCAACAGGATCCCGCGTCTTGTCTTCTCGTTCACAAAGACTACACAGCCAACCTAGTGGATCTCGACCTCCAACTAGAGTACTCTTATGTAATGGTGACCCTCCTACCAGTCCGCCGCAGGGACCCACCGTTGCATATACTCAACGTGTACTGCTCTCCCAAACTAAAGCGAGTGACTTTTGCGGACCTCTAGCCGCGCGCTAAGAGTAGCGGGCCGCGATCCCCTGCTGATTGTGGGCGACTTTAACGCTCCCAGTCAGCAGTGGGGGTATCGCAAGGAGGAGTCGCGCGGGCGTAAGCTGGCGGAGCTTGCGTCCACGTTGGGCCTCACCCTCCACACGGACCCTGTCCACCCAACCCGGCTAGGAAATTCCGTGACACGGGATACGTGTCCGGACTTAACCTTCACTCGCAACATACGACACGCAGACTGGATCAACACCGAGGAGACCCTCGGTAGCGACCACTGCATCATTAACACTACACTACGCACACGCCCTCTCAAGCGTCCCAGAATACAAGCCCATATCCCAGATTGGACGAAATTCAGGCAAAATTTTAACTCACTTGATAACACACCCATTTCCGCGCAAGGCTACACAGCATGGTCCCAACAGCTGCTGGCACACCTTTCCTCGCATGAAACACACATCCAGCTCTCAGAGGCGGTCACGGACGTGGATAACCACCTTCTACACCTCTGGGAAGCCCGTCGCAGCCTCGTCCGCCGTTGGCGACGCCAGAAACACAATAGAAAGCTTAAAGCTCGAATTGCCGAGCTTACCCAGAAAGCGGCAGAGTACGCGGCCCAACTCGCCGACTCCAACTGGGTAGATAGATGCAACACGGCCGCGCGACAAATGTCCAGCCGAAACACGTGGCGTCTCTTTCGAGCCCTAATCGACCCAACACAAACACGAACCGAAACACAAAAACATTTGCACCGAGCCCTGCATGCTTTTTCTGGCAACACGACTCAACTGGCACAGAAACTTCGGGACCAGTATCTGTGTACAGCCCAAGACCCCCGTGGATCTGCGTACTCTTATGCAGGCAGAGAGAACACGGAGCTGGATCAACCTTTCCAGCTCCATGATCTGCGGGCGGCTCTCGCCAAAATGAAACGGGGCACTGCGCCAGGACGGGATAAGGTCACCGTCAAGCTTTTGACGAACCTGCCCGACTTGGCATACCAGTCCCTCCTGGAATACGTCAATGCGATTTGGCGCGGGGACACCCCCCTGCCAATCGAATGGAAAACGGCTTTGGTCACTTTTATTCCTAAAGCTGGCAAACCAATTGACACAGATAACCTCCGCCCCATCTCTTTCACCTCATGTGTGGGCAAACTAATGGAGACGATGGTGCGGGATCGGTTATCTACATATCTTGAAAACAAACAAGTCTTTGCGAGCACCATGTTCGGATTCCGCCCACACAGATCCGCACAGGATGTCCTCCTGCAACTCAATCGGGAAGTCCTTGACCCCCTAGAATGCCCCCATAATGACCGGGTAGTACTCGCCTTGGATCTTAAAGGGGCATTTGACAATGTAACACATGAGATCATACTCACTAACCTAAGTCACACCGACTGTGGCCTCAATACATTCCAATACATAAGCCAATTTTTAATAGATCGTCATTCCTACATTCGAATTCAAGATAGAGACCATGGTCCTTACCTACTCGGCACGCGGGGAACCCCTCAAGGCGCGGTACTTTCCCCGCTGCTCTTCAATCTGGCCATGATGCACCTGCCGGCCCAGCTGAGTGGTGTCGCCCGCGTGCAGCACGCCCTGTACGCCGATGACATCACTCTGTGGGCCACGCAGGGCAGCACAGGAGACATTGAAACCAGCCTGCAAACAGCGGCGACGATAGTAGACCGCTACGCCCGCCGCTGCGGTCTTCAATGTTCCCCTCAAAAATCGGAATTTGTGCACCTCCGCCCCTCACAGAAGTGCACAACTAAAATATCTCTCTCTCTCTTGAGAGTGGTCCCATACGCGAAAGTGATGAGATACAGGTACTCGGACTCTACATCCACAAACACAGGCGGCCAGACACTACATTGGCCAAACTCCGTAAGGTGGGGGACCAGGTGGGCCGCATGGTCCGCCGGGTTTCCAACAAACGCGGAGGGTTACGAAGTAAGGATGCCTTGCGGCTGGCAAACGCCTTCGTAACCAGTCGAATTCTCTATTCGACTCCTTATCTCCACCTACGGAAACAAGAGGAGGACGCCCTTGAGGTCATCCTTCGCAAAATTGTTAAACGTGCCCTTGACCTCCCCATCACTACTTCAAACAGCCGGCCTATGGCTCTTGGGGTGGTGAATACTTTCCGGGAACTCCGGGAGGCGCACCTTACAAACCAGTACACGCGCTTGTCGCTAACGGAGTCGGGTCGCCGCCTTCTTGCTCGACTCCATATCCAACACACCCCTCCAATGGAAGACAGGTTTCGCATCCCGGAACTGTGGAGACGTGCCCTCCACGTGCGGCCTCTTCCAGCAAACATGTCACATGAAGACCATAATGGTCGGCGCCTGGCACGAGCGGAAGCGCTAGCCCGATATTATGGCAACAAAACAGGTGTATACTACGTGGACGCCTCCGGCCCTCACCACGGGGGATGGTACACGGCCGCGGTAGTTCACAACAGCAACACAGTTAACGGCCTAACTTTCAGAGCCCGCAGTGCAACACAAGCAGAAGAGGTCGCGATTGCTCTCGCAGCCTCACATTCCAATTCAAAATACATAATCACTGACTCGCGAGGGGCCTGTCGGAACGTCGAACAAGGCTACACTCCCTTCCTAGCCTATCGAATATACCAAAATTGCATACGGGATACGGACCCCGCACACCGTTACCTCATATGGGCCCCTGCTCATCAGGGGTTGGCAGGAAACGAGGCAGCAGACGCAGCCGCCCGCGCTCTCTCTCACCGGGCTGTTTTCTCCTCCCCGTCCGATCAGGAACCCGATTTTAATCCGGTCTATGGATTCAAAGATATTACAACATATTATCAAAATTGTCATCGCCTTTACCCTAGCCCATGTAAAGGCCTTAAGAAGGCGGATGAGCGGCTCCTTCTCCGCCTTCTCACCAATACATTGCTGTGCCCGGCAGCGCTAAAACATTTTGACCCCTCCTTTAGCGGCAGCTGCCCACACTGTAGTGCAGTGTCTTCTGACACTTATCACATGGTGTGGGCCTGCCCCTCCAACCCCGCTATTCCCCCCATCCCCAACCCAACCCGGGAGGACTGGGAGGCGACCCTGCTCGGCTGCCACGACTTACAGGCCCAACAAGCCTTAGTCGGGCGCGCCCGGGCGGCGGCAACCGCCACTGGGGTCCCATACTAGGGACCTCCACCTAGTGTTTGTAAGGATCGGTCCCTTACGGGCTGATCCAAACATACCTCCAGTTCATTCGAAATAAATGTTTTCACCACCATCACCACCACCCGACTCCGTTAGTGACAAGCGCGTGTACAGGTTTGTAAGGTGCGCCTCCCGGAGCTCCCGGAAAGTATTCACCACCCCAAGAGCCATAAGCCGGCTGTTTGAAGTAGTGATAGGGAGGTCAAGGGCACGTTTAACAATTTTGCGAAGGATGACCTCAAGGGCGTCCTCCTCTTGTTTCCGTAGGTGGAGATAAGGAGTCGAATAGAGAATTCGACTAGTTACGAAGGCGTTTGCCAGCCGCAAGGCATCCTTACTTCGTAACCCTCCGCGTTTGTTGGAAACCCGGCGGACCATGCGGCCCACCTGGTCCCCCACCTTACGGAGTTTGGCCAATGTAGTGTCTGGTCGCCTGTGTTTGTGGATGTAGAGTCCGAGTACCCGTATCTCATCACTTTCGCGTATGGGACCACTCTCAAGAGAGAGATATATTTTAGTTGTGCACTTCTGTGAGGGGCGGAGGTGCACAAATTCCGATTTTTGAGGGGAACATTGAAGACCGCAGCGGCGGGCGTAGCGGTCTACTATCGTCGCCGCTGTTTGCAGGCTGGTTTCAATGTCTCCTGTGCTGCCCTGCGTGGCCCACAGAGTGATGTCATCGGCGTACAGGGCGTGCTGCACGCCGGCGACACCACTCAGCTGGGCCGGCAGGTGCATCATGGCCAGATTGAAGAGCAGCGGGGAAAGTACCGCGCCTTGAGGGGTTCCCCGCGTGCCGAGTAGGTAAGGACCATGGTCTCTATCTTGAATTCGAATGTAGGATTGACGATCCATTAAAAATTGGCTTATGTATTGGAATGTGTTGAGGCCACAGTCGGTGTGACTTAGGTTAGTGAGTATGATGTCATGTGTCAGCAGCCGAGCGCCGTAACCACTGAGCCACCGCGGCGGGGCAAAAGGATGGGGGGTTGGTTGGCAGCATACACTGTGTACAAATACAGGCTAGCGAAATATCTAGAATTTCGCCTCCATCAAAATTGACCGCCGCGGCCGGGATCGAACCCGCGTTTTCGGGTCAGCAGCCGAGCGCCGTAACCACTGAGCCACCGCGGCGGGGCAAAAGGATGGGGGGTTGGTTGGCAGCATACACTGTGTACAAATACAGGCTAGCGAAATATCTAGAATTTCGCCTCCATCAAAATTGACCGCCGCGGCCGAGATCGAACCCGCGTCTTTCGGAACTTTGAGAGCACCTCAATCCTTGTAACCATGCCACTATCACCAATAAAGAGAAATTGTTCACTACAATGCCGAATAAAGAGAACTTTATTGATTCGTGTTGTCTCAGCTCCCGTCCCTCGACAGAAACAGTGCAACACAAACAACCTTACGCACATGCGGGGAGCCCACCAAAGTTCGGGGCACTGTCACAGAGTACAAAGAATTACAGTTAGCAGGACAGCGAACAGGCGCATAACGGGAAATGGCCTCTACACTTTCCTGTAGGGCCTGTATACAAGCGCAAGGTGCTGCCGAAAGCAGTTACAAAAACAATCGTTTCCAATTTCATCTGATATTCGTTCACGGTATCATCGAAGCTGGCGTCGCCAGCCACGCAAAGTTATTTAGTAATTTGTAAGACCACGCACCAGGGACGTGATAGTCATGTTTGGCGCGGCACAAATCGGATGCTATATACCTTCCAAACCTGTTTTCAGAGACAGGAGGTTTGCGATACTCCCACTGAGAGGAAAAAGGTTGGCAGTGGCTTAGCTCTGCTGTGCCAGGATATACGTAGCGACGCTCATTCTTCCGTTCGTTATTTCTACGCTCAACGGCCACCTTCCACGCGACAACCTCCGGGTCCGACGGGTCGAGATTTTCAAGTCTCCTGCGCCGCTTAGCAGCGCGTTGACTCTGTTTACCCTCCATGGAACACGGGACATCGCCTGTGTATCTCTCCACAGTTATACACGCGGCGCAATCTCCTCACTCATGCGCAGTAGCGTGCAGCGGCGAGCGCGCGAGGCGGGGCACGTCAGCTGTGCGCAGTGACGTCACATGGCATTGCGCCGGCGGCAGCTGCGCAAGCTGTGAACGCGCGCGGCGAGGCTCGCCAACTGTGTGCATTGACGTCACTCGCTCCTCACGCATGCGCAGAATGGTAGACGGAGGGAGCACGCGAAACAATGAGGCTGTGGCCAATGTAGCTCGCGCTACAAAATTGGCAGTGGCTTAGCTCGGCTACGCCAGGATATACGTAGCGAAAGAGAGCGCAACGACGAGGCAAGTGGTGTGACGTCATACCAAGCGGCGGCGGTGGTCCGCGGCGAGGCGCGCGGTGTGACGTCATGCCAGATGGCGCGGCGACCGCGCGGCGTCTTAGCGGCGTCCGCCAGCTGCGGCGGTTGCTAGGCAACGGCTCAAGGTCGGTCTCTGTGCCTCTTCGGAGCACCGCCACAGCGAAATCGAAAGTTCGTGGCCAGTGTAGCTTTCGCTACAATAAACTTTATTGAGGACAATGGGGGAGGTAATTTGCGGACCACCGGCGGTTGCTCAGATGCCGCGGAGACTTCTGGCCCAGCCGGCCACTCGATGACTTTGACGCGTATCCTGGTCCTCGGAGGTCCTTAGCAGGTCCCAGGCTTCGTGTGAGGGATCTGGCATGATCTTGGGAGGTGTATGGTGCCTACGGGCCCATATCATATGGCTTAAATTGTTGTTCTCCCCGCAAAAGTGGCAGAGAGGGTTTATCCCGTCAATAAATTTAAAATAGTAGTTAGATTAGGGTAAGTGTCTGTATTTGTATCCTGTCTACCTGTTGGTGTCTGCTAGCTGGTGGCTGCATGTTGGTGCTGGGAGAGTTCTTGTGGTTAGTTTGCTTCTTATTGTGATCTTATTGTAGGTTGTGAACGGCTCTTCTTGGGTATCCTGGTTTCGAGGGGTGTTACCTGCTCGGCAGGAGAGTACCCGAGCATGCCGGTGTGTTGCCTCATTCCCAGGGCTCCCCTCATGAGCCGGGGTCCAAATTATTACGCGACACCGTGTACAGCTCGTTTGGACGAAAAGCCATCGGCGTAGTAGTAGTAGACGGTAATAATCGGGGGCTGCGTAAAAATTGCCGCTGAATGTTCCGGATAGTCAAAGTCAAAGTCATTTTATTCAGGCAGCAGTAATTGGTGCCTAGGAGGCAGACATAAAGGCAAATTAATGCCTGACTCAGTGTCGGCCCCCTTCCCCCCTTCCCAAACACATCACTCAACAGCAGGTACAGTCACATCGTTGAACAAAGTTTCGATCAACATAAAAGGAACACATTAATACAGCACAGCATACAGGGCTAAGTCATACTGCGAGGAAACAAACAGCCAAAATAAATCGCATGCAGTAATAGGCAGAGAAAATAAACAAGCGGGAACAATAAAACATTCACAACAAAAACCATCTGGTGTCTACTTGGAACCCAGAAAAAAAAAAGGAAATAGTCAAAATTGTGTGCTAAAAAAAAATGTGTTAATGTTTCTTTTAAAGGCTAGAGCTGAAGAACTGTCAGTAATGATATTCATAACCATGGCGTGCTTATTCAAGAAGTCAGGAATCTGATATGTTAACTTTTGTGTTCCGTAGTTTGTACGAATCCTGTCTCTGTTATAAATGGTATGCCGGAGATTGTAGATGTGTTCTTTATGAAGATATTTCTCAGTGAACGATGATGCATTCTGTTTGATTTGAGTGTATATAGCTAGTGCTAGTTTTTTACATAGGATGTTTGTGATAGTCAGGATTCGGTGTTTTTGGAATAACGGTGCTGAATGAGTTCGGCGTGGGACATTTTCTATTTGGCGCAGAAAATGTTTTTGTAGTACATGTAGGTTCTCTAAATTTGTTTTTGTGGTCGTACCCCATACAAGAAGACAGTAGAGCAGACGGGAGTGTATTAGAGCATAATACAATTGCTTTTTTAACCATGGCGGTAGCAAATCCTTTAGTTTATAGGTGAGCCCAATCGTTCTTGATATATCTGTTCGAACTTTTGAGACATGTGCAGACCAGTTTAGGTGTTCCTGAAAGATTACACCTAGAAATTTATGTGATGCAATTTGCTCATTGCCGAAGCGCAGAAGAATGTCTGACATACATTTATTTTTTGGTCGAAATACAATATTTTTTGTTTTGTTCGTGTTTAGGGCTAGTTTACGTCAAGCCACACCCATAGGTTACACAGCCAGACATTCGCCTGCCTCTCAATATCTACAATATTCGCACCAGAAAAAAAGGCGTAAGTGTCATCAGCATACAGGATAATTTGCGGGGTTAGTGGAATATTTACAATATCATTAATATATAACAGAAACAATAATGGACCAAGTATGGACCCTTGTGGTATCCCATATGCGATAACACCAATATCTGACTGCACTTTGCCTACCGCTGTGTACTGAAATCTGTTTGACAGGTAACTCTTAATTAAGTCGAGAGCAACACCCCTAATTCCGTAGTTGGGTAACTTTTGCAGTAAGATTTCATGTTTGATAGAGTCGAATGCTTTTTTGAAATCAAGAAACAATCCTACTGTGTACAATTTATGCTCAAAGTTATCTATTATTCGATCTTTAATGTATAGAAGGGCCGTCTCCGTTGACTTAGATTTTTGGAATCCATACTGTTGTTCTACTATGACGTCGTTGTGCTGGAAGTAGTTTAGAAGGCGTGTATTTATAACTTGTTCTATTATTTTAGAAAAGATTGGCAAGACAGAGATAGGTCTGTAGTTATTAAGGCTACATTTATCACCTCTTTTATGAACAACGGATACTCTTGCAATTTTCAGTTTATCAGGAAAGACACCCGAACTTAGGATCAAATTGCATATATGCGACAAAGGGCGGCTAAAAAGATGTGCAACTGATTTTATTGGTTGCGCTTTCAAGTTATCCACTCCGCAAGCACTACTGTTATTTAGCTTTTTTAGTAGCGTAAATATTTCTGCCTCTGTAGTAGGAGTCAAATAGATTGAACCCGCAACAGCCGAACCCATATATGATTTGCAGTCAAGGTTAGAGCTATCCGCGTTGTTTGTATTAAATGCTCCTGCGTTTAGGAAGTGTTCGTTGAATTTATTTGCTAGCGAGGTTCCCGTATAAGTTGTGCCTACAATACTCAATTCCTTGAGTTCTTTCTTCTGAGTATTTGACATGAGATGGTTTGCGGTTTGCCACATTTTTCTTGGGTTGTTGATGACACCTGCAAACTTGTTTTCGTTGTAGGAATGGCGCGCTTTTTTAATGTCATGTCCTAGTTTGTTTCTTATTTTCTTATATTGATTTAAGTAGTCCAGAGCTCTAGTTCTGATAAATAGAGCGAAAAGTCTATCACGTTCCTTGATTCTGTTTAAAAGTGCTCTGTTAATCCACGGCTTTCTTACTTTCCTAGTTTTCCTGAATTCTAATACTGGAAATGATTGTTTATAAGTGTTCTCAACTTTCTCTAAAAATAAATTGTACGCCATTACTGGGTCCTCTGAACAGTAAACGTCATCCCAATTTGTTTGCGCTGTTAGTCTTTCAAATATCTTAATTGTTTCTTCATTAATAACCGTGTACTGAATCCATGTGCGCGAGGGTCGCACCGTGTGCTGTGTAAGGTGTGTTAGAAAAGTAAAGATCGGTAGATGGTCGCTCAGGTTCGCTAATAAAACACCAGATTCAATATCGGCTGAGCTACAGTTCATGAAACAAAGATCTAACAAGGTTCCAGAATTGTTTGTTACTCTTGTTGGTACATAAATGACATTTTCATACCCGTATAAAAGAAACATATCAGTAAGTTTTTGATTATTCAAATCAGTGTCACACGATTCAGCGTTTCGTGCAGCATAAACTTACTAGTTAAACTAAAGCCTAGCACCCGGAAGGTAATCGAACCAGCGACGTATGATGGGGGCTGCGTAAAAAAAAAAAATGTCCGTGGCTTAGCTGTGGTTAAGCCTGGATATACGAGGGGGTACCCAAAAGAAACCGGACTTATTTTTGTTTGAACTTATTTGCTCACATTTTCAGCACAGACCTTCAATATCCTTCAAAGTACTCTCCACTTACAATGATACGTTTGTCGAATCTTTCATTCCATTTCTCAAAACATTGTTTAAATTTATCTTTTGTGATGCTTGACAGTCCCTCCGTCGTTTTTTTCATCACCTCAGCAACATCAGCGAAACGCTTTCCATTCACCTGTCTTTTCATTCTACGAAACAAAGAAAGTAGCACGTGGCAAGGTCGGGTGATTATGAGGGTTGAGGAACAGAGGTCATGCCATTTTTGGTCCGAATTTGTCGTAGAGACAGGGCTGTGTGAGCAGGGGCATTGCCATGGTGGAAAAACCGGTCACCCGTCTGCCACAAATCAGGCCGCTTCCACCGAACACTGTTGCCCAATCTTTTCAAAACATCCAAGCAGAAAGCCTGGTTAACTGTCTGACCCTGGGGAACAAATTCCGAATGGGCGACTGCTCTCACGTCGAAAAAACAAATCAGCATTGTTTTGGGGTTTGGTTTCACCTGACGAGCTTTTTTGAGGCGAGGTGAATTTGAAATTTTCCATTGGCATGACTGTTGCTTTGATTCAGGATTTAATTCAGGAACACTTGAGTTGTCCCCATGGCATCGTCCTTGAACGCCTTTCTGAATATTTCAAGAGTTTCCATTCCACTTTTTCCGAGAAAAAATCAGAATTTCACTGGCGCACGCTGCTCACGAAAATCAGCCATTGCAAAAACGACACTCACACAAAACAGTCGTCACTCTAAAACTCTGCCTAAACTAGTCTGACCTCCTTCAGCGACGGCACTCGGCTTACTAACTCTGGAATGTTCGTTCTATGCGCTCCTAGCGGCAAAACGCGGTACCACAGAAGCTGTGCCGATTCAAAAAATTAGTCCGGTTTCTTTTGGGTACCCCCTCGTACAAGCGAAAAGGTTCAGTTACGCTTGGTTTGACGTAATGTCTGTCGCAGTTAGCGCACAATGCACTGGGAACAACACGATAACGGTGGAGGCGTTCGGCCGTCCACACACTGCCTGTACGGAGGCGGAGGAGGAGACGCGCGTGTATTGAATACGGTGTGTCTTAGAAGGTTGCTTTAGAGACATGTACTGTGGTGTCCATTCCTTTCGGGTGTACACCAAGATATGAGAGACAAGCATTTCCTTTCCTTAAAACCAATTTTCATTTCATTTAATTTTCTTTAAAGCCCTTAGGCGCGGTTCGGGTATCCACCTAGATATGAGGGAGACAGGCGTCGTTTCCTTTCCTTAAAACCAATTTTCTTTTCATTTTCCTTCCCTTACGGCACGGTTTGGGATTCTACCAAGATATGAAAGTTTCCTGGCGCACTGTTGGTCTTTTATTCATTTTTTTATTTCTGATATTTGATTTCTTTTTATTCTCGTTTCTATGCTTATTTCTATTCTTTTTTTCTAATTAAGGAGTCGGCGGCCACCTGCGCTGCGCGTGACATCGCTCGGTTTCGCGCATGCGCAGAAGTGGCAAATCTGGCCTCGGGCTCACTCGAAGCGCGGTGTTGACTAGCCTAGCGAAGCTTTTCGCTTCAAAAATCGTATGATGGGTGGTTGGGGTGTCCAACAAGATAAGTGACACTGTGAATGCGTCATTTCCTGCACTACAAAAAAAAAGAGAATTTTCGATTTGTCTAACGGGCAAGGCGCCGCGCCGAACGGGCGATGCTGTTCCGTGGTTGGTTGCTCGGATGCTCCGGCTCAATCATCCTGATCTTGGTCTAGCTCAACCACTGCAAGTGCATCTGCAATCCTAGCGGCCGCCGTTTCGCTGCAGTCCTCATGCGGATAGTGACCCTTCCAGAACTTCATAAAATCCGAGACTACCTTATGAAAAGCGTGTAGCCGCTCTGCTTGTGGCCCGGTATAACGATGTGGTAGGAGCAAAGCACTCGCAGTGCCCAGCCAATATAACAAGACATTCCGACCCCGGTATGCGTCATTCGCTAAAAATTCGAGGACTTCCTTTCGGCCGCTTCCTCTGACCCGTAACTCCGTTTCGATCCCATACTCCCGCTTTCTCCGAGGTTCTAGAGCATTTTCGCTCCTAACGCCGCCAATGCCCCTTTGTTCACCTTCGTCTCCTTGGCGAGGAGTCCATTTCCCTTCGCCAACTTCAAACCGGCACCTATCCTAACCTCGCGCGCTACCATCGACTTTACCCTACCAGCTAACGCGCCGATTGCCCGCTATGCTGGGAACGCACAACTTTGTCACACCGTCTGGGCCTGCCAGGCCGTTCGGGAGGCTGACCCCCTCACAAAAAACTGTCTATAGGCTTCTGTCTATAAAGCCTATAGACTCTCTATAGTAAAATCCTAGAGAACAGTCTATAGGCAACACAAATGCTATAGACAGTCTGTATGTAGGCAATATATAGATATATGGCCATACACTTTCAGTGGACTTTTGTCTACAGACACTCCATAGACTATGAAGAGACAAAAATAAAATTGGCTGAAGGCTTAGCTTGGTAAAGCCTGGCTGACTGCGAAAGCAATAACACCTGGCTGCGCCTCGTTCTGCTGGTAGTTTCGTTTCTCGAATTCACGCGTAGCAGACTCGAACTCGCCAACTCTTCTCTTGTTCTTCACGTCGCTGAGCCACGATGTCACCGTCTCGAATCACCACAACGCTCTTCTCTTTCTTCTTGGCTGTATACTGCAATCTTCTTTTAGCAGGCCGCTCTTCTTTCTGTTCCGGCGTTTCTTCCGCATGGCGTATTCTTCTCTTGTGATTATATCGCTCCGCACTACTCATTGATTATTCTTCGACATTAAGTTAATTAATTAATTAATTCAATTAATCATTTAAAATAATTAAATTAATGAGCCTCCATCGATGAGACGAGTGGGCCCCCAGCTCTCCTCTTGTCGTGACGTCACGCGGTCACGTGATAGCGCGCCGCAGCTGCGCCGGAGCGAAGGATGAACCTCCATCGATGGCAGAAAAGTGCAAGCAGTATTGCTTTCGCAATAAAATACCTATAAGAAGGCAATAGAGTCTATAAAAAGTCTATAAACTGTATATAGACCATTTTTATAACGGCTGTTCCGAATATAGCCGGCTGGGAGCGTGCCCTCCGGTCCGCCGACCTGGTTCATTAGCGTCAGCTGGTCGCCCTAGCTGCGGCGGCCAAGATGGCTTTTGGGGCCCTGGGGGCTCTATTCCCAGACCGAAGTCCCCATAACCTGACCAATATATGTATTTCTCACTACGCCCCTTCACAATTTAGATACGAAAGTCTGGGAGGGCATACAGTTGAAGATGCATATGTTGTCGGTTCGAATCCCTGTCGCAGTCTAGCCTCCAACTTGACTGGCCCATGTAAGTTATATGCAACGAGAAATCGTTTGACACACCCGGAACTCTGTACGACAAACGGTTGCGTCACAATTATGGTACCAATCATCGGAAAATTGGCGCCATATAGAGATCGGCCAGTGGCGAATATATACAGACGAACTACATGTACAGGATTATCTGAAGTGGCGGTGCTGTGTTTGCTGTGTGCGTCATACGGCCGTTTTATGACATTACCCTATTTTTATTGTTGTAGTAGTAGTAAGTAGTTTTTAATTATACATGGTAAATGGAAGAAAATATTTTTTTTTGTGATCGCTGAGACTTTCTGTACCACCTGCGACTGCACACACACACGCCGCCGGCTTTCCTCGTACTGGAACTAGTAATGCTGTGGTATTAAAATACAAATACATGCGCCCCACACAGACATAAAGAAATGCGTAGCGCTTTTGCGAGTAAACAGCCTTGCGCTTTCGGCTGAATGGCTGACGTTAGGTCTGGGTTCCACCGTACTGCGCAGCTTTAGCGAGACTCACTGCAATTACCAGCGTCGCTGACTGCGTGACGCCACCTCGCCGCAGCGGTGAGAAAGTGACTGGTGCAGCCTTGGAGAGCCGACGTGAGAAGTTCTGGGATTCGGCGCCTGTGTTCACTCTGGTCCTACACTGCCTTCCTTGAGAAGGAAAAAAAGTGGAAGTGAAAAATTGGTATTCAGGAAAGGAAATGGCGCAGTAACTGTCTCATTTCTCTGTGGTCACCCACCGCGGTGGGTCAGCCGAGCGCGCTCGGCTACTTCTCGATGGAGACGAAACGCAAAACGCACTTCGCCGCTCAGTGGTTAAAGCGCTCGGGCTACTGAGCCGGAGTTCCCGGATTCGAACCTGGCCGCGGCGGCCGCGATTTGAAGGAGACGGAACGCAAGGCGCCTGTGTGCCATGCGATGTCAGCACACGTTAAAGTCCCCAGGTGGTCGAAATTTTCCGCAGTCCTCTATACTACGGGGTTCCTCATAGCCTGAGTCGCTATGGGACGTTAAACTTCGTAAAATATGAGCTATATGTGTGGTGCGTACTAAGAATGAAGAGGGTAAGGCGCTGACTGTCGACTGGCACCAAATGGGTTACTGTCACTGCCGCCTGAGAACAGGCGAGACAATAAAAAAACTGATTAGCTTCGACCACCTGGGGAGTTCTTTAACGTGCGCTGACATTGTACAGGAAACAGGCTATTTTGCATTTCGCTTCTATGAAAACGCTCCCACTGCAGCCGGGATTCGAGCCTGTGATGCGAAACTGAGCAGCCAAACGCCGTCACTACTGATGACATGAGACCGCCGCATGTTTCGTCCGCGGTTCACCGACTCCCTCGCAGCGATTTATATAAGAGAAACTTAAGCATTGCGTCGTCGCAGCCTTGAGCGACAACATGTCAGTTTTCAGTTTTTCTTCCGTGCTCTTGACTAACCACATCAGATATAGGTTTTGTAGCAAGAGCTATACTACGTTACCCAGTCGAGCATTTCGCCGTGAGCCTGGGAGGCCGATAGTGCGCATGAGCGAAACCAGAGAGGAGCAGCAGGTGCGCTGCGCGTGACGTCAGAGTTCGCCGGCGCGGCTCCTCGCACGGCGGCGGCGAACTCTGACGTCACGCGCCGCGCACCAGCTGCTCCTCTCTGGTTTCGCGCATGCGCACTATCGGCCTCCCAGGCTCACGGCGAAATGCCGTCGCCGCGCGAGGAGCCGCGCCGACCCGACTACGCCCGCCGGCGGCGCGCGTGAATGAGCGGCGAAGACGCCTGAGCAAAGAGAAGGACGTCTTGTCCAGCGGAGACGCCAAGGTAGCTCTTCTACGCATATACTGGCTTAGCTGAGCTAAGCCACTGCCAATTTTTTAACATACTAGATGTTACTGCCTGTAATGGGGTTTGGTGCCTTTTCCCCGTATATGCAGTGCCCTGGAGGACTTTCAGGGAAATAAAGTTACGGTATTATTATCTTGAATTGCGTACTTTATAGTACAGAACGAGATACACTGCTCGTGAATATGGCGCTTGTTGTCGGGGCATTACGGACATTGGTGAGTGCAACAGCAAACAGTTCTGTCGAGCAAACAGTTCTGTCGAGCAAACAGTCCGGACAACTGCTACATGTGCGGAAACACGCACACACACTAATGGGGTTAAAAGAGGAACTCTTCATGGAGAGAGAGAGAAAGAGAGAGAGAGAAACGAGCATTCTGCTTAATAGTCAAATCAAGTCCCTGTATATGCTGTTCCGCTAAGCGGACAAGAGCAGTTCAAAGAGAAGTTCTAAGTATACCAACGTTGTAATTGCAATCCGCGCTCACGGAACCGTGCATGATAACAAATGGCGCTAGTAACAAGAGACTGACGATAGAGTTTCGTGTATTAAAATTACCTTCACAAGAAAGTTAGTGCACGGCTATAGCCGAAGACTCATCACTAACCGATTGGACAATGTACTTACAGTTATGGACAAATGTTTACAAGATGCGGATGCAAAGAACAAATGTCAGTCGATTTGGGTAATTAGGCCAAATGCGGATATGTGCGCTAGCATGAAGTCACTTGTCAGTTGGAGCTACACCGTTGACAAACACCCAAAAGGGAGTAAATGGCTTGTCCTCTAACGCACACACAAAAGGAGGTTTTTTTACTCCATATGTATGGTGTTTTTTATTTACTCTCTTATATAAGGGAGTTATTTTTGAGTATAAGGGAGTAAATTTTTTACTACCCACAGAAATGGAGCCCAAAAATGGCTTCATGCTTATTTATCCTCATTCAGGAACCGGGCAGTAGCTCTGCGGGCCGCCGGCAACCCAACTCTGGAAACTGCGCTGCCCTAATGTAACTCCTTGTCACGCATTCTCCTTGTCACTCCTTGTCACGCAACGTAGGCGGCAGGAGTCATCTGCTTGTCGTCTCCTTTTGCTGTACGAGCTCGTTTGGTTGGCTACGTTCGTAGATAAAGGGATGTAACATTATAATCAATAGTTCCAAACTGAAAAGGAGACGCTGGGTAGTTTTCATGGTCATGTGCCACCCTATATTTGACTAAAAACCAGAGCAGAAATGTCGAAAACACCCCTGACGGTAGTTTGGAATGGCAGTGTTTGCTTTCATATTCACTTCATTAAGGCTTGTCTCTTCGATACGACTGAAGAAAAATGTAGCCTCATGAGGTCAATCAAGAGCTCAGCGTTGACACTATGTTCTGTCACAGTTCCATGTTCATGCAACGCATAATCTGCTGCAACACACTGCGAGAACCACACTGAAGAAAACCTGTGAGAATTAGGCCTAAGCGGGGGCTGTAACGGGATGGCGACACTAACAAAGGAGAGTCAGGTATGGTCAGAGTACTGGAGGCTTCACAGGAGAAATTCAACTATGTAGCGTACTGTAGCGGAAAACGGCGAAAAGACGATATCTTGCACCGCTGCAGGCGCCCGTGAAGGAGCAGAAGTCAGCAGAGATCCAGCGACGATGGTAACCAAGCGGTCTTCACTCACCGTTATTATCAGACGACTGAACAGAAGCAGACGAGACGCTAGGCGGCGAGGTGTATTGCACAAAATGGTGTTTTTTACTCCATTTCGGCACTGGTGGAGTATTTGGCAGACAGGCGACAGATGCAGGGAGTGACCGCTATAAGTGCTAGCGCACTATAAAAGGTCATCTGTGCTGTGTCTCGCCAGCCAGTGAGCTGGTACCTGCTTCAGCAGGTTGAGCACCAATGTTCCTTCATGCTCCTACACTCGTCATTTACCTGGTGCGCCTCTGCGCGAGCCCGCGTCCCGCCAACATTTGTGTACGACTGTACGTGGTGGTGACCGAGCACGGCTGCTTCACACGGGGTTCAATCGCACTGTGAAAGTGGCCACCTGTCCGGAAAAACAAATTTACAAATAGACGGAGCCTTGTAGGTCATTAACGACCTACCCCAGCTGCTCTGTCATTTATAATGTAAGGCGCATTAATAAAGGACCTCCCCGCAGCGACGTTGCCGGGTGACAGAATAACAAAGGGCTGCCGGTGTGAGTAACAAACATGCCGCTTCCCAGCAGGGTTCCGGAGTAGGTGACCTCAAGCTGGAACTAAACAGACACACGTATAAATATG
This sequence comes from Amblyomma mixtum, assembly GCF_055824585.1. NCBI lineage: Eukaryota > Metazoa > Arthropoda > Arachnida > Ixodida > Ixodidae > Amblyomma > Amblyomma mixtum. The sequence continues at coordinate 15,861,496 of NC_143018.1, read as the reverse complement.
CGCGCCTTTCACGAGCGGAAGACCAACATGAATAACGGTGTAAGGTCAAAGTGCATCGTGTCCTCGTGCGTGTGGCGCCGTTGTTTGTTTTTGTTTCTTGTTTCCTATCTTTTCGCTATCTATTCGTTCTGTCCCAAGAAGCACGACGGGAAATCGCAGGCGACTACCATGACTCGCGCTGCTTGGACCCTTTGTCTCTCCAATGGCCTTGCTCCGTTAGAGTGACCGATCTTTAAAAGCCAGTCGCGTCAGTGATTAATTACGGACTAACATGAATGATGTTCTTGTAAGAACAACTGGAATGATATAACGGTCCTTCTTTCTCGTCCTAGACCCGAAGAAGGATAGTTTCCTCTTAAGAAAGCAGCTTGCTTCCGCTGCTTTAAGAAAAATTACAGTTAAGGGTGGCAGGCTGTGCGAAATTCTATCAATATCGGGGTGATGAAGTTTGGAATGATGAAGAGTTAATGCGGTGACGCATGTTGAGGGAGCATTGAACCGGTCTGAATTTCTAGCTTCGGGGGGAGTATACGAGCTGTATAAAATGACTTCTCGACAAATACAGTTATCTTTTTTTGCTTTTACGATCTCCCTGTGTATTCGTTAACAAACATGTCCTTTTGCTGTTCTTTCCAAGGTCCCCTCTCAAAGCATGGAACAGCGGCAGTCCTTCAAGCCGGCAGCTTCTGATTTCTGTCAGGAACAGGTAAGACGCGGGTTATCCGAGAGCTTACTTGAAACAACTGCTCTGTTGCTTGACAGAAACACCTCCGTACAAAGCACTCCAAACATCTTTCGATCAAATCGCTAAATAAGTTTTTCTTCTCCTCCTTTGATAACTCTGGTCAGATCACTCGAACGTAAACCATTGACCTTAAAACCAGAACCGGTTTTGAAGAGGTCTCGGCCGATATTTGTCATGTTCATTGTTCCGAACTTAGCGCACTCCTACAGATGAGTATACCGAACCCCTTTACAGTAATGATATCTCTACGTCACTCGTCTCGCTTTTGCACCGTTCTCTCCAGTCTTGTACCAACATGCCCAATTCGCTACCTTGATCCACAGGGAAGTGCGTTGCGTCCACGCCTTGCTACAACGCATGCAAGATACGGCAAGAGATTCCCGTCATTGCCTGCCGCTGTTCTTTTCGCTTCGGGCTTTCCATTGCCTCCTACGCAGTCGCTGATCCGCACCGCGGGCCGTGACGCCCGCTGTCGCCACTCGCGTCGACAGGTGACGTCACGCCGCTGGCAGTGCGCCGACCCGAAACCTTTACTCACATCCGCGCGCTCCACTATCGACAGCGCGGAGCGCGCAGCATGCAACGATGACGTCTGAACAAAACGGTGCAGTGCCGCAGAAGGTGTAAGAGCTGACGATGACAGCCAATCAGCGTTCGAGTTCGCAAACAGGTTTGCCAGCGCACCTGAAGCAGGCAATCACGACGGTCAACAAAACGACATATTTGAAGATGCACGTCGGTTTGAACAATTTGGGACATGCCCCTGCCCGTCAAATGTATCGTAGCGCTGATTAAACCTGGATAACGGTATATAAAAGTTCCTGTTCTTATTAATTTCACCCATTCCCTTGAAATTGGTGAAGACCACAGCTCTATCATAGTTATTATCGTCATTCCAGCGTTACGTGTACGAAAAAACTGTACATCTTCCTGACATCTCATTACGCCGCAAGTGCTTTCGCATGCGTTTGTTTCACAAAATACATTACCACAATTTGTTCGCAAGAGAAAATCTCATCCCACACAGTAACATTTCGTCTCGTATTAATCACGAACACAGCATGCGCAACTATTATTTCACCCCAATAGCAAATGCCGAATGAAACCACCTTCTTACCCCCTCGTACTCCGCTCAGGCGGCGGTAATTTGAAGATGGCCATCCAAAATTCCACCTATAGTTTTTTGCATTCTTGTTTTGCTGCGCTTCCCTGCAAAACCTTGCCCATGCTTTCAATGACACCTTCGGCTCATGAAAGTATTGATAATAAGTTGAAATGGATACCCCACGGCTCTGGCCATTCTTGGCCTGTTTTCATAAGCAGGGACTCCGGAGAACACGGCTCTCGAGCCGTCGGTGTCAGCTCTAGTATCTGCTGCGCTGCACAGTATTAGTGAGGCGGGTTACGGCAGCAGGTATAGGACTCGGGGCGCGAACGGTTGCGTCTGCCAACGATGAACAGGCCCCGCACGCGGCCGCGGTGTTTGACATCAGCAGCGTGTTGAAATTCGCAGGCTCCCGGTTGCCGAGCGTCCTTTCGAGAGCGCCGCAACGAAAAAGATTGATGCTTTTGGATAATGGCAAATATATGCGCTAGTTTGCACGTGGTGCAGATGCAGAACAGTCCAGCGAACATGTATTATGGAGGAGATAGACAACATATAGCGCTGAGCGAGCGTTGTGAAAAGTAAGGCGAAGGACATTCGTAAAAAAAAAAAATGGCAGTGGTTTAGCTGTGGTTAAACCTGGAGGATTGCGAAAGCAACGAGGAGAGAGAGAGACAGGCGATGGAGAGCGCGCGGCAGCGGCGGCGGCCCCGGCACGCTAGCTAAGCGCCGCTACTGCGCATGCTCAACTGGCGAGTGCGGTGGCGGCGCCTCTGAGTCACCCGCGCAGCGACGGCGGCGGCACGTCAGCTGTGTGCCGTGTGACGTCACTGCTCCTCGCGCATGCGCAGTATGGCCTTTCGTCAGCTCCGCGAAATGGCTCGGAGACTCGCGTAGTGTTGCTTTCGCAACAAAAGAAATGGATGTCCAGATGCCATGGAAACCAAACAGTGGAAAGCTTAATTTTAGGATATAGCCCTACATTTAGGGTTTATGTAGGTGTAGTTTCTCGAGTGCAGCCAGCGGGGAATATGTCGTCGCAACACGATTAAAAGCAGGCAAAATCCTCATTATTTAGCCTGAACTGCAAACTTTCTCTGGTTGATTGTTTCTCTATTTTTTAATTTTTTTGTTACATAGTATTTCTTTCAAAGTTTTAAAAGTACACGAGTATGTTTTCTTTGAACTTTTTTGTTATTTCCTGATGTTTCCGCTCATTTTATTCGCGATATGAAAATCAAAAAGTTTCCCTCACAAGGAACTTTCCGGGTGCTCCTGGACCTTTAATCGTTAGAGAACTCATGTTGGGGTGGCGGACACAGGTACTGCTAAGACATAAGGCCGGGGCTGTCACGAGGGCCAGCCTGACCGCATTAATGAACTTTTCCTGCTGTGACGGTAACTGGTGTGGCGGAAGGAGTGTGTGAGCTAGTTCCTGTATTAGTTGTGCTGTATTCTAGTGCATGTCGCCTGTGTTTCTCCATGCTCCTTGCAACGTGTTGATTGAGATACTGGTGGGCCCCGCCGCGGTGGCTCAGTGGGTATTGCGCTCGGCTGCTGACCCGAAAGACGCGGGTTCGATCCCGGCCGCGGCGGTCGAATTTCGATGGAGGCGAAAGTCCAGAGACCCATGTATACTGTGCGATGTCAGTGCACGTTAAAGAAACCCTTGTGGTGGAAATTTTCGGAGCCCTTCACTACGGCGTCTCTCATAGCCTGAGTTGCTTTGGAACGTTAGACCCCAATAAAACCAAACCAAAACCAAAATCAAACAAATATGGCGGTGCAGGATCGAGTAATCACTAAAGCTAAGCTGTTGTACTGGGTTCAGATTTCTTGCTAAACTAAACTCTGTTTGGGCACTTAAGTTTGTAATTTTGCTGTTCGTGGTTCAGTTTTCTTGTTCGGGTTTCATTTGTAGCTTATAGTACCCACTGGAAAACTGGTGGGTATCTAGCAGCACTCAGGATAAACCCATTCCCCACTCTCTCCCCCCCCCCCCCCCCCCCCGTCACTTCCCATCCATTTCCTGACGCCTTCCGCATATGACGTGCACGCTAACACAATCAGGCCAGTGCGGCGATAGCGTCTTGTGAGTCGTTGACACTTATTCAGCACGGGAGAAGCTGAAAAGCCTGGCAGATACCTGCAGTGAGTTTTCATATACGGCATCACAGGGCAGTCTGGAACCGAAGGCAATGCTAGCCATGGCCTTTAAAATAAACTGGTAAATAACAGATCGTCAGGCCGAGGCGAATCGCCTGAGAGTGCCGACACACATCGTCCACCGTAGTTTGTCTGACTCGGGATAGCGGCTATACCGTGACTCGTATGACGACGTGACACGCGTTCCGTCCGCCTCAGCGGAATGTTCCCACGTTTTCGTTGACAGCCAAGCTGAGGCCACCTCGCATGCAAAGCGTCCTGCGTTCGATACGCCCAACTTGCGTGGGCGACCGATCGGAGGAAATGGAAGCCTCAGGAACGTAGTTCAGCGTTACGGCGTTATCAAGTTCCTGAGTTGCTGTCTCTGGAAGTTGCCGCTAAAGCTGCTTGAAAGCGAAAAAACTTAGTAAACTGCTTGGCCCTATATAGTATAGTCTGACGGAACGGAAATAAATTCGCAATAACTGAATGGAAATAAATTGGGAAAAACGCGTGTAGGACGGAAGATTTCCATCGACAACCATTTTTAGCAACTGGTCCAACGAGGGGAATTCCCCCAAGGTGAAGTAGATTTGTAATAATGGATCAATTACTCGGTATCATTAACCAAAGCACAGCCATACTGCTACGGAGAAAAAAATATACAGCTTTCACGGAAATTTCACAGTTGAAGAAAATTTGTACTGGTTCGGGGTTCGATTAATTGCCCAATAATATTTCAGCTTTCCTAGCCTTTCTTTTTCCCTTTATCTTATTAACTTGTACCTAGCTTCTTAACTTGTTTATTTCGGTTTTCAGCCGTTTGTATTCTTTGTTGTATATTTGTTAAGTTTTCTTTGATGAATCCTCCCCTATGTAATGCCCGCATTGGGCCTTTAGCGTATTTAAATAAGTAAATAAATAAAAAAATAATAACAAAAGAACTGTAACTACGACTTATGTTGTATGAAATCATTCGCGCAGGTAGCCCCATGAATTTTTTAACCAAGGAAACCACGCGAATTGTTAATCCTTTGGCAATCTATGCATGCACTTACCAAGGGAAAGGAGTGTTGTTTTTTTTTTCGCTTCTCTTCGTGACTTCACCCATCGATGCCAGGTAGCGAGGATATGGAGCTGCTTGTTTTTCGCTGTCGTTTGCGTGTTCATGCGCCTCGCGAACAACCCCCCCCCCCCCCCCCCCCCCCCCCCCCCCCCCGCCCCGTTCTCTGCCGGCGCATGGAATTGAGAAGAATCGTATTTCCCTCGACAAACGGCGTCGGCTTCACTGCCTCGAGTCTGAGAACGACAGCACCGCAGCAGACTGGAAAATTGCACCAGGAGCTGATATTTCGTGCCACCGATTCCGACGAAGCATCGGAACTCCACCGGCGGTATATGAGTCAGAAGACAGGAGGCGACCAGTCGCACGGTGAGGGAACACGGGTGCAGTCGTCCCAGTTCGCGGTCTAGGCGTCCGGACTTCGGCCAGATCGCCGTTGCCGTCACCGGTAAGGCCTGCGGCTTCTATGACCCGTACAACCGGAATCAGTAAAGCATTTATTTGATTATTAAAGCCGATATTCCTGGCCAATTCGAATAGCCGAAAGCGGTGCATGGAGTTTAAAAGTTACGAGTTTAAAATTTTAATTTTATGTGGTTTAACATCCCAAAACGACTCAAGGTATGAGGGACGCCGCAATGAAGGGCTCTGGGAATTTAGACCACTTGGGGTTCTTTAAAGTGCACTTACATAGCAAAGTACACGGGCTTCTAGTAGCACTACGCCTCCATCGAAATGAGACCGCCGCGGCCGTGATCGAACCCGAGCCTTTCATGGGAGCACTATAAACCTGAGCCACCGCGGCCGCGTTTAAAGGTTAGAGGGAAGGCTATCAGAAGTTGGCCTGTATCACACAGTACACGGGCCTCTAGAATTTCGCCTCCATCGAAATTCGACCGCCGAGGTGAAGGTCACGAAGCATTGTTTGGTGGCATCGGATTACGCACAGCAGCAGACAGGCGAAGGCAGCGGACATCTGAAATTTCGGCGATAATGACGTCATTACGAGTTTTCCCTCATTCTCCAACGCAGTGAGGAGAAGCCTGAACATCGTCGGGATTTTAATCTGCGATTATTTCACCATTTTAAATACTAGTTCAAAAATGCTTTGCATGATTTATCAAGAAGCTTCATAGATTCGAATTGTTGAATAAGCTCGAATTTTCAGAAAACCGTTTCAGCTTCCCTTTAACTGAGAAGAAGACATTTTCCCGGTCGTTGCAGCAGAAATCTTCTGCATAACGAGGACACTTGTGCAAGCAGACATGGACAAAGCTGCTTCGTCCACTTCTGTTCGTTCCTTTCTGTGTCCTTGATATAACCTTTCTGCTGCAACCACCCTAGAGTCTGAGCCAACTAGCTCAATTCAAAACCTTATTTAAGAACACCTTATAATGGCTTTAGATCTTTTATATACACACGGCGTCTCGTTTGTATCAGTTCAAGTCTTTCAGCGCTATATTCAACGATGGCAGAACCAACTCGCCCGAAAAGCTACTTTGCATAATATTTCGTTCGCGTGCAGGTGTCCGCGGTGAACTACTGCAACGACCGAGAAAGGAATTAACCGCGAAAAATGTCTCCATCATTAAAGTATTCCTTTAAAGCAGCGATGGTTAATGAATGTTTTTTAGAATCCTCGGTTTTCTGATTTCCTCTTGTTCAGAAACGTAGGGCATCAACCGTTACTTTCGTTGGGCTGACTAAAACGCCTTCTGTTGATTTTTTACATCATTAGCCTCATAGCCAGAAAAATGCGGGTGTGTGGTGAAGCCTCTGAAGCCAGTCACGTGATGCGAGAGATGGCGAGAAATAAACGAGACTTGGAATGAGGGTACCTTGGCAAACATGGAGAAATAAACTAGATATGGCTGGGACTAGGTTTCGAACCCGCGGCGGCGTGAAGGGGTCAGCTTCGCTGGCCACTGCACGATGGCACTACGTATATGCTATCGCCGCAGCCGATCACGCCTGATGTTGAACTGCAAAACATTCGCGCACTGTGCATTGCACATCGCCGTCTTCATCAACTTCCATCTGTGCTCAAGTCACGAAATTAAACGAAACGCGCTTTCAATCACGCTTTCAGGTACGCGGCGTTGGTGTCCACCTGCGAACATGCTGTGGCACAATATTTTGCGGTTAGAAATGCCAAACCGCCATTAATTTTTTTTTTTGTTACTGTCTTGTCTTTTCTTTACAGTGCTCCTGGGCCGCCGTTCCTTGCTTGGCCAGCATTCACCGAAGCTACCAGCGCTCCGTCGAACTTCGGAAACGGTGGCAGCGGGTTGACCTTTCCCCCTGCAAAGGTCAGTGTCCGTGGAAAGGGTATCCGTGAACGGCCGTCGTGTGGTGGGCACCTCTCGACAACGGCGCGGTCACACAAGCAGTGAAGACTGCGCGAGCGAGGGAGATCCCCTTCGGTATCCGCGTTGCGCGCAATCCGTGCGTGGACGAATCTATCGATGGTCCGCTCGCAGAAGGAGGCAGCCCTGGGAGAAGAAGGGCTCGCCGATGTGGGCTGCCGCCGTCATTTCGTCCGATTGAGGAAGTGGCTCGGCCGGGCACGGACGGGGCCCGTCGGTTCAACCCCGCGCACGCTGCGCCGAAAGATTTCGCGATTCCCTGCCCCAAGACGACGACGCCTGGGCCGCTGAAACAAAAGAAAGAAGAGCGCGGCTTGGCTTGCGTTTTTTCTTATGGCGATGGATTGGAGCGTGAGCAGAGCCGCCCCCTCCGCATCCCGGCTAGAGAGCGCAGCCCCCGTGCGAGCCCGAAAGCAAACAGCCAAGGCAAAATGGCAGCGCGCTGTGTGTTACGGCGCGGGAAGGGGTACGTCGTTAGTGCTCCAAATGGAGGGGCAGTACATCGCTTAGAAGTGCCTTCGGCTGGCTTCCGGCCGGTGGTGCAAGGGGACGACTAGCCTGCCGCGCGACCAGCTTAATTTGAGAAAGGTGTCGCCGGGAACGTGCTTCTGATATAAGCCTTACATCTCATGAAATTGGGAGTGTTACCCATTGAATCTACTCGCCAGAATGTTACAGCAGAATTAGTCCTTGTCTGCGGTTGGCGGCCAAGGATCGCTCTTCTGAGTTGTCCTAAGTTTACATCGCTTGACAGTGTACATAAGAGCAACAATTCTTGACTTCTAAACCCATAATAACAACAGTAGTACACCTGACCGCCGTCCCCCGTCACATCCTCCCTCCTACCCCCCCCCCCCCCCCCCAACCCCCCACTTGCCAACAACACACTCAGTTCTGAGCCTAATGAGAGTCCCATTCGAATTAAATTTTCATAGTTCAGCAGTTAAATACGGGAGCCTTCGGCAACGCGTTCTAGGCAGAGTGTATAACCCCATAAATCTCCGACAAGGATCCTTACAACTGTAAACTGTACGCTGCACCGACGTGCGAAAATAGTCTTTTTGACACCATGTGCTCGCTGCCTGGAGGCTGTTGCACTCTAAACGCGTATCTGCATCGTCTCTTAGGTGGTCAATGCACAAAAAGCACACTGGATCGTCTTTTCGCATTGCAGACTACGGCGCGGGCTCTGATAAGTATCATTAATTGGGTGACGGGCTATCGATTTCGGTAGAAGAGTTCACGGCCTACCGAGTACGCGTGAACTGGAATCACAGACGCACAGCTAGAGTGGCGTTTGGTGAGTGTCATAGTTCTCAGTTTCCACAGCACTCAGATTCAGTGTCTACATTGCTTAAGTCCGTTGTCCTGTGTGCCCGTTAAAGTAGCTACCTCGCTACCGTTACTTTTACCGCGTATGCCAGCATCGAAGTGTTCGTGCGTGTACACCACAGGAGTTAGCGCTATAGAGGTAACCGGTAACGGTAGCGGTAGCATGGTAAAAATGAGTTCCTATGGGGGGGGGGGGGGGCATCTTCCACGCCGGCAGCTATGACGAACGCCCTACTGGGTGTCTGGCTATAAACGTAGCCCCGGCATCGTGCCTTGCAGAGTATGTGTTCGCTCCTAATAGAATCTAAATCAGTGCAAGAAATTGCTGATTCCATCGCAGTTCATCGGCTTACAGTAACCGTTCCTATACACTTGAGGCGAGGTTCACAAACGCTGTCCGTGCCTGCATATTCAGTTCGTGACTAACCGCCGCGATAGCCAAAACATCAACCGGTCACGAGGCGATCTTATATATCTGCCGGCAACATAGTGAGTACAGCGCCTAATACTTAGTCTGTAGGGTGCGGAAGAACCAAAGGGTTCCATGTTTTTTTTTTCTTAAACTGCTGTCTTCGTAGCCCTTGAGGCAATCGTACGAGCCTTTCAACGCTTCAAATGCGGCCTCACAAGCGATTGTTGTACGCGTCGCATGCGGTCCAGGTAAAAATGGCCTTCGGGCTATTAGCGAATGCGCTAATAATGGGTTGTGCTGAGGAAACCTCGTCACAGAACGCAATCGTAGGGCTAATGCGCCTAGCACTGTTCAGTAGGATCCGCTGCGAAATTTAAAGCTAATAAACTCGTGCGATCAAGCAGCTGGTGAATCTGCGAAACGTAAGGCAGATGTGTGGTGGTATGGGCTGCATACAAGAAAAAAATATGCTGGAACAACGTAAAGTAATAAAAAATAAAATCTCCCAGCCACTATGCAAGCACGACAAGTACTATAGTGAGACTGCAAAAACAAAATGAAGGGTCCCGACTCATGCCAGTGATCATAACGGGCTCTGCATACAAAACTAAAACTACGTTGGGACTGTTACATAAATTAAATCTAAAATCTTACAACCCGCACAACCAGATTTCATAGGCTATGCATAAAAGAGGGTATACCTAGCATGGGTGCAGTGTCTGGAGTGTGGGGAGGACTATTCTAGAACACTCCTGAGCTATGGCACATTTTGAAAACGTTCCAAGCCCAGGAAATCTGAACGAAGACCTCTAGGTCGTAGTGCTGTCACCATGTGCCATGGGGCGCTGAACACTTGAAATCACCGCGAGAAAATTGAATGTTCGGTACATACCATTGATTTTCTATGGCCGTCGGAAATAGTTCGTGGGAGCGCAGGGAGCAGCAATCTGTAGGTAAGATTTTGCAGTGAGGAGGAAGAGTCGGGCATGATAATCACTGTGTGCACAAAGGATCTCTCGGGACTCTCTAACTTTCTCAGAATTACAGGTTTAAAATATCCCACTTGAGTTACGCGGTGTTTGTTACTGGCGGCCAACAGATGGCCGCCATTCAACAGTTGTTGAATGTGCAGTAATAATGCGCATGGCAGATTCCACTTCTTAACCATTGACGATAAACCGGCAGCTGGTTCATGTCATTGTCAGCTGACTTAGTTCCCGCCATTTTCTCCACGACAGAGGTAGGAGCACACTTCATCCAAATAATCCGTCGCGCGGAACTCTTGGCACGGGCTTCGGTTTATGTTGCTTTTTAAACCACTTGTTGTTCACATGCATCACGAATTTAAATATTTCAATATTCATTTCTTTATTGCCATAGTCTCTTTTAAACCACTTATACTTTTTCAAGGAGCGTTCTACACATCAGTTTTTAACATGTTTTCTGTTGAATCTCTCTGTTACTCCTTTTAATTAATGCTTGGTTTCATTTTTTTTTTTTCGTTTAGCAGTTTTAGTTGTGCTTATGGAGATGGGCTGTGCCACCTTTTTCAATTCAGTGGGTTTTTTTTTTTCATACCTTTTTTTGGTCCCTCCCTCTTCCTTTCTCTTTTTTCTGCTTTCCCCCGGCACCGGGTGTCTTGTCTAGAAATTGGTCATCTTGATTATGCTTTTCGTGTAACGTGCATGCGTATCTTCTGGTTGTGGTTGCATGGTTGCTATATAATCTCAGGTTTGAAGCCTTCCTGAAATGAAGTTGCAAGTTAGCGCCAGTCCCGTGTATTTTGTGTCGTCTTCGTCTGTCTAGCGGTTTGTAAACAAAAACCCACCAAATCCATCGTTGTTAAAAAGTGCAACTAACTTCTGTGCCGTCCTGGTGGCAACGTACGGCATAATTGTTAGGCTCATTATTAGGCCACGTACTGCTGGTGCTGCCAGAACACTGTGCCCAGAAGCAGAGAACAACCAAGCAAGATCATCTTAGCCAACGGGTGCCATGACTGAAGTGTATCTTGTCTGAATGAGGTGGGTATCAAACGCCCATTTTCCTCCCTTATTTCACCCTAGAGCAGGGTGTCGAACCGGCATTTTTTCGGGTTCGGTTCGGGTTCGGGTTCACGCCTTTCGGGTTCAGTTCCGGGTTCGGCTCCAGAGGGCCATTTCGTTCCGGTTCGAACCGGTTCGGACCGTCCCGAACCGGTTCGAACCGGTTCAAACGGGTTCAGGACAAAAAAAAAATTGAACGCAGATGAGTTTGTCAACCCTGCTATGCGTTTTCATTTTTCCGGCACATCGGTATACATAATAAAAAATGCAAAGATTTGTTTACAAGAACATAAAACTGGGCTAGCTGGTAAGAGTTCATGCTTAAGCAGCGCAATAAACAGGACAAAGGAAGACTGGAGACGACACAGACGCTGACTAACAACTGGTTGTTACATTCTAGGAAAAGTGTATGAATGCGCAGGACACAGTGAACCATGCAAAAAACAGAACAACAAAGATTAAAACTAAAAAAACATACTGCACATGCCCAGCATAGTCGAGTCATGACATCTTTTTAAACGAAATACGAAGACTATATTCCATAGTAGACAGCAATTCCCTATCTTCTGGACCTCATACAGTTGGGAAGAAAGCCTGACTCCTGTATACAAATTGACGGATGGTGAAGCAACACGCCCATCTGCTTCCTTACTAATCATAAAGGCCTCCACCATGTCCCTACAAATTCGATCTGGGTGAATAAGCAGGAGACTTGTCTTTCTGAATGGGTAAGCAATGAGCATTTGTTCGAACATCACAGATGGGTGAAAAAGTAGCGGTGTCGTACAACTTGGCTTTGCATTGCAGCGAGTGCAACGATTGCTTACCCCGTAGATAAGACAAGTGTCGTGTTAATAACCCTGTTTGCATAAGTAGGGAGTTGGTCGAGGCCTATATGACCAGGAAGGAAGCTGATGAGTGTGTTGCCTCTCCATCTATCAATTTCGTAGATAAGGAGTAAGGCTTTCTTGTCAACTGTGTGAGGTCCAGGAGATAGCGGATTGCTGTCTAATATGGAAGATAGTCTTAGAATTTCGTTGAAAAAAACGTCATGACTCAACTGTGGTGTGCATGCGCAGTATGGTTTTTAAGTTTTAACCTTTGTTCTGTTTTTAGGGTTGTTCCTTGAGTCCTGTGCCTTTATATACTTTTCCCAGATTAAAATAACCAGCTGTTAGTCAGCACTCGTGTCGTCTCCAGTCTTTCTTTTGTCGTGTTTACTGCGTTAATTAAGCATGAAAAATTGTTTAATGCGAGATGTTCTCACTTTACCCATTTTACTTATTGTCCGCAGCAAAAACGAATTTACGGCAAGAGCCGCAAAATGAAATGCACTCGAAATTGATGAAAATCGGCTATGTATACGCTATAATCCACCTTATGAGGTGTAAGGCGAAAAGTCGGTGGATTTGCAATCTGCAAGACCCTCCTGCGTGAGCAATTTGGGAGACCCAGTTGCGCGAGTAATAGGTCTCTTTTGAAGCTTGAGTCAGTTGGGACTTTCTTGTACGCAGTGTAATTACGGGGCCCCAAGATTGCCGACGCACGCGCCCTCTACGTTCCCGCGCACTACTGAGAACAGAAACTGCCATGTATCGGTACCTACATACAGACGGACACCTTTCCGTCGCCCCGAAACCGACTTGCCAGTCACCCCTCCTTTACTAAATGGTAAGAAAATGTGCGAGAATCCCTCCACCGCCCATCTGCCGCCCAACGAGAGCCTCGTGGGAGCACAGGCTCTCCCTAACTTGCAGAACTTACCAAACATATTTTATTTAAATCACCTATTCGACACCACCTTTGTGACTCACGTTATATATCCCGAACCCATATAGCTCAGTATCTTCAAAAACACAGCTAATCGTGGCTTCTCACTATAATGCAATAAGAAATTACGACATTGACTTATTATGATGACGTCAACCTCCTCTCTTCTGATAAAAATAGTATCATAAAAACGCATGCTTGGTTGGGTTGAGGACGCTTCGTTTTTGCACGGACACAAAATGTCAGCAGCCCCGCCGCGGTGGCTCAGTGGTTACGGCACTCGGCTCCTGACCCGAAAGACGTGGGTTCGATCCCGGCCACGGCGGCCGAATTTCGATGAAGGCGAAATTCTAGAGGCTTGTGTACTGTGCGATGTCAGTGCACGTTAAAGGACCCCAGGTGGTCGAAATTCCCGCAGCCCTTCACTACGGCGTCCCTCATAGCCTGAGTCGCTTTTGGACGTTAAAATCCAATAAACCAAACCAAACCAAATAAATTGGCAACATGTTTGTTGCGACGTTGAGCTGCAACATTCTTGCAAAGTGCAGCATTGTGCGAGGAAGGAGATATACTTGCACTACATTGAATGTTTGAGACTTTTCCTGGAGCGCTATCAAAGGGAACCTTTGCGTCAACAGAATTTTTTGCGCCCTTGATAGAGTGATAAAGAGTGGTTAATCTGGCGTGCACCATTTGTCCACCAATTTGTTTCACGCATTTATTTTCAAAACTACAAACAACCCCTTTCTGGCAGCTATGCTTTCTGGGCGTGATCACTAACGCATGCCAGCGAGCGCATGTATTTCCGCATTGCCCTTTTGATTATCCGGTATTTAATTTTTTTTCTTATTGGTGCATCTCCACCGTTGCCAAGAATCCGCATTTCGTTGCTTATTTCCGTCGCTGCAAGCAAGAATATGCGGATTCCAGAAAAAAAAAAAAAGCTGCACCAATTTATACATCCTCCTTTTGGTAATACTAGTAGTAATATCGCAGGTTTAACGTGTCCAGTAGACATTGAGGCTATAAGATAGACGGTGTAGTGGAGGGCTCCAAATTAACGGAGATCAACTGGGGATTTTCGGCGTGCGACAGAGCACGCTGGTTTTTGTATTTTTAGAACCAGCAGCCAAGCTCCACAGTCATTGAGCCATTTTTTTTCTTTGTTGCCCTGCGTCGTGAGGGGTTTTATTTAGAACCTGCTGTCTGAGACAATGAGCGCCTACAAAAGTATATGTTGCACTACCCACTGCGGTGGCTCAGTGGTTACGGCGCTCGGTTACTTATTCGGTGTATCCGGGTTCGAACCCGGCCCCGGGGGACACGTTTCGACGGAGGCGATGGTGGTGGAAAACATTTATTTACACATGCACTACTGGAGGTATTGCATGAGCTGACCCAGAGGGGGCAAGCCCTTACAAGTACTAGGTGGAGGTCCCTAGTTCGGGACCCCAGTGGCGTCGGCCGCCGCCCGGGCTCGCGCGACCAAGGCCCGTTGGGCCTGCAGGTCAGAGCAGCCGAGCAGGGTCGCCTCCCAGTCCTCCCGGGTTGGGTTGGGGTGAGGGGGGATAGCAGGGTTGGAGGGGCAGGCCCACACTATGTGGTAAATGTCCGAAGACTTCTCCGCACAGTGCGGACAGCTGCCCGAGAAAGAAGGGTCGAAGTGTTTGAGAGCTGCCTGGCACAGCAAAGTATTGGTATACAGGCGAAGCAGAAGCCGCTTCTCCGCCTTTGAGAGACCTTTACACGGGCGGGGATAAAGACCGTGGCCAGATTGATAAAGTAAAACAATGTCTTTAAAGGAGTAAGCGGGGGTGAATTCGAGCTCCTGATCGTCGGGGTCGGATGGGAATGCCCGGTGAGAGAGTGCGCGGGCGGCGGCGTCAGCTGCCTCATTTCCCTCAAGGCCCATGGTGGTGGTGGTGAAAACATTTATTACGAATGAGCAGGAGGTATGTTTGGATCAGCCCGTAAGGGACCGATCCTTACAAACACTAGGTGGAGGTCCCTAGTATGGGACCCCAGTGGCGGTTGCCGCCGCCCGGGCGCGCCTAAGGCTTGTTGGGCCTGTAAGTCGTGGCAGCCGAGCAGGGTCGCCTCCCAGTCCTCCCGGGTTGGGTTGGGGATGGGGGGAATAGCGGGGTTGGAGGGGCAGGCCCACACCATGTGGTAAGTGTCAGAAGACACTGCACTACAGTGTGGGCAGCTGCCGCTAAAGGAGGGGTCAAAATGTTTTAGCGCTGCCGGGCACAGCAATGTATTGGTGAGAAGGCGGAGAAGGAGCCGCTCATCCGCCTTCTTCAGGCCTTTACATGGGCTAGGGTAAAGGCGATGACAATTTTGATAATATGTTGTAATATCTTTGAATATGTAGACCGGATTAAAATTGGGTTCCTGATCGGATGGGAAGGAGAAAACAGCCCGGTGAAAGAGCGCGCGGGCGGCTGCGTCTGCTGCCTCGTTTCCTGCCAACCCCTGATGAGCAGGGGCCCATATGAGGTAACGGTGTGCGGGGTCCGTATCCCGTATGCAATTTTGGTATATTCGATAGGCTACGAAGGGAGTGCAGCCTTGTTCGACATTCCGACAGGCCCCTCGCGAGTCGGTGATTATGTATTTTGAATAGGAATGTGAGACTGCGAGAGCAATCGCGACCTCTTCTGCTTGTGTTGCACTGCGGGCTCTGAAAGTTAGGCCGTTAACTGTGTTGCTGTTGTGAACTACCGCGGCCGTGTACCATCCCCCGTGGTGAGGGCCGGAGGCGTCCACGTAGTATACACCTGTTTTGTTGCCATAATATCGGGCTAGCGCTTCCGCTCGTGCCAGGCGCCGACCATTATGGTCTTCATGTGACATGTTTGCTGGAAGAGGCCGCACGTGGAGGGCACGTCTCCACAGTTCCGGGATGCGAAACCTGTCTTCCATTGGAAGGGTGTGTTGGATATGGAGTCGAGCAAGAAGGCGGCGATCCGACTCCGTTAGCCACAAGCGCGTGTACTGGTTTGTAAGGTGCGCCTCCCGGAGCTCCCGGAAAGTATTCACCACCCCAAGAGCCATAAGCCGGCTGTTTGAAGTAGTGATGGGGAGGTCAAGGGCACGTTTAACAATTTTGCGAAGGTTGACCTCAAGGGCGTCCTCCTCTTGTTTCCGTAGGTGGAGATAAGGAGTCGAATAGAGAATTCGACCATGTGAGCAGGAGCCCAAATGATACACCGGTGCGCGGGGTCCCCGGTGTAGACGCTGTTTTGGAGAATGCGGTAGGCTAGATATGGCACCCAGCCCTGCTCGACGTTCCGACATGCCACTCGCGAGTCGGAAATAATTGTTTTTGAATTAGAATCAGATGCAGCCAACGCAATGGCGACCTCCTCCGCGTGTGTTATGTCACGGGCTCGGAAAGTAAGGCCGTTCACTGTTTTGGATTGGTGGACGACTGCGGCCGTGTACCATCCCCCATGGTGGGGGCCGGAGGCATCCACGTAAAATACGCCGGGTTTCGATCCATAGTGGCGGGCCAGGGCTTCCGCCCGCGCCAGGCGCCGGCCATTATGGTCTTCACAGTTCATGTTCGCGGGAAGTGCACGTTAAAGGGCAACTGCGCCACTTTTTGAGAATATCGAGATACTCAAGGATTCAAATCTATATAGGCTGTAGGTAAAACATGCTGTTTTTTTGCACTACTATTTAAAATAGTGACGTAATCGACGATTAAATTTTGCACTTTTCAAAACAATGGAGGAGCGCGGGGAAGTTTAGTGTGACGTCATGGAAGGTATGATTTCGAATTACCGCTGCCGTCAGCCACGCCCTGCCGCGCCTGGTTGGACGCGGCCAAACAACGTTCGGCGGGTTTTGCCTTCGGTGGCATTGGTATTTTTCCTTCAAAGCAGGCGTTTATGAGTTGGAAATGTACCGATACCTTCGATGACGTCATCATGTGTCCCCCACTTAGCGTTGTACGCTGCGGAAAAGCTTGAAGGCCGTCCCAATTTTAATTGGTGATTACGTCAGCGTTTCAAATGCTAGGCCAAAAGGACTTCGCATACTTTACCTGGAAATTTCACACATTCGACCCTTTTTAGCTCGTCGATTTCTAAAACCTATGCAGTTGCTCTTTATTAAGGATCCCCAGCTGGTAGAAATTATTCCGGAGGCCTCCCCTACTGCACCTGTTTCTCTTTCTTCTTTCACTCCCACCTTCCTCCCTCTCTTACGGCACGGTTGAGGTGTCCACCAAGAAGTGAGACAGGTACTGCGCCATTTCCTTTCCTCAAAAACCACCATCACAACGTTGTTGGATCCTCGCGCTAATATTTCATCTATTTGTCAGAAATGACGCAAATAAAAGGAAGGCATTCTCAATCGGTGCTTAAATGACTATGATGATGATGAAAACGTTTATTAAAGCACAATGCCTTAGTTAAAGGGAAGGCTGATCTGGTCCCTAGTCCGGGACGCCGTTGGTGAAAGCCGCTGTCCGTGCTCTGGCGACGAGGGCTCGTTGTTCCTCGAGGTCCGAGCTGGACAGGGCCGCCTCCCAGCCCTCCCGCGTTGGCTGATTTATGATGTCAATGCTGTCATTTTTCTGACAAGCCCATACCATGTGGTACAAGTTTGCCTTCTGGCCACAAAATTTGCACTGTGCCGAAAAGGACTCGGGCTCAATGGCGTGAAGCGTAGCTGGATTATTGAAAGACAAAGTTTGTAGCCTGCGAAGGTGACATTCCTCTGATTTACTGAGACCCTTAGCGGGCCTCGGGATACACCCAGTTTTATTGCGTGTTTCTCCTTTCAAATGACGCCATAGGTATTAGAAAACATGGACCACCGTGTGGTATTCGCCTACTGCCACTAAATAATTTAGAAACTAATTTTTTCTTCTATGCTGCCCGGTTTCATCAACCGAATGATGGCTGTGATGTGAATAAAGCTAAGAAAGGCTGTGATACGAAGAAGGCTAAAAACTGCCCCAGCACACATGAAAAAATTGGCTTACGAAACTTGTGTGCGGTCTTTACTTGAATATGCATCAGTCGTGTGGGACCCGTACACGAAAAAGGACATAATGGTCCTTGAAAAAGTCAATAGGAAAGCGCGGTTAGGTTTATATACGGAAAATACAAAAGGGAAGACTCTACCTGGCAGTTAATGATGTGAAATAACATTCCTACACTACAAATCCGCCGAAATATTAATAGATTGGTATTCTTGTTTAATAGTTTAACAGGTAAAAATAAACTGAAGCTTCCGGAGTGCATTAAGCGTCCTCTAGTGAGAAGGACTCGGAACGTTCATGAACATTCACTTATTCCCCTTTTCGCCAAAACTCAGTTTTAAATACAGTTTTTTCCCTAGAACAGTGCAAGATTGGAATTCGGTACCGGAAGCTGTTTTTTCCTCGGAAAATTTTTCTGATGCGTTAAATCGTCTACTTCCCTGCTCATATTGCTTATATGTATGTTTTGTATCCGTGTGCTGCTAATATTGTATAAGTTTATTCTTTTTATATCCGTGCGCTGCTAACATTGTATAAGTTTATTCTTTTGGTTTTATTCTTTTGGTATCCGTGTGCTGCTAATATTGAATAATTTTATTCTTTTGGTTATGTAACAATGTAAGTTCACTCCTGCTTGGGCCAAGCAGTGGCCTGCAGTATTCTGAAATAAATAAATAAATAAATAAATCAACATTAGGTCACGTGAGACACGAGAAAACTAATACAAACACTGATGCGTTGTTTTGACTCACTCTAGCACTTAAATCAGCTGGCTTCAAGACCTATAATCACAACGAACGACGTATCAGCAGTTGTATTGCCATTTTATTGCACCTCACGCGACCTAATTTCCTCTACACGTCACAGCCATCGTTATGTTGGTGAAACCGAAACAGGGTCATGAAGAAATTCAAATAGAAATTATTTATTATGTGTTGGTGAAATACCACGCGGTGCTCCGTGTACACCAATGTCTAACGCATCGTTTGAAAGAAGAAAGCACGCAAGCAAAAATTTGGTGTCTATAGTTCTTCATTGAGTTAGAGCAGTGCTAACAATTTGATTAAAGATTTACGCAGATATGTAAAAGGGGAGGAATAATAGCTCAAGATTTCACATAAACCTGAAGTACAAAGAATTGGCGGTAGTACATTACAAAAGCGTCAATTAGGCATCTTCCCAGGCCCCAGACTTCCTGTAAGTTTGCTGTCGCATATAATGGGTACCATTATCGCACTTCCCAGCGCAGACAGCTACGGGTGGTTAAATCTATGCGCCAGATCATCTCATTTTGTCCGGAAACAAAAAGTATGCCGAGATGCAAAAAAAATGGGGCTGAACCGGGTACCGAACCGGTTCGGAACGGTTCCTTTGAATCGTTCCGGTTCGGGTTCAGTTCCAAGATGGCTAAAAAATTATGGGTTCGGTTCGGTTCCGGTTCCGGGCGAAAATTCGGGTTCGGTTCCGGTTTAGGGTTCGGGTTCGGTTCCGGTTCGACACCCTGCCCTAGAGAAGCCGAACACCAAGCAAGGGGAATGGTTGCGCCCATTGGAAACTGGTGGGCGTCCAGCGGCAGTGAGGATCAAACCTCACGCCTCCTGCATATGAGACGAATGCTCAAGTCGCTATAGTAGGATACAACTCAAGAACGAAGCGGTTTTTCCCCGTCAAGGGACCCCGTTCCAGCCAATGACGTCGGCCGCTTCTCATAGTCCTTCCAGCGTGACAATTCAGGGAACGGCCCGATAATGCAGGGAGGGAAATCTAACCGACTATGGAGGAAGTGGGCATTTCTTTTCATCTACCACTCCCTGCATTGTCACGCTAGCTACGTTCATGAGAATTGGCCGACGCCATTGGCTGGAAGGGGATGCTTTGACGGCGAAAAGCCGCTTCGTAATTGAGCTGTATCCGACTATAGGCCACCGCTGCTGAACTAATTTTTTCAACTTTAAGCTTCAAGCTTACACTTGTTATCTCACAATTATTGCAGAGAGGTCGAAAAATTATTTCTGCAAGCACAGGTATCTGCAAAGACCATACAGCTTTCCCCAAAAGAAACCAACACCTCTCCAACACCCTCCGGGCCTCGTTACGCTGCACCGAAATCCTAGTCGAACCAGAACAGGCAATTCAGGCAACAGGCCATAACAACCATAACAGACAATACAGGTCCCGTTCGTGTCACAGCGTGCAGCTTTATGCACGTAAGA